>NC_142118.1:20777500-21112500 GCF_056152115.1 Neolamprologus brichardi | reverse complement strand
GTTTAAAAGTGACCAATAAACGTCGGTCAGAATGAAGCAGCAGGAAAAAAAAACACTTTAATATTTATTTCCCACTTTTTTTTAGACAAATCAAGAAGCAATGATGACACTTAATTCTGCTTCAACTTACACTGACTATACAATTTTATTTTTCTTCTATTCTTTTATTCTTTATCTGCACTCTATCATACTCTGGAGCTTTAAGTCATATAACCCAATATTCAGGTCTGATAACCACCTCTTATTACCTGATGATACCTGATTTTTGCTAGCTTTTGTTTAATATGCCTCTAATCATAAACAATAACCAGTGGATAGAAAGGGAAGTTCACACAGAAGCCCTCCAGTGCAAAATGGAGATAATACTTTCCCAACAGAAGCTAAGTCAACAGATATGCTCACGTGTTCCCGAACTAGGGAGGAAGTAACTCTGACTATACCAGAGTATAGCATTAAACCAGAATTAAACTTGTTAACAGACAGCAGGTGATTTAACCTGCCATACTGAATGAAAGTGGACCAATGTATAGCATGGTCAAGTAATAACATTTACCTCTTTGATGTTCATATTTTCCATTTTTTATTGTTCTACTGACCCGTTCCAACTTTTTGTATATGTGTAAAAACATGATAATCAAACACATTAGCTAAATTGACGGTTGTAGCTTATGCCTATAAAACTATCTATGAACATATAAAATCAAAATATATCAAGTTTATGAAAGGTAAATATAAATGTAAAAGATTATGAATAAACGGTTAACCCTCTGAAGTGAACATAAAAAGACATCTAAGTCTTTTAACAATTCAGACCTCAGTTTCTGTGGAAAATTAGATGGGCTCTAATCTAACAAACTAGAAGGTTTACTTCCCATTTAATCCCTATTTTAACCCAAATATTGTCTCACCTGCACCTGCAAACTACTAGACAGTCAGGCTTCAAGTATCAAGCCAGCTATTTAACACTGCTGGTGTAATCATGACCACATTATCAAAATACAAATAATGCTGAAGCAAACAACTTCCATGTCTTCTTTCTTTCTCTCTTTCTCTTTTAAACAAAGACTTTTATTTAAATAGAAATGCAGGTACGTTTAAAATGCATTAGAAACTAAGCAAGGTAAACAATTTTAATAAAATTCTTTAGAAAAATGATATTGCCAAGCAAATAAAGTGGGTTGTTACAGATACAATATAAACATGATATATAGGCTGCTGCTTTATGATTGAACTTACATGGTTAATATGCACTAAAGTGAAGTGTGTAGCTTCTGTTCTCCACGCCGTCAGTGTTTATCTAGCCTTAAAACCTGAGAATTAAAAAGTAAGTTGTCATATGTGTCCCTCCAAACAGGGAACAGATGTGATGTTTGGTGCTGTTTTTCTACAAAAGTGTTATCTGCAGCAGGTGTGTGTGTGTGTGTGTGTGTGTGTGTGTGTGTGTGTGTGTGTGTGTGTGTGTGTGTGTGTGTGTGTGTGTGTGTGTGTGTGTGTGTGTGTGTGTGTGTGTGCTGGTTTCTTTCCTATAAACTACACCTATCACCCTTTCCCTTCTCCACAGCAGGTGATTGAATGCAGCTGATATCATCTGCTCATCGTATGAGTAATGTGTTAGATTTGTCAGTTGAGGTCAGGAATCCACAGCTGTCTTCAGAGGAAGTGTCATTTTTCCTTTGCTGAACTGCTGCAGATATAAGAACAGATCTGATTGTGTAGTTCAGTCTGTTCTAATATCTGCAATCTAATATTGAGCACACGAGTGTGTCTGGCTTTTCTAGCTGTTTCTTACTGAAGTGGAGAAAGCAGTTATTGGAAACCTTTTTTTTCTCTTTGGTCACCTTTTGTGATTAAATATTTCATTGAAATATTTCAGCACTTGCACACTTGGGATACTGCAGCAATCCTTTTTGTTATCCTCTCATTCTACCCTTTTATCTAGCTCAGTAATAAGTTATTAAACCGCACATTAAGGCCTTGTAATATTTTAGTGGGAACCTATTGCTGCAAATTGAGCATGTCTGCTGCTTTTTAACCAGACCTGCTATATTGCACCTATAATTTGCTAAGGGGGAGAGGTTAAACTGACTAGTAAATGCCTAATCTCATCTCCTTCCACAATCCAGTCCATCCCATCTCATTCCATCTATTCTTCCCTCTTTCCAGGACTCCCCGAGGATCTTCCCGCCCTCCTCCAGCTCTGTCTGCTCTGTTTGCAGGGTCAGTGGGTTTGCCTACAGAGAGGTTTGGACAGGAGGAGAGGGGTAAAGGGGTGTGGCATGTTGACAAGTGTCTTTGATCACCGTGGGGGTTACAATCCAGTTTATTCCACCTGATCAACACTGTCTTGACCTTGTGGTCCCACACCCAGCAGAGGAGCAACTGAATCTGGGGCTCAGGGGAGGGGCAAAGGGAAACCACCAGATTTTCCCTCTTTTCCCATCTTAAATGTCCAGACTTTGTTTTCCTGGGGTCATTCTGGAATTTTTATAAATATAAATATAAATATAAATAATAACACCTTAGCTGTAATCCATTGTCATTTTAAGATTTGATATATGGGATAAAACAGTGCTTGAACCTTAAAAGAATAGTACTAAATGACTCATTATGAAATGTGTTATCCTTGAATTACCTTGAATAAACAACATTAACAAAATCTTAACAAAATGCAGCAAAAGTCAAAGTCAAAATGAACATCAATCACTAATTTTCTTCCTTGTCTTAATTACATTTCAATGTTTCTCGTTTGTCTGCATACTGTCAAAACAAATGACTTCTGGACTTTTGCACAGCACCCATCTGTACCACTAAAATATTTTAAAATGTATTTATACATTCTTATTTAAATGTAAATATTTAAAATATTGTTTTTGATTGAAAATATGTGAAAAAGAAATTAATCAGGTGTTTAAAGTCACAACACTTGTGGCACTCACATTGTACCAGCAAGTTCATTAAATGTACGCTTGCTGCCATCTGCTGTTACTCCAGTTAGTCTTTTTCTTTTCTTTTTTCTTTTTCTTTCATGCTTCAGAAAATCAACATTTTGATTATGCTTCTAGAACTAAAGAATCTTTGATAACTGCCTGACATTTTCGCTATGAAATCAAAAAAATTCTAGTTCATATGGTGTTTAGTGTTATTATTGGTAATAAATTTTCGTAAACTGCAAATATATAGTCTATCAATAAACTCAGTCATTGAAACTGGTCCACACTAGAAAAGAGTTCACAGAACTCTAAATGTTGTTTAAGTCTAGAATTTGCTAAATCTTTTTTCTTTAGTTCCAGTAAGGATTTTACAGAATTGAATTAAGTCCTATTGACCACCAGAGGGCGCCATAGCGCCATAAAAGACTCAAAGTTTAGTATTTGTCATTTTAATCTACACGTTCAGTAGATGGTTTTCTGTGATTTCAGAAAAACATAAAGTAAGTAAGTAAATATCTTCAAAGCAAGAGTGTTTTCCAGGTAAATGTCAGAGGATACATACCCATCTGTAATTATCTGGTGCTGGTTTCAGTCACATGAATAGTGCTTGGTTAGTTTGTGTTCCAGAAATGAAATATCTCAAGTTTCAAATGCCATATCACAACTTTTAGCACTTTCCCTGGTGCATCCACCAATTTAACATCTATGTGCAGATATAAATAAATCTAAAATGACATAGAGCAGTTCCAAGAATCATTGAGATGCCAAAGCAAATAAATGCTGTACAACATAAATTTGATATATTAAAGAAGAAACTAAATGCAATACTGGTGGGATCCTCATGCTTTGTGCTTATATTTTTGCTGGAATGGTTCACATTCACTTGTCCCCGTAGAGGAAAGAGTCCCTACAGATTAGCACCAAGTTGTTCTGAGTAATGAAACACTTACTTATAGGATTGATCTCTTCTAGGATGACAATGCTGTCATGCACGAAACACAAGGTGTCTGTGAATGGTTTGAGTATTTAGTCTTGAGTCACTAAGCAGTGAACCAGCTGAGATTTTATATGAGACAGTGCTGCCCTCTGCTATGATAAAAGTGCAGAATGAGAGTATTGTATGTATCCCTGTATTGGAGGTCCAGAGACTTTGAAGAATTAATGCCAAGAGCACTGAAGCTGCATGTAGCTCATTTACATCTTATTTTTAGATGTCTTTACATTTGTCTTCTGTCTGTCTTTGTCTGACATTTAAAAAGAAAAGGCAGGACATTCACCTGCAGGGTCAGTAGAGCAGTAGAATCCTTGGTCAGCTGAAATGTGAAAATATTTGTTTTTCCATTTTGTTAATTAGCTATTTGGTCCTTGGAGACTAAAAGGCAAATCAAGTCTGAAAATAGCAGCTGGGCCTTTGGAAACCAGAGGTAATGTCTAATGCCTGTCCTCAATACATTCAATTTGTTCTTACACCAGCCCATTAGAGCTGAGGGCAATCACTGCAACCCCATTGCTTCCCCTGGGAGCCTGTTACTTGCTCAGTACTCCCCCAACCATCCATAAAGGATTTGCCCCTGTAACCATCCCCAGTAACATGGTACCTTCCAATCATTGCTTTTTATGTACCTTCAAATGCACACTTTAGACAGCAGGTGCATGAGTGATGTGGCAATATTGTAGCATAAAAAGTGTAAAAAAGAAAAAGTAAGCCAAGAGGTGGCATGGCTGAGAACTCTCCTGCAGAGCATCATAACATACTTGGACCTGTTTTCTTGTGAGTGGGTGGCCATTTCATTTGTGCTAATTCAGAAGGAAATGTGCTCTCTGAAAGATGAATTTTTCACTTAAAGGCTTAAAAGACCTATTTGCATTTCTAAATGTTTTTCTTCTACATGCATTTCCTCTCATAGAGGCAGCATCTGAACTGAAGTGTTCAAAGATAAAACGGGGGTGTGAGAAAATAGAACCACAACTTTAACAATGTAAGTTTACACAGTTCATTTCTGACAGATGTGTGCATTTACGCCATCTGCTAAATTCTCTCGAATTTATTATAAGCAGCAAAACTGAGTTCCATCTAGAGCCATGAAGTGGCTCTTTTGGTTTCAACCATTTAAATCCAGGTCTCTCCAAGTGCAGCCTGTGGGGAGGGAGGCCAGCGACATTGACAAATACAGAGAGTGTAAAGAAATGTAACAGAGACCAACAACAACTCATAATTATATGTAGGTGTCATATTCATAGCCATATCAAGTCATATTCTGGCTTTCTACAGTCATCACAACTTTTGAAAACCCATAATTAAAATGCAGAACCTTATAAAAACACAAGCACGGATGGTCTAAACTTGTAAAATTACATCAAAGCATGAAAGTGGTGCACATGGATGTGATGCTTTGCTGATTTGCCGACTTCAGATTCAACATATGCAAAAGTCATCTGACAAAAACATAAAATAAATGCATCTACATTTGAAATGTTAGGGGATTTTGTGTATGTGCATGTGTTTGTGTGTGGGAGAGAGAGTTATGTTCACTCTTGCCAAAACCACACAGGCTCTGCTTGTGCAGGTGTGGTTCTTCAACAAGGAAAAGAAAAATGTCACTATTGATTTTTAAAAATCGAGTAGAAGAAAGAATCTAAGTGCATTCCCCCCCCCCCCCCCCCCCCCCCCCCCCGCCCTCCAAAAGGATACTTTATTCTCCTTTTGTAGCCATGAACTTAGCAGTACAGATACTCTCTTCTTGTTTCATGTGTTGCATTTTTGCCATGACTGTGCTGCTTTTGCAGGCAGCAGCAGAGGTGACTGGGCTGCGCACTCGAGCGTGTGCAGTGACACACTAAACCAGCAGAGAGACAAGCAGGCAGATACAATAGAAATTAATTCAGCTTGTTAAAGTGCAGCTGTCTGGTCAGCACTGAGCAGGTGTCACCCCTGCCACCCCCCACCCAACTTCACTCTCCACATTCATCTATTCATTTGCACTCCCCTTCCCCCATACAACCCTCTAGCTTACTATTATAACTATCAACAGCATTTCAGTCATACAACAACAAACAGCCATGTACTATACGACCTGTTTTACTACACAAGTAATAAATAAGTAACATAATAATTCATAATTTGTCCATGCTTGCATCTTTCTAACTAACACCTTCCTCTTTCCCTTCATCCAGCTCCTTGTTGCTTTATTCTAGTGTGAGACCTCCCCCAGGCAGACATGAACCTACAAAAGAATATGTTAAAAACCGACTAAAACAAGCTGTTATGTGACTGATATTTTGAGTTAATGAGGCAGTTGATGGTGCCATAAATTCTTCTGCAGGAAGAATTTAATGCATTTCATGTACGATGGCAGAAAAAAGCCAGGAATGATCAGAACAAAAGGGGAAATGAATTACTGAAATGCTTAGAAGCTGAGGTTGTTTCGGTGGAAAAGCCTGCTGTTTGCATTCATGTCGCAGGTTTTAACAGTGATCTCTTCCCTTATCCTCATGACACTAACAGATTTTATATTCGATGCACTGTCATTTTTATTTTCTGCTGTAGATAACACATAACTCTAAAATGCAACTAAAAAAACAGGTTCACTCTACAAATTCAAACTGCTCCATGAGCAGATGGGAGGGTTTGTAGGTCAATTCTTTGATGTTTTGGGGGAATTTAAATAACCCATGGATGAGGTTACATTCTTCCAAATAGCATTTAATGAGTGAATGCATATTTTATTTAAGACATTTAATAAATTACCTTAAAACTTGCATTGATTTCACATGAAATGTAAATGAAATATCAAACACTTTAAGTATTTTATAAAAAGTGTTTAGAAAGCTTTAGAACATATGTGATATACAGTATGGAGATAAGAATGTGCAGAAAACACAGACAAACAAGAACCAAGGACAGGATGGCTTTGTGACAGGACAGATTTTAATTCAGTGAAGTCTTCATTATGATTCTTAGTTCATATTTCTTATGAAATCCCAGAAAGGCGAGGAAAAATACAAAGCTACAGCACATTTTCTACCATTTTCTTAATCAAAAATTACATTAAATTTAAAGTTAAATGCAAATTAAAGTTAACCTGTGCATAATTTCAGATATAAAACCTGCACACAAACGGTTCTTTAAGGTGAAACAGAGAAAGAAGAGGGTGACATAGAGGTTCCAAAGCCCAGAACCCCTCCCTGTCTTCAGCATTTACCTTCATCTTATTGCCCTACACCCGTTCATTTGAGTTGCCTGCTCTCTCCTCCACTGAGCATCCTTTTTTACAGCTATTCTCCATCTCTTTGCCACCTGGCCCTCTCTCCCCTCCCTTCGTTCCTCGTTGCATCTGTTGTCTTTCCATCTTACACTCTCCCCCTCCCCCCCCCGCCGGTGGTGACCGTACACCGACCGGATCACAGACTCTTGTTGTCAGTCACTTTCCCGGCGAACAGACGGCAGCAGCAACAGCAGCAGGCGGAGCGGAGACGGCAACCCCCCCACACTCACACATCTACCCCACCCCTTTCAAAAAAAAAAAAAAAAAAAAAAAAAACGGAGGCAGGAGGGGAACAAAACCTTGCGGGACACCTGTGCTGCTGGATTCCCTCTTTTGGGGCTTTCATGAACATTATTAGAAACCTAAATTCACACCCAGTTTTTGGGTTATGTGGACGAGCAGCGGAGATCAGTAAAACTGGGATGTAGACGCAGAAAAAAGCGGCCAAATCTGCTTCGATTGGACTGTGGCGAAGCCGTCGGCGGCACCACCAGTAGCACCAGCACCAGTATTGGTCGGTCGGCGGATGGAGATGCGTTGTGAAGGCGGAGGGATGATGATGATGATGATGATATAGCAGGTTGCTGCAGGGTCGTGCCGCATTGCCTGGCCGCCGCGAGCGACGCCGGGGAGTCGGTGATGCTGTCGTCGTCATTGTGCCACAGAAAGAGAGAGAAAGAGAGGAGAGGCTCTGACATGGAGGGAAGCGGCTGTCTGTCGACTCCGAGCTCAGGCCGCCCGGATCAGCAGGTTGGATGTACCGCCTGAAGGCTGGAGGACCTGATTCATGATATACATGGTGGGAAATTCTGATAAAGTTGAATTCTTTGTGGTGGAACTGATTTTTTTTCTGTGCGCAAAAAGTGAATGGCCCATATGTTGATTATGCATCACAGGAGCATCATAGCAGCTGCGTGTGTGCCAGTTCAGGGTGGATTACGTCTACAGAGCAGCAGGCCTCCATCTGAAGTCAGCTACTGATCAGGAAAGCGTGAAGAAAACACTTCAGTATACTTTCTTACCCTGTTGCTGCTCCGGGGGTAACCATTTGTACTGGTGTTTCATTGGAAGCTGGTGTGTTGTGATCCCCCGTGGAGGGACAGCTGTTGCAAAAGATGACTCACTTACAGGCTGGTTTGTCTCCAGAGACCCTGGAGAAGGCCAAAGTAGAGCTGAAAGAAAACCCTGAGACTTTACACCAGGACATCCAGGAGGTCAGGGACATGATCATCACCAGACCGGACATCGGGTTCCTCAGGACAGACGATGCGTTTATCCTCAGATTCCTCCGAGCCAGGAAATTCAATCACTTTGAGGCGTTCCGGCTGCTGGCACAGTATTTTGAGTACAGACAGCAAAACCTAGACATGTTCAAGAACTTGAAAGCAACTGACCCAGGCATTAAGCAGGCCCTGAAGGATGGTTTCCCTGGCGTGCTCTCCAATCTGGACAGATATGGCAGGAAAATATTGGTCCTGTTCGCTGCCAACTGGGACCAGAGCAGGTAACAAAGAGGAGTTGTTATTAATGAGAAGAAAAAAGGGCTTTTGGAGAGTAGAAATCAGCGTTTTAATCTTTATAAAGTAGAGACTGGTTTATGGAACTGTCTATTCAGCACCACACAGCCTTTGTTTACTAGGAAACTACAAGAACTCTTTAACCAACTAAATAATCTTTATGGAAATATTAAAATAAAAGTAGGAAATCCAAAATAATAAAAACACATGCAGCTAAATATCCATATATATCACCCATACACTGTGTAAATGCTGAGCTCATTTCCTGGCAAGGATTTTAAGATGGGAGGACATTTAGTGAGGTGGCCCACTGATGTTGGACTAATTGGCTCAGGGTCAGCATTCCAGTTCATCCCAAAGGTGCTGTCTGGGCTGTGTCCAGTCACAGCACACTGTCTGCAGTGTGATGATGAAGCGTAATACTTTTTTTAAATGAGGACTGAGAGGTAGCCTTTCCTAAATCACTACCTCACACCAGAGGTCTGTGGACAGGGGGGGAGGGTGTACAGTACAGTTTGTACTTATTTATAATTTATTTTAGTATAAACACACAATGTCAAATATTCTCTTTTAGTCTTTTTACCCAAGCTGGGGAAATGGCTCTATCCCTTGGTTACCTGGTCTACAGTTTTGCCCCAGACTTAAATATCCGAACAACTATAAAAAAACAAAAAAAAAAACTGAGCTGTAAT
Source organism: Neolamprologus brichardi (assembly GCF_056152115.1). Classification (NCBI taxonomy): domain Eukaryota; kingdom Metazoa; phylum Chordata; class Actinopteri; order Cichliformes; family Cichlidae; genus Neolamprologus; species Neolamprologus brichardi. The sequence goes on along the minus strand of NC_142118.1, from coordinate 21,103,096 downwards.
AGCTTAGCAGGCCATTGAAGATGTGACTATATGTCTCCCTCAGGATGAACTGTTTTCAATTTGATTTCGATCTTGGTGATCAAATCTTTATTTTGTAGATACAACACAGGCAGAATTTTGTGTTCCTTGCAGTTTCCTTTGGTTTATCACCAAATGTCAGGCAGTAAACTAAAGTTACACTGATCAGTTTTATTTTTGAATGTCTTTGACTGAAATAAGATTTATACAGGCTCTATTGCATTTATTGCTGAGTAACAAAGTTAGCATACTACTAATATGTTCAAACTAAACAGTGAATATATTCAGCATGTTTGCATGATTGTAAAGTAGAACCTTCCCATCCAGTAAAAAGCAGTTTAACAGACACCAAAAAGACTTTTATAGATGTCTGAAAAATGCAAAAATTAGTTTTTACAGGCATTTTCTCACTTTGTTGACATGGCTACAAAAAATGTTTACATCTAAATTTGGTGAAAATGGTACATCGTTCTCAATACCTCTGCAATCTCCTCAGCAGATTTAAACTGTTTCTCGGGGCCAGTAATAATTTTTTTAAGTTTGCTTATTTGAAGAAAAAAAAAAAGGCTAGGTGTGATCTGTATGTCTAAATAATGGTCTAAACCAAATTTAACCCAATTTTAGTTTAATCCTTAAACCATTCAGACCTTCGGTATAATCAACAGAGGATTACAGAGTGAGTAACCATAAGTTGATGAAAAGCTGATGTTAGGTTGAATTTAGTTCTTTGCAATGGCCATAAAATATATATTTTTTCACCTTTCACTTTCCAAATAAGTTTAGTTTTAATGTATAAATATGTTTTAATGGCTGGTTGACCAGATTAAACCCAGAAAACAACACCCACGTCTCGTGTACTGGGGCCTTGTCTTGTTATCTTATGACGCCTTGAAATGAAGTGTTGGTTTCTTGCGTGTGTTTGTCACATCCTGTATTCATCTTATGCCTCATGTGCCCTATACTGTAAATCATCTCAAGACCTTTCAGGGCCTGGCTTATTCACCCACTGTGGCTTATTTCAGGGGAAAATCTTTGTAATTACAACTATCAGATAGTAACAGGTTTAAATAGAACATGGTAAATGGACTGGTTCTTATATCGCGCTTTTCTACTCTACCGGAGCACTCAAAGCACTTTAGGCTTTAGATATGAATGTTTACGCTTTAGATAAAGAGGTGCCAGAGTACTTAATTCAGTAACATAGGGGCTGTTAGATACCCCTCATTACTCTGTGTTTATATCCTTATAATTTTAGTCAATAAAATAACAAATTAACGTAAAATTAAGTGCGGAAATGACATTTCCTCAACATTTTAGGGATGAATCTGCAGACAGCATTTGTGTATTTGTTTGTTAGATTTTTTCATTAGTCTGTATTACTGTCACTATTCATTCACAGAGTCTAGTGCTTTACTGTCTCATAAATAACAGCACAGACTGAGCCAGACAGGTTCAAGGCTAGAAACTTGACTCATATTAAAGCTCTAAGTTGCAGTTTATTTGGCTTTAATATAGAATCGGGCTTGTTTATTGTTTTGGATATAACCAGAATCTGTAGAGACGTCCACCATCTGTTCCATATGTCTGATTACACAACAAATAATTTACCGTGTATCTAATAAAAAAACAAGGAAATAACAATAACCCGACAGATTTATCTCTAGATCTCGCTCGCTTTGGCATGACTTTGATCACATAAACTACACATAGTGTGATAAAATCTTTATGTTTTAGTGTGGTGTCAAGTAGAAAAAGTTTGCAAGTTTTAATAAGTTTTCATAAGATTAAAATAAAATAAATGATTGATTGCTCCTCTCTGAACATGAATCAGTTTGTGAAATCTGTCTGGGTGTTTCATGTTATGCTTTTGTTTCAGTCCAGTGCAGTTTAGAAAGACTTAAAAGCTATGTTGGATATTCTGGATATATTATTAGTAGTCTCAACTAGTAGACGCCTCAACTTGTGCCCGCAATTATGAAAAGGACATCTGTTTTGCTACCTGATAAGCTAATTAAAAAGCACATTATCTGTAGACTAAGGCAATAGGTTTCTTGATAAGGAAGCAGAGAAAGATGAAGAGCGAGATAAGATAATGAAGGGCAACAACAAACAGGAAAAAAGGCACAAGTGTTAAATAGGTACGTGAAGCATCTGAGGTATCAGCTGGATGAAAACCCACGGGGATGGACGAAAGTAGCACCAGGGACCACACAGTCACCAATGACAGCAATTAAAATGTCCCTGAAAACACCCAGCAGATACATTTTAGCTTTTTCACCATTTTGTGGCACAAAGGAACTAAAGACCTATTAATTCATGACCAAATTAAATTGAGTGAAGGTTATCAACAAATTTTACAGACAAAGTTGTGTCAGGCTGATTCAGAGATACCGTCTACAGCTCTTTCATGAGATTTATGAATGAGGGCAGTTCAGCACTCTTGTCTGGGGATGCTGCTAATGATTTCTTTTAACTGATTCAGGTAACATTTTTGATTTAATAAATTCTTTAGTCAATGTTAGCAAATGTCAAAGGCTTTATCAAAGTTTGTCATGAGCGAGTTTGATGTCCGCAGTGTTGACCCGTCTAATCAGAACTCAAACCAGAGATTTTTTTATCTTGCAATCAAATGCTGCAATAAATCCTCGAATTTGAGAAAGTGTAGCTGGGAGATGTTTGATATTTTCAACTTTTAACTTTACAAATGTCTTTCATCTCCTTAGCTCGTCAAACCTTCAATATATATACTTTTTTCATTTCTGTTCATGACTGTCAAATCTGTTCTGCTATTTTGTTGAATTAAAAGCAATTTTACATTCGTCTCAGATACACGTTTGTGGACATACTGAGGGCTATCTTGCTGTCACTGGAATCTATGATAGAAGATCCCGAGCTGCAGGTCAACGGCTTCATCCTCATCATTGACTGGAGTAACTTCACCTTCAAGCAGGCATCCAAACTGACTCCCAGCATGCTGCGACTGGCGATTGAGGGACTACAGGTAAGGAGCTGGGTTAGATCTGACTCTGACTCCAGAGCTGCAGTTTGCATCCCGAAACATGAAAATTATTTATTTGATCCTGAACCAGAATTGTTCTTAAATCCTGTATGAAAAGCTTTAGTTTCATTTTGTTTCACACTTTACAATCATATCGAATGTCCTAATATGTTAGTGGCAAATTATTCTTATTTCCTGAATATATTTGACACTAGAGCAAAAAGTTAGCAACTTATACATCGATTAACATAGTAAATAGGATAAATATCCTATATTCTAAGCTTCTACAATTACAGTCTTGTCCCTGACCAACTTTATTTTCCCTCTTCTGTAAAATCGTAAGCTTTGCTTGTCTCTAAAGTACTATTTTTGATTTTGCTACAGCACCGGAACAAACCTCCAGCCCTCTTTCCATCATCCTCTCTGCAGTCGAAATGTTCCACTTAGGAACAAGTCAAGCACCGTGTTAAAGCTGTGAGCTTCTTTAAATCGCATGAGGAAAAAAATAATGATATTTCCATTTTGATTACGCACTGCTGGGTATTTTTTCTTCTTCTTCTTTTTTTCAAGCCTCATTTGGCAGGTAGATGATGTAAAAAAAAGTGATTTTTACTGGTTGTCAGTTTGCTAATAAGAGGTGGTATTCCAGCTTTTATCGTGTAAACAGAGAAATGAAGTGAGATATGACGTTTATATTAGTATAGTTAAGATTTTTTTCATGGCATGAAAACGCATTAGTCTTCTTTGCTGTCACAAACACCTTTAACGTTATTACTGAAATAGGTTACGGGAGAAAAGACTCACAGGCAGCATATAGCGCTGTCCTCGTGTCACTAGCCAAACCCGAGAGGAAAGGTCTTGCTTATTGCTGTGTTTGGGTGACAATTACTCATGTTGTGGTGACATAAATCTGTCTGTAGTCACATTAGAGGATTTGTCTTCTTTATGGGGACAAAGACCCCATAACATACATCAACGTTTAAGATAAGGTTAGGACAAAGGGTAATATGGGGATGGTTGGTAAGTAAGAGTTACTTCTGAATGAACTAAATGAAAGTCAATGTAATGTTCTCTGAAATCTTGGAAAAATGTGTGTGTGTGTGTGTACGCACATAGATAAGGGAGGTTGTTATTGCTTTCTCGACATCTCTGTGAATCATCTGCCAATTTGTGTTGAGCCCCATTAGTCAAAGTGAAATCTAAGGGGAAGTGTTTCTTGAGGGAAGTGTTGAGTGAGACGCAGCGTGGTCTGAGAAATTACCTGATATGTCTGTGATGGATACCAAAGTGTCACAGCTGCATCGTTTGAATTTTACACTTAATTTGCATCCTGTGGTTTTTTCTTGCAAATTCCCTGAGGGTGAAACAAGTACAACAGAAGATTTCCGTATACCTCTGTGAGAATAGAGTGTTTACCTTCCAAAAATCTAATGTTGCTGCTGATAAACAGGACCTGCATCAAACCCTCTTTTGAATATAAAGAAGGCTGAGAGTAATGACGGTTATCAAATTACCTTACCTTTGTAGTTGGTACTGTGTAAAAGGCCTCCATAGCAACAGCTGTTGTTGTTTGGTCCATGGGAGACTTGTTGGTCGTGTTACCTGTGATTTTAGGGGTTTGAGCATGATGATAATATATATGTTTCACTTCAGAGAGAAATAAAATGTAGAAATCATCCACTACTGTAATGACTGGTGACTTTTCGCAGCTACATTTTGAATGATTGAACCAGTGCTTCTGATATTCTGGAAAACAAGCCGAAAACAGAAGATTTTGACAGGAAACATTGATCAGTAACATGAAATTCTCACTGTATAATTTACACTCAGTGGACAGTTTGTTAAGTTCACCTTCCCAGATCTGCTTCAATTCTTCATGGCATAGATTCAAAAAAGTGTTGAGCCACATAAACGCTGGCTGCACATCCACAATGTGAATCTCCCATTTCACCACACCCTAAATGTGCTCTGTTGGATTCAGATCTAGTGACAGTGGAGGCCATTTAAGTACAGCAAACTCATTGTCAGGCACAACCAGTTTGAGATGATCTGACCTTTATGACATGTTGTGTTATCCTGCTGAAAGCAGCTGTCATAAGATGGGTACAGTGTGGTCAGAAGGGGGTGGAAACAGTCAGCAAAAATACTGAGGTAGTCTGTGACATTTAAACAATGCTCAGGTGGTGCAAAGGGCCCAAAATGTGCCAAGATCCAACATCAGAACTGGGCAGGATGGGTCCATGCTTTCATGTTGTTTAGAGCACAGTCTGACTACCATCCAAATGTCACAGCAGAAATCAAAACTTCTCAGACCTGACAATGTTTTTCCAAGCTTCTCTTATCCAGTGTTGGTGACTCAGTGTTGCAGCTTGAGTTTCCTGTTCATAACTGATAAGTGTGATGGTGTGGACTTTACTGCTGTAGCCCATCTGCTTAGAGGTTTGATGTTAAAAGATGGTCTTCTGGTTGTAATGAGTGGTTATTTGAGTTACGGTTGCCCTCTTATCAGCTTATAGCAGTCTGAACAGTCTGAACTGTTTACATGCCTAAAAGCATTTTGTAACTGTTGTGTGTATTTATGTGTATATTAGGGTGATTAGGGTTGCAGTGGTCTGGTAATGTTAATATCAATTGTACCAAATTATACAGAATTATACACTTTTTTATTCATTATAATGATACAATTAATTAATTAATTATCATTAACCCTTTGCTTGTCTCAGGGTTCACTGGTCAGTTGTTTGGTCAACATACTTCCATCTGGCCAAATTCTCATTGGTCTAAATATAGGTGACTAGTCTTATTGTCACTAGTTGGCAAAATCCTGCTATTTTGCAAACTAATCAGCAATTCTTCTTAGAAGAGACTGAACTATGCTCCCTAAAGTCACATTTCTACTAATCCCCACAAAGACAAAGACGTTAGCTTAGTGCATTTCTTCTTTAGCCGGATACTTTGATGCTCCTTTCCACCTCCTCCACTTTCTGTAAACATTAGTTGTGTGCTGTCAGCACACAGTTGATGTGGTATGTTGGTGAGGGAAAAATCCTCCCTTTTTTCAAGCGGAGGAAATAACTGTGGACTCAAGCCAGTGCATCACTGTGATGAGTCCATACATAACACATTTCTGACGGCTCTCCAGACACAGATTAGAGCCTGAATTATTGATGGGAGCTATTAGCTGAGCCCTGAGTCATTCCTAACTGTGCGACTGCTTGGCCGAATGGATGCTCGTCGCTTGGTGCAGAAAACAAAGAACATAGGTGCGATAAGGTGGTTTAATTGGTTTTACTTTGAGAAATAAAATGCAAAAAGAAAAACTAGACACTGAAATCGAAATGGCTGTGGTGATCAATTCAGTCTTATTTTTCTCAGGATATGAAAAGAAGAATATAATTTCTGATGGCCTATGGCCTTTACTTTCCTATTGTCAGCATTTTTTTTTAATTACCGCAAATGCCATAAAGTACCAATGTATCCCGCGAACAGTTATTGTGTTTGTGCATGTGTCCCGTGCCTCATATGCTTTATTTCTTTGTCCCACTGAGCTACATTAAAGCCTAAACAATATTAAAAAATCCATCATTGTGCCACCTTAATATGTTCCTGAATAACACGAGTACACTCTTACACTTGTTTGTTTTGACTCAGTCACACAAACAAACGCTGTCCTGGTGTGTTGAATATTCGTTCGAGCCACAAATATGTATTAATTCACAGCTAAAAATACATAGGACCCTACAAATGTAGTTTTCTCTTTTTGAGAATAAGGAGAACACACACACCACTATTTAAAACCTGAACTACATACTTTTCTTGTTTAAAAGTCAGAAGACTCCAGTATACTCGGGGCAGAGGGCCTTTTAAATGAACCCAAATTCAAAAGCTAATAAATGATCGTGCTGCAAGTTAGGTGCATATAAATTGCATTTGTGGCACAATTTTCCCCAAATAATAATTTTTAATCCAAATAAACACCTAGCAAATGCATTAAATATTGCATTTCAGCCTCTGTACAGCAGAATTAAGCCTGAATCATTCCCACACACTCAGAGAGAGAGATCTGAATACTGTTAAACAGTCAGTGAGTCACTTCAGTCTGAGCAGGTTTGGTTGTGAATCTTTAAACCATTAAGTGCACTGAAAGCAGCTGACTCACACTAATGTACAGAGCTTTTTTGGGGTGTGAGAATTTGAAGTAGTTTCAGGCTGATTTACACCAAATGCATCCCTGAGTTAAACTTTTCTGCGCGTCAGCAACTTCATATGCTGCTGTCCATGTTTCTCTTTGTTTCTAAAGACTTTTCAGTTCGTTCTGCAGGATTTTCTGATGTCAATATGAACTGACACCAACGAGACATGTAAAAGCAGCTACAAGCATGCAGTATCATTAGTGTTTTAGAGGAACTGTTATCAATCTCAAAACCAAAAGGGGTGAACGTTTGTTTATTTTTGGTTTTGGTTAATCTCTTGTTTTTCTTGCATGGTTTTTCAGTAGTGCTGTGACCACAATTCACTGCATGTTCCACACTTTCTTCCTATCAGCTGAGAAACAGGCTGAATATGTAACTACGGCAAATCAATTCCACTTACCTTGAAATTAATTCAAATTGAGCTTGACAGTTGAGTTTGCCTTTCGGTGGATAAATAATCTTAACCATCCCAAAATAAGCTAGTTTGACATTCTTGAATTGGTGATCAAACTGCTTCGTTTGTGGTTTAAAGTTTGTCATGGCAACCCAGATAGTGCTAGTTTTAAGGAAATAGCATGTAGGCCACATGCAGTGGGATCCAAATTTGTTGCTCAGTATTGTGAACAGATCACAGAAGAAGCAAGTCTGGATCCCTGCTGGGGCCCCCTCGAGGGCTCTGTGTTCATTTTTATATCTGCAAATACACAACTGATTGTGTTTTTCTGAGGATTATCTTTTGGGCTTTTATTTTTTTGTAATTATTTTTCCCTGTAAGTGTAAATCCAAGACGCACAGAGGAAATATGGGGAGACAGCGATAGTGATGGGGTCATTTATCCTGTCTTACTCCATGGCCCATTATCGCTGACTGTTAAAGAGAATGAACAACATACTCTCTGCTTTGTTATGATTGTGTGGAGGATCATGCTAGCCATTAAGTGTTTATCAGCATGACTGCACAAATATGATCAGCAAATTCAATGTTTCTGCCAGTTCTTTACAAACCACGTTCCAGGCTTAAGTTGACCCCCTGCTGGGTCTTTGACTGGAGATTTATATTTTCTTAGCCTAAAGCTATAACCGTTAAGTTAGCTAATTAATCCCGCTCCTGTTTTTTTTTTCAACAACAACAAAAAAAGCCTAAACCAATGTGTATACTGTCTTTTTAGCTATTATGTGTCCACTTCTGTCCAATGATTAAGACAGCCTATCTCGTTCATTGATGAATGCTAACAACATTATAAGCCTTTATGGTATTCTATGAATGGCTGTAAGAAATGAAGTATACCCAAATTCAGTTACATGTAGATCCACTTTGAGCAGGAATAATTTGAAGTAACTGTGCTCTGTATGACTTTATCAGTCATCATTGTTTATGATGACTGACAAATGCTCATAAACATCATTGTTTATGAGCATTTGTTTACACAGCTTTCATCAGGGCGTTTCATTTGGGTTGAGGTCTCGATTTTGACTGAACCTTTGCAACACCTTCATTCTCAGTTTGGGCCAAGCTTTAGCTGCCTGACAGATGACCTCATATTTCACTCTAGAATACTTTAGGATACAGAGGAGGTCATAGTTGGCTTTGGTTTATAGGCTCACCGTGTAGACATAAGACACGATGCTGCTGCAGTATGTTTAAACCCAAGAAAGTGGCATTGCATCAGTGTACTCATGTGGCACTCTGATGCAGCACATCCTTTTCATCTGCTCCTGTCTTTCCCTTCTAAAACGTTTGGTCAGCTGACCTGTCAGACATTAGTTTATGTAACACGTAATACCTCTTTTCCACCCACAGTTGGTCCCAACGTTTGGCATTTTTTTGGTGATGTTGTGTTTAGGCCAGCTTTTTGGTACCTTCAGGTGGAAATGAATGGGATTCATTCTAGATTTGGCAGTGGTATGATCTTAAATCAATGAACAGCCCTTTAAGAGCCATCAGTTAGAAACTCTAACATGATGAAAATATGAGTAAGGCAGTGGCTCATTTGAAGGCGCACCAAACTAGGTGCTAGTCGAGAATCAAATCAGAGTGTTAAACACCAGTTTAGGTATGTTATAGGAAAAAGCCTGGATCCTAAAACAGTGTGTCTCAGGCAGTTCAGCAGCAGTTAGACAGTGAGTATCTCCTTTTATACAAACTTTGCAAAATGTTTTATGTGCACAAAAAGCGTGACACAATAAAGGAAACAAAAACAGCAGAAAATTGATACAATGGACACTTTTAAAGAAGCATGGCCGTAAGTCTCTGAGATTTCTTGTCATTGTGGTTTGCAGATTTTGAAGTCTACAGGTTTGGAATACATGTGTGAAATATCTTCTTCAGTGATTGTAGATCTTATGTTGTGTGTCTTCTACCATCTTTTTTCTTACACACCTGGAAAAACAATCCTTCCAGTTATGTTTTTTTAAATGTTTTTATTTTTTTTTGCCCTGCTTACCGATTTATGTCAGAACACAGTCAATGGGGCAAGAGTTCTGAGTTAGTTATCTGATGCAACAGGGTTTGTGTCCTTAAGCTGAACTTCTCTGCAGTCTTTGTTTAATGTGCTGCTTCATTGTTTGCTGCAGACAGATGGTGCTCTTTGGGATTTGTGTTCCTATGCCTATAAGTACATACAACACAGTTCATGACTGATTTACTCGACTGTGTGAAACACTACCTTCCACATACATTTCTTTATGTGTAAATTAGATTACATTCAAGTGTCATAAGAAACACAGGAGGTAATAAAGTGTGCGCAAAATGGGATTCAAACCCATCCTGACATAATCCTCCAGGATTACAGTGTTACAGAGGGATTAGAGCTGTGTGGTACGTTCTTTAAGGGTGTTCTTCTCAAAAGTATGATTTAGTAATGAACAGGTTTTACATGAAAAAACAGTTCAAGAAAAGTCATACAAATGACTTTAGAGATTTTTAAGGCAGGTTAAAAACAGAGGAACATTGAAAAATCTTAAAATAAAACAAGAAAAGCATTAAATATTTAATAAAAGCAGTTTAATCTTTTTTAAACATAAAGTAATGAAAGCGAGTCTACCACATTTAGTTGTGGACACACTACCACTAAAGTAAGAAATGATATTTTCTTAGCTCTTCATCTTTTTGACAGATTTTATTGTCTACACTGACATTATTTCTGTGTCATGAGTGTAACATGTTGTATTGTACTGTGGACTGCAGCAGCTTCTCATGCTGTCTTGTTCCTGAGGTTTAGATTTGTGAATCACCTCGTTAACGTGATCTGTTACAGTCTGACGCCATCTGACCTCAGATCAACTACCTGCCACTCACTGTAATGAATGAGCTGTCCTGAATCTGATGCTTAACCGACTGTGCAGTCGCTGACAGTCAGTGGACTCAATCTTGCAGCTTCATGTGTTTAACCTGAATTCAAGGATGCAGCGTTTAACTTTAATATCCTAAAAATCATGTGAAAAACAGTGAAATTCTGTCTGTGTGCGGAACTTGGCTCAGATTTACAGATCAACTGGAAGGACTGCGTTATTTAGATTTTGTCCATCGCACGTTTTTTTTTTTTTTTTTTTTTTTTTTGGGGGGGGGGGGGGGGGGGTGATGGTGATGGTGATGGTGGGAAATCCAATGGTTGCTCTCATTTTGTGTTTTTAGCAGAAAGTGTAATGAGATTCCGCTTCCATTAAATAATTAAAGCCAAATGAAGTAGCAGCTTTCTCTCCACGCACAAAGTGCATCACAGCAAAGCCACGCGCCAACATCCTGCTATTCTTAAATCTATATATTCTATATATTTCTGTCATGCTTTTATGTGTCATCAGTTCTGTCCACATTACTATGTCACTATATATGATCCTATTTCTGACACTTCATTCATCCTCAGGGGAGATGATTATGTGATCTCTAAAAAGCTCAGCATAAATGCAGCTGAAAAGACAAACATTCAAGTTGTACTGAAAATCAATTAAGTACACCAAAGAGCTGTATTACTATATGATAGAATTTGTAGCCATTTTTCAGTTTACAAACTGCTTCACATGACCTCCCTCCAAGCTGAAAGCTGAACGCTGACACTGGTTTGGATGTAGCCTTGTAAAATAAATATTATTAAGGTTTGTGAGTATAAATGGATAGATTTACAGTACAAGGTCAGGTGCCAGGTGCCAGGTGCCAGGTGTCCATTCGTGCATTTCTCCTAAATATATTAGTCAGATTTTAGTAAAACTTCCATACAACGATCACCAAATGAGTCTTCACCCAAACTGCGCACGAGGTTAAACTCAGTGTCATATCGATCAGTTTGTGGGTAACTTTTTCACAGAAACTGACTATTGTTCAGATTCTAGTGAAACCAGATGAATTTGTCCTGAATATGAATGTTTGGGATCTCATCTCTTCTCCATGGATTTTAATTTTCATTAGTTTGAGATCCAACCAATGACAAGAAAGATCAAACATTTCTTAAAACTTTCTTAACTTTCTGCACGAGCTGCTTCATTCTTTACAATAGCCTGTGTCACCGATGTTCCGGTTTCTTTTTTTGGATCGTGTAACATATGCAATGAGAAAAGAGACATTATGCCAAATATCTCAGCCAATCAAAAATACATTAACTGCTGCTTATTGGTTGGGCATCATAAACGCTACCTGTATTTTTGTCCACTGGGGTTAGGTTGTTTGCCAGACCCAATAATCTATTTTGTATCACTTCCTGCTGTTCTTCTGTCCTGTTCAGGTTTTTATTTATGGATCTCAGGATGTGCAAGCTCACCCATAATCAATAAGCTCCTGACTGACTCAGCCTTTTTCTCTGTAAAAATTAAATAATATACAATGGATATGAGTTTCCAAATGTGCAGTATTATATATCAGTCAGGATGTCTAAAATATATCATCTTGAAAATCTGCAATACCATCACATTTTTTTCAGGGATGAATGATCTGCCAATTCATTACTGGTCTTATTTTTTATTTATTTATTTTTTTCTTAATGCAAAATCAGTGAAACACTACATACGAGTTTCAATATTTCTTACTGTAAGGTAATCATTTCAAATCTTAATGCCTTTAATAATTAATTAGATAAGTGAATGAAAATTGATAGATGGATAATTTTCTTACTCTTTATCTTAAGTAACCATTGCTTACATACAAAAATAAAATGGATAAATAAAATGAATTGGAAAAAAATAAAGATATAATATATACATTAAGTTATTTGATTTTTATCCATATATTTCAATGTTTTTCTATTCGAAACTTTTAACAAAACAAAAGCCAAATCCAAAGGCCAGTCAGATGCTATTGGCACCAGAAGGTAGCACTTTCTCTAACAACACTGTTAAATAACCATCATTAAGTGATCATATTTTAATAAGTCTTAATTTGCCAGATCAGATCAGTACTTATACGTTTTGAGAATGAGGAACATAAAATAGTGGATTGTGTATTTGCTGATTCTATCCTAACACTAATATGTAATGGTAATAGATTATTTACATGATACTTTGTAGAGACACTCATAGTCCCCAGAGGATTAATCACAGCTTTTCATTTCACTGTTTGTAAGATTGCAAAAGCTGTAAATATTTTATATTTGATTCGCATAATTAAACCTCCAGTTTTGCTTGATTAAGTATGAAGCATTAAAGAAGCAGCAGATCTCCAGAATATAGACAAACTGTTAATGGATTAATTACTTCACACTGATTAACTTGATCATGTAGAAAGCAGCAGAGTAGTTCTGCTGCCCGTCTCCACCTCCTCAAACCCTTTTACTTTTGTTTTCTTTGCCCTCCCCCCTAAATCTTCAGCAACATCATCATCCTCCCCCTTATCTTTGTCCCTTTTCACTCAATTCAGCCACTCCAACATTGTTCAGCGGGGACAATAGTGGCAGAGCAGTTTTAATGTTGTCACAGCAGACAGAGCATTCAAACCACACTGAGGTAATCGCTCGTTTTGTTTAAAAATGAGCTCAGCCATTACACTAAATCACAACAGTTCGTCATTAATCAGTGTTTTCTATAGAAACAAAATGAAGTCCGAACAATTCATTGCTCTCCTCTTTAAAACGCCTCACCCTCCTCTCAACCTCAAAGAAGCATCGTCATCATCATCATCCTCTTTGTCACCAGCCAGTTGAATGCTACAGTGTTTCACCTTACCCTCCTCTTCCTCCGTTCTTCCTCCGCGGCTCCCTCCCTGCTACATCCCACCCTTGCTGCGTTGCCACGGCAACATGTCGGACTGCCTCGCTATCTGCTCTGCCCTCTCCTCCAGATGGGCTCCCTTTTGTTGTGCGTCTGAGTGTTCGTGTGTGTGCCGAGACAGAAACACATTTCTCCATCTTCGTTTTCTTTCTTCCGCGGATGCTCACAGGCAGTTGAGTGTCAGTGAGTCCGCCACAAAATGCTGTAAACGAATTAGGTGCTATATAAAGACACCATGTTTAATGTATTATTAAATGTTCCAGAATACACTAAATATTCACTAGCTACACATACATACTGTTTCAAAAACAGCATAAAGACGTACTCCCTTCGTTTTATGTATTTGAGCTTAATCTCGTGGGTGTTCATGCTGATATTTTTCTTTTTTCAATGAAACGTTTTAACAGACATTAAAGGAATTTGTTATTTTCCAAACAGTCCCATCAGGATTAACTTCCAAAACAATCATGATCACTTCTACTCCAGCCTAAGGTGTATTTCATGAGACCATGTTGGTGTCCATATGTCCATTTGAACCTATTTGGCTAAACAGAGAGAACAACTGCAGACAAAGTTGATGCTACAGAGGCGCACTTGTGGGAGTCCTCCAAAAGACAGACCACTCAGTTGTGATAAAGGCATAGGTTGGTTTAAAAGCGGGCTTGAACAGGAAAAGAGGTATAACTGGGCTTCAACTCAGAGAGGAAGAAGTGTTAAAAAGGCATTTAGAAAAAAAAAGAAAGAATGAGAAAACAGGCCGTGCCTTCATTGGACTTCATTAGACTTCTTTTTCTGTTTCATTACAAAGATGTCCTTTGTCTGTTATGATGTCTGTCTTGTTAATGGCAAGGACTATACAAAAACAAACAAAAGCAGCCCACATTACCATCTGTTCTGCATATTTTCAACATTTTCCCACAAGAAACATCAGACAGCTACAACATGTGAATGTGGGAATGTGGGATTTCAGTAGTGCCAAGTCTTTTCAGGGTACTTCGGGTCAAGACCTGACAATGTTATGGCTCTTATGGAAAAAATAGGACAGCAACCTTCTTGGCAGTTGGAAAAATTGGTGGTTGTCTTGGGATTGCACTGATTATTATTTTTTAATTCGGCTATCTACAGTAAGCAGCTGGTGTTTGCATAGGTCACTAGAAAGGTGTACAATGAATTTATGTGTAAATGGCTTGAACCAAAATTCAGAGTTTTCTGTGTCGTGAATGTGGCTCTCTATTTTTTCCTGGCTAAATCACTATGGTAATTTATGCTGAACACATCACCTGGTCGGGAGCCGGTTATCTTCAGTTTGAAATTGAGGGCAAATGACACATTTTCACAGATTTTTCCATTTACAGCATGTAAATTACATAATGTGTTTTATATGTGCAACTTGTTAAGCCGTACCTTACTAACATTACAAATGAAGCCCAGATGTCACAGCAGCCTATTGTCACTGGAGTGTTTATTTATTCATTTGCAGAAAATGTATAAATGTTGTCAACCTTGATTCTGCTGCTAAATCTCTTTTACGCTGCTGGAATTGTAGCTACTGGAACACACACCAAGAATTCCTGTTCATTCAATAAAATTGATTTCACTTTGCTCTGCCAACAAACTAACGATATTTTCATATATCTTTTATTAGACTATGGGACAGTAAAAATCTACTGTTTGAGCAGTTTAAAGTTTCAGAGCTCTAATGTCGCACCTTCATCTAAGCAGCAGCACTGACAGCACACTCTGCATTAAAATAATTAACTTGAATATTTTTTTTAACCACTCTATGCTTAAAATCCCAAGATTAATGACATCTGAATGTGTCTCTGATTGGATGACACACTCAGGATCTCATTTTCTGTGTAAGAAAAGTCATGTGACCTGGGAAATTTCCCCCTTTTTATGTCAGCACACAGAGCCTGAGGAGGCAACCCAGTTTAAAAGAAACTGGACATTGTAATGCCCATTATCTCCCACTGGAGTTTTAACGAAAGCCTGACTGTGTTGAACTTCCTTCATAATATACCTTTCTGATGGGAGATCGTGATGTGACTTGGACTGACCTCAAATAAATCTTAGACAGATTGATGTGTAATGTCGACAGACTGCCAGCAATCAATGTTGCAATCAGTCCAAGAAGTTGGTGACATCTGCAACAGGGGACAAAACTCAACTCGTTGCAAATGCATCGTATTCTTGTTATATTCATACATAAGCATCATTTTGCAGTTAAATTCTCCTCCTACAGAAACTATGTCTCTATTTGTGGAGGAATTTCAATTTTTGTTTCATTCCACTGTGAAACTTGTAACTTAAAACTTCATTTTAAGTTACAAAATTGTGGCTGAATCCTAAATTAAAATAGTTTAATAATAGTTCACAGTAACGTCAGCCAATCATGACTTTGACTGGTTACAGATATGATCCCCATCTCCAAAGCAACCATTTCAAACGCAACAAGACCTCAAGTGCATTTTACACAGTCACATACACATAGTCTCATACACATATGACTCTGTGTCCAAACACTAACTTTCCTAGTTTGACTGTTGCATCAGAGACAAACACATCAGTCACCTCTGTGGGCTAAACACACGGTGACACTAGGCAGCAAACACTCCCTTTGAACAACAAAGAAACCTTTCACCGAACCAGAATCAGTAAATCTGGCTTGACTGGTTCTGGTAAATGGAGAACAGACTTAGTAAAATATGAGCAAACAAAAACTTTTTCAGTAAATTATTTCAGCTTGTAAAAGTATGTGTATATCTTTAACCATGTTTATTTTTTGGCAAAATATGCAATAGTGACACACTTTTATCCCCTAAGCCTGCATATCTGCAGATATTTAGTCCACATTAACATATACAGTAGAGTATCGTTCCAGTAAGCAAGGTCTCTGTGGATTTAGCGCATTAGCATTGTTATGTAACATATAGAGCTCTGCAGAATAACTGGGTCTCCTGAAAATTGTGCCAACACTGGCTGCAGAAAATTCCCGAGATTAATGTTGACCTACTGTATATTTTGTGAAGCGGCTTAAAATGTATGAAAACACTTTGTTTCTTCATTAGAGGTAATCGTCTGTAAAATATCACTTTATTATGATTGGGAAGAAGTCTATCTCAGGACATTAATTCCACTCTACTGATTTATCCTCCTGCTTTTCTCCATCGCCATGAAGTGTAATAAAAAGGTTACGAGGCAGCCTGTAATTTATCTTTTTTTTATCTAAAGCAGTTTAATCGGGACATCCAGTTTAAATTCATTTTCCATTTATAAGGTGAAAAAACTGGTTAACTTTAAATGGAATCAACTAATTTTTTTGTTTTGCATTATATTAGGAATCAGATCCTTGATAGTAGGCAGTTTGCCAACAATCCCCATGCCTTGTAAATGTCACTATCCTGTTGTTTCAGTCTGCAAGAAGGAAATTGAGACAGTTTTTAGTGAACAAAGAAGCTCTTGACCAGGTTTTTCTTTGTAAATAACGCTGTATTGATTGAGATTGTCCTTTCTGCCCGTTATCTCTGAAATGCAGATGGATGAAGACAGCAGCTATCTGACCAAATGCTCTCCCACTTCAATAAAATAAGCTACACTGAGTTTGGCTGCTATAAGCTTTTGATAATTTGAACAAAATCTGCCAGTAGCTGGTATTCTCTGCCAATATTCTAGATCACATTCAGTCTTTGAAATTGAATGTGCAGCAGCATTGGTCCCTTTGTTCATACACTTGAAAAGAATGATTTAAGTGCCTATTTGACTGTGAAATCTCCAAAGCACCGAATGCTTCACATGTCAGCGCCGAACATGTGACTAGTTAAAGTAATAGTTGGATACATTTCAGAAGCATGTTAGTCTGCACAGCCAACATGTTATTGTATTTAGCTGCCCTGTGTTAACTGGTAAATTTCAAATCTTTTGAAGTCACACATACACTTTAGAATGAGATTTTTTTTTCTATAGAACCTCTATGCAGTATATTTAATTTTTATGTATGAAGGACAGACATTGAAATGATAGAAAAGTCACAACGCCTCTTCGTCTTTTAGCAAAACCGACTTAATCTCATGTCACACCAAAATGGCAGTTAAGGAGTTGAAAACAACATTAAGAGCTTCTGAGGCAAAACATAGAAAACCAGAACTTGTTTCATCTTCGCACATGAAGAAATGTTAATTTGATTTTCAGTACAGAAGCATAATATTTGTTTTACAGACTCCAGGCAAGAAAGGCAATGAGGTTTCTTTTAGCCTCATATTCGTGATATATTATTTGGATCAGGATGATGACAGGTCGAATTTGCCATTTATACTTTTGTGTTTGTTTTCATGCAAGTCACAGAATATTAACATTAAGAC
This sequence comes from Neolamprologus brichardi, assembly GCF_056152115.1. NCBI lineage: Eukaryota > Metazoa > Chordata > Actinopteri > Cichliformes > Cichlidae > Neolamprologus > Neolamprologus brichardi. The sequence goes on along the minus strand of NC_142118.1, from coordinate 21,085,335 downwards.
CGCATGTTTCTAAAATGACTAACTTAAACTAATGATAGCACTAATACCAAGGTTAAATTTCTTAGAAGTTTGATTTTCTTTAACTGCTAATTTACATTTGTATTTGTATTCCTGGCCTGTTCTCAAGCAGTTTTGCATGATTCACAGTTACAATAATCTAATCTAATACCAGGCTTTGGTACAGCCAAGACAGCTAGTTTTGGACAGACGAGGAACCGAGGGTCAGATCAAATCTGGAGATCTGGATTACAGTTTGTTATCAGAAATGACTCACATTGAAAACTGGAGCCATTGTGGCTATTGTGGGTGTGTGGGTCATGCTGACTTTGTAGCTCTATGCCTGCTGTGTTCAGAGAACTGAAGAATGGCAGAATGGAAAATTGGCACATCCTGGAAACAAACACGGGCCTATTGCCTTCAGACACAGAAATCAGTCACTTTGCTCAGGGAATTTGATGTTGGGCAACCATTACCTTTTTTTTTTGTTTTATTTCTATACATATGATTCAAGATACTGTTTTATGTCAACTAAAACTCAAAGAAAACATGTACAATATCGGCATTCACAAAAACAAATACAACAGCAAGAATGCAGTTTTTCTTCCAGTTCCACTTCTGGTAAGCTTCTGAATATGGATTTGAACTGTGTGTTATTGATTTTTTTATGATTTTTTTTATAAATGCAACTGCAGATAGCAGCTTTGGGTTGCACCTCTAATATCCAGGGACTCAATGAAGATTAGCAGTTTGCATGATGCAGTGGTGAACCAGGAAGGATAGGCAAAATCAGCCCTCTGCTGCTACGTCTCACTCTCCTCTGCCCTTCGTCTGTTTGGCAGGAAGACAAGATCTGTTGAGCTTCAGCCCACAATCTGGACACTCAGGTCAACTCCACCAAACACACACAAAAACAGCGAGTGAGAGAGAGAGAGAGAGAGAGAGACCAGGGGCAGAAACCTGGCAGTGCTAAGAAGTCCTCTAGCAGATTTTTTAAAAAGAGCTTACCATTTGCTTGTTCCTTTGTGAACTCCAGCCAATTCAGAAACAAACCTCCTTTATTATCATAAAACATAGACTAAAGCACTGCTGTGAAGGATGGATTTGAATGTTCAGGGTCATTAACTTATCAATTTAGTAAAGATCTGATATGGCAGAGAAAATTCACAGGAGGCGGAATTAAAATATATAGAAAGATTTAAATACATGTCTGATCTCGCTGTTGGGGAAAAATTAAATTTCTCTCTCAGAGCTCCTGAGTGGAGTTGGCAGTATATCCTGCTGAGAGTTTAATTGGTGTAACCTTTCCTCTCAGTCTCAGTTTTGTGCAGGAAATAAGCTATAAGGTTACTTTAGATACCTGGGACACTTTGTAAGTGTTCATTGCCTCATTATATTTTTCAAGCCTCTGGTCTTTTTACATAAACTGAAGAATCTTTATAATTAGGAATGATTTATATATATGTAAATGCCATATTTTGGCATAAATTGCTGCTCTCCTGGAAGATGTGCATTAACAGCCTTTTACTTGCAATTTGCTCTATGTGCATTGATTAGATTCATTGTATTTAAGTGCACACCAAGGTTATACTGATGAACACTGAATCGTCATGCTGAGGGAGGCTTCAAATAAAACACGGGTGCGTGTTGCACCTGCGCAGGCTGAGAGGGAAAAGATATGAACTTCAAACGATGATTTCTTACTCTACATGTGAGCCAGTTTAGCTGCAGGTGGAAATTTTACCATGAATCTCATCCCACTTCCTCACATGCTTTACATTTATAATGCTGTAGGTGAAATCCAGGATTTGCAAGTAATGGACTACATGTAGTTAGCATTGTGTAATCAGATTATAAAAGCTAGGTAGGTATAATCAACTTTGATTTGCATTGATTTGATTTGATTTGATTTGACTAAAAGATTTGTAATTATTTTATAAGTGGAATGTTAAGGATACTTGGTGATGGAGTGCTTATAATGAAAAAGGCATCTGACATATACATATGGCTATTTATAGTTCTATATATTTGTGTAAATGACTTGATTTGAACTGTAAGCTATGTTTTATTTGCAGAAAAAGAAAAAAAATAGTATTTTAGTATAAGGTGCAGTGCATACATCTGGTGATAGGATTACATGTTCTTTGCATGTTATCTATTGGATCATGCTTCTAATCTCCATGACAAGTAACTGAAAATCTGACCCAACAATTATGACATAAAGTCTGTGATAGAAGCCTACCCAGAAATTTAAGGAAATTAATAAGATTTGTTATTGAGGATCTGTTCTCAGCAGGAATCAGTTGTGCATTTTTCTCAGCAATCTCTTAAAAGCGCTCGGCCTACTGCACCTTAAAGCTTCACAAGACTTCAGCAACACAGCACAATGCAATTTCTCTGCAAAGTTATTTAATATACAATAGATAACAGCGTTTATATTTCTGCTAGTGCTTTTCTTCAGTGTGTCAGTGTTAGATTTTCCAGGCCAATTGGTAAGCAAATAACACCTGGACCATTGAACTGTTGCATGAAAATAAAATAAATCCGTAACTAACTTTTTTATTGCAATCATACTGTGTTATGCCAGAGAGTATTTTCTATCATACGTTTTAACCATGATAGCATGAATGTGCTAAAAATAAAAGTAGCTAAGAAGGCTTAAAAAAAGAGCACATCATGCATGACAAAAACAATCATAGGGGATGCTTGAACTAAATGCTGGCTGTTTTAAGTGCTGTTTATCCATCAGGACTGTTCTGGTGAGTTTCTCAAATTTGGCAATATCTGTCCTCTTTGAAAACTTATACCAAAAAAATGTAGACAGATGGCACTACAAACTGGTGAAAAAAACCATATATCTAACATTATGGGCAATATTTGTTTTTAAGGTAGATATCAAAACTAGAGAGGGGTTTAATATAAACAATATGATCCCAGAAAGGAACAAATAGAATAAACAATTTGAGCATCATTACAGAGCAAATAGGTCTCATTGTTTAAAAGGTTTTGGAAAAAAGACAGATGAAAATGTACTGAGTGGATATAGAGCAACAGCAGGAGGAGGATGACTCTTGAGTCCTTGATTGGATAAAAGGCTCCAGGGAAATAAAAGATGGAAGTGGAGCCCAAGGTTGAACCAATGCTGCATTTATTCTTTAGAAAAGTGGAGTACAAAGGTTATTTTATTGGAGGAGCTGGTTTGTTTTTCAGCATGGGTAAAAAAATGTCAGCCTTCAGGGATCATCGAAGTGGCACTGCTGTACACTCCTGTCCCAGAACGGTGACAGGAAACAGAGCATTTTCTGTCACTTACAGGAAGATCTACCCTTCGTTTCCCCCTCCTTTTTTAGGTTCAGCATTAACTTCACTCAGACGACTTTGATAAAGAACAGGCCAGCAGCAAACAATGTTGTAACTCCAGGCTACACTTTAAACCCTGAGAAAGACAAGAAAAAAAACACTCAAATGGATGTTGTCTTTTTTCTCTCAGAAACTCACTTTTACTGGAGGACACGTTTACTCATCCCAGTTCAGATGGGAAGTGACAGAAGCAGAGCAGAGAATAGAGAGTGCTCATCAACCTGATCTGTTATAGAAAGACTGAAAAAGCATGACGGAGCGAGACAGAGCGAAACTATGACCACAACTCAGAATCACAGAGTGCTGGACGACACACGTCAGATTTGGTTACGTCTGCTGCTTGCTAGTGGAGTGCTGATAGACTCAAACTCACCGACAAAACTCTTGGATGTTACAGATGTGTTGCTGGAAATACTGGGATGCAAGTACGCCGAGAGGAATATATTCTAAGAAATGATTGTTTGCAATGACATTATGTAGAAGTTAACAACAACACCCTTAATAACTACAAAGATTAGGAAACAAAATGTATTTATAGCGGCATGAACAGAGTTCTGTGTTTTTTATTATAAATGAAAAGATAGATGTCAAGAGATAAACCGTGGTATTTTATGAGGAAGTTATGAGTTATAGAGAAGTTTGTGAGGCTGCTAAAGGACATGTTATCAACTGGTGCAGGGAATAGCATGACAGTGGTGAGGTGTGCCGTAGGAGTAACAGATGCGTTCAAAGTTTGGGTGGGATTACTTCAGGGATCACCTCTGAGCCCCTTCTTCTTTACAGTTGTGATGGACAGGCTGACAGATGAGGCCAGGCAGGAGTCGCTGTGGACTGTGATGTTCACAGATGACATTGTGATCTGCTGTTAGAGTAGGAAGAGGTGGAAGAGAGCCTGGAGAGGTGGAGGTATCCTCAGTAGATAATGTGAATGACAAGTCAGTAGAAACAAGACAGAATACGTGTGTGTGAATGTGAGTAGAATAATGAAGGTGGGTGAGTTTAAATACCTAGGGTCAACCCTACAAAACAAAAGACAGTACACAAGACAGGTAAGCAAGAGAGTGTAGGCAGGGAGGAGAGTGTGTCAGCAGTGATTTGTGACTGAGGGATAGCAGCAAGTGTTAAAGTATGGGCTTACAAGATGGTAGTGCGACCTGCTATGATGTATTGTTTGGAGACAGTGGCACTGACAAAGAGACATGACAACCAGAAGGCACAGGATTAGGAATGAGTATATCAGAGGGACAGCTCACATTGAGCAGCATAGAGACACAGAGAGAGACAGAGCTGAATGAATAGTGGATATACTGGACAAGGGGTGTTAACGATGGAGCTGCCCGGCAGCAAGAAAAGATTCATGGATGTAGTGAAGTAGGGCGTGCAGAGGGCCGGTGTGACAGACGCAGATGCTTGGATGAGGGTGGGATTGAGACAGATGATCTGCTGTAGCAATACTTAAAGGGAGCAGCCAAAACAAGAAGATAAAATAGTGTTGTGAACAGTACATACATTTGAGATACATTTACGGTATTTGTATAGCACCAGTTTAGTTTTTTCACCTCAAGGTGATATGGATTATAAGATTAAAACTCTACAAAATTAGAAACTGAACCTCACAAATCCATTGATCGTGTACGAACAGCACTTGGTGATTTTTACAGAGATCTTCAGTGAACAGTTAGGGTTTAAGAGGGAAAATAAAACAGAAAAACATAGAAAAACCACAGGCAACAAGCAAAACACAAATGACAAAGACTTCAGGCTTCACAATTGTTTAATTCTTTGCTTCTCCATCTTTTGGCACTTCTCCTTCAGGACTGAGGTGGACTATATTCATCCCTCATAAGTCAAAACTATCACCTCTGCCTATGAATAATGGACTAATATTACCGTATCCAGCCTTGGAATCCAATTCTACCATGTACACTATAGTCAAAGTCAAAGTAAACTTCATTGTCATCTCTGCTATATACAGTTCAGTATATAGAGAGACGGAACGACGTGGCTCCAGTTCCATACAGTGCAAAAGAACAACAATAAATATAGGAAGACTAAGAATAAGAAGAATAAATATATATACACTTTGAGACTAAGGTAAGGGGAGAAAATATACATTTTGAGGTAACAACCTTTAACAACTTAGTAAGGATTGCTTGTCCTCTGAATTCAAGTGACCGAAGAGCACCTACAAAAGGAAAATTAAATCCAGTCTGCTTCAACTCAATGTGTCAGAGATGCTTTTCATGTGTTTTTACAAGCTGAATTTCTGCAATAGGTTTACTACTTTCACTTGCTTGTCCAGGTCAGCATGGGTTAATAATAAAAGCAAACTTGGGGATGTTGTGGATCTGCTTCCCATTGTCTGGCTCCATCATGTCTCGAGCTGCTGTCACAGCTCCCGTTTGATAAACTAAATAATAAATGAGCAGGCTGTTACTTACAGTAGCTCTGTGTGACCTGATCTTACAGGTTCAGCAGGTTCAGACATAAAATACATGGTTTACCCACCAAAGATCTGTCTGTCTTGTTTTCTGTTGCTGTGTGAAAGCTGTTCTGAGAGAAGCTCTTCTTCTACTTCTTCTTGCCTGCTGCTGTAGTCTAACCTGAAACTGAATCAAATTGTTACTTATGTTATCAGAAAATAGAGCTTGATCAGTTTTATTCAGTTTTGTTAATAAAACAAAAAAATAGAAAAACAAAGATATTGTTAGGATTGTTGTGCCAACATGAAACTAAAAAAAACAACTCCTTAGCTATGACTCCCTTTTCTTGGACATTTGGTCCAAATTGTGTTTTATACCCACCACATTTCCACTCAAAAGACTTTCTCACCACTTTATGTTTTAGCTTTTCCACATTCAACACTTTGCCAACCTGCTGGGCTACAGTCCAACTATAATTATATCCAATCAGAGCTGCCTGCCCGCTGTGGAGCTCTCAGCAATCCTCAAACAATTATAGTACTTTATGACAATGAACCAGTGGTTAACATTTTAAAAGGTTCTCTTTGCAGCCTGTATCACCGGTAACTTTCAGAGTATCTGTGTCAAGAACATTTTACTCTTTTACTTTTTATATCTCGATTAATATATCTGGTGAAAGGTTCAGAAGAAAAAGCTGTATGATTAATAAGTGGACTAATATATCTAAGGGAAAAGGGCATTTTGTCTAAACATGCAGTGTTTTCTTTAGATCACCTAATAAAGTAAATTTGAATAAATCTCAGAGCACTGCTGCTTTTCACACTCCAGTTTGTCTCTTGATCCAACTATTTTTGAAAGGTACATCAGTACTATAGTCATTAAATATTCACCTGCCCTGACAGTTACATAATACCTTTACCGACAAACTCCTTTCATTCATGCTGGGTAGCACTCTGAAGCGTTTCTCTGTAAACGCTGTTTTAAACAGCAGGTAGTGTTTTCCTTTTGCTTTGAGAAAGACTTAAAGTCAAACACACCAAATGACAATATCTTGAAAAGAATTGAAAGCAGCAAGGGTAGAAAATATGTGGAAAATACTGTGTACTGACTCTTACTGTTTCATCTTTCGTTGGTCTTCTTTGAATATCAGAGCCCTGCTGCTTTTGTTTTTCCTGCGTGTTTGGTTTGGTTTGGTAAATTGCCTTTGCTGTCATTAAATTTCAAATTCAGTGACCGATGAGTGAAATACTAGTTAGAGCATGTGATGAACACTCACATTCAGAATGTGGTTTAAGAGTAGTTTTGCAAGGTTTTTTGGCTTTTTGTTGTTATAGGTTGTTATATATTAACATTCTTGATTATAGTGTCTACAAATTTACTGAAAAGACCAAGAGCAATCATATTATCTAATCCACTGATCCTTGTAACATTTATTATGCAATATATCTTACATAGTAGTGTCACAGAACCTCAGTTATATCCAGAAACCATTAAGCAGATCAGTGAGCTACAATGTTACACTCTGTGGCACACTGCCATGTCCCGTAATCACATTAAACACACTGCAGTTTATTTTCACTCAATCTGCTGTCATATTAATAGTAAATGTACATTCATTCACTGAAGCATTTAGCCCTAACCAATGCTCTGATTTCTCCTATTTGGGTATCATTTCATGACATGCTACGGTCATGTATTCAAGAGTGATGGAGAGACCCAAATGCTGATAATTGAAGCAGACTAAATTAACACACAATAAGAAGTTTATTGAGGCTAAAGGTCAGGATTTCAATAGTTCAAAAACAAACAGAAACACGAAAACCTTGAGGAACAAACAATGAGAAGACAGGGGTGAGTAACAGACAGAGTAAGCAGAAGCACTGAACTATTTATGCACATGAGGGTTAGCAGGAAAGTGGAAACAGGAGGGAAACAAGATACAGCTGAACTTAATCTAGACAAAGAGACAAAGTAAAAGTAAATGCAAGAGACAAGAGACAAATAAAACAGGAAGTGAGTGACAGTAAGTGAAACAGGAAAATAGAGAGATATAAGTTAACTTTACAAAGTAACAGGAGGATGAGACAGAGGGAAACCCTGAGGCAATTAATAACTCTAGAAATATGCTTGGGATAGGCTCCAGACATCTGAATTGGATAAGTGGGAGAAAGTGGATAGATGGATATAAATACAAACAGTAACTGAAATTCAAATATTACAAGAACTGAAGTCACATAATGCTATTGAATAAATGGAAATCCCACCTAAATAATAAATAAAAAACATGGAAAAACAAACAAAAACACCTAGAGCAAAAAATTAAAGTTACCAAAAAAGGGAGGAAAGAGCAGCGATCGTGACAAATGCCAAAATGGGAAGTAAAGGGGATCTATGATCCAAATTTCATCTATATGTTTTCATTTTTGACCTGTACTTGAGTAGCTTTGCATATTTCATTGATAAAAATATTATCTCCTGGTCTTTCATCCATCCCCTCAGTTCATCCATGATCTGATATACTGACGTTTTAGCTCCTCCCTTTTAGGTTTCTACTGCCTCTGTCAGACAAAAGATTTGTTTAGCAAGTGTTTGGGTGCATTTAAGGATATCCATCTCATCTTTAAAATACTTGGAAAATGTGTATATAGATCAAATAAAACTAAATGTGTTTTCTTTATATTACATGATGTGGTAGATATGGATATATATATATATTTTTATCTTTCTTTACAAAATGTATGGGCTATGCCTGAAATTAAATGTCAGCAGGCAACAGAATATTTACATGATGTCAAAGAAAATTTATCTCATAAGGTTAATGAGGACACCATATGTTGCTGTGTCTGATTTTGTGTGTCCTGTTAGCATTTTTTAATTTATAACATTTATGTGCAGGTACAACAGATGTAAATTTGCCTGTTGGCTGAATCTCTCACATTAGCAGCATCCTTACAGCATGTTAATTAACATGTGTTGACACTCATAGAATAATAATGGGTTAAGAAACTTGAGGAAAGTGAGACTGAAGATTAAATGAATGTAATAGAATGTGTACTGAAAGATTAGCATGTCCTTTGCAGCCCATATTGATTTTTAAATATTTGTCCTTATTTTCTCCAGTAATGACATCCAAATGCTATAAATTGAAAACCCTGAATATTTTCTGGTTTTCTGTCTATTAAAAGACACATTTGGTCTCCTTAAGGAAGACTCACTACTTCAGTCGCCACAGTGCAGCTTATAATCTATCTGAACAGACGTTTCACAGAAGAAGCAGCTGTGGCTGCTGATGATTGGCTGACTTCATCTGTTCTTTGCTCCAACCATTACGGGTAAATCACATGTCGTTACTGCTGTGTTTCTGTGCGCCTCTGAACAGACACGGTGTGTGACCCACAGTGTTCGTGTCAGCCTATCAGTTCATGATTTATGATACCAGAAGCCCAGAAACACTGGAGAACCTATGCTGATGTTGCATTTAATTCATGTGGGACAAAAGAGGCTGTCATGGTTACAACGTGAAAAGCCTGTTTACTTTTTGTCCCACTTGACAGATTTTTTTTCTGTGCATCCAAACGTTGGTTTGTTTTCCTCACTCATTCCCATCAGTTCACAGGAAGTTAAGGTTTGTCATAAATAATATTCTTAATGACTATCTAACACATTTCTTGGCTTGTCAAACTAATTTCCTTTAATATTTTGTTATTGTTAAATCATCCAAATAGTCTAGCATTATTTTTGACATTATAAAAGGTCAGTGCTTATTTAGTGTCATCAGAGATGAGTTTTATTTCCCTGGGTGGAGCAGGTAAGCATCACCATGGCAGAATGTGCTGGGTTTTAACACATACCAAACATGCCCGGCTCTTTCAGCTCAAAGTCACAGTGGGAGGGAAAAATGAAGTGTTTTTTTCCTTTTAGTATAGTCTCATTTTAAGAAAAATGGACACTAATTCCCAGTCATTACTGTAATTACTGTAGACAAAAAAAGCGACCATCGCCAACAACATTGGCAGCTTTTGTGCTGCATTTTGCAGGTTGTGGCCCCAGGTTAGATTTAGACGGAAATCTGTTGGATTGCCTCATGTCACTAAGCAGGAGGTTGGTGCTGCTTTCTATGGCGAATCAAATCATTTCTAATGTGTTTATCCTCGTTGGTGAAGCCACAGGCTCTCGGGAGAGGGGGGGGGGGAATGAAGCAACGTCTAAATGTACAAATTCAGCCTTAATAAATTGAAATAAATAAATAAAAATTCTCCTAATTTCCACATGTTCACTTGGACCTGTCTCCATCTGCTGTCACCTCTAATTCTTGTCAACCTTTTGCAGTAACTGAACACACACAGCAGTGACCTGGAGCAGGAGTCCAAAAATAAATCCCCTCACTCGCTCATTTGCTTAGAATCGAATTTTGCCTCTCAGGAGCCAAACATCAAAGTAAATGCAGAAGTGGTTTTGACTGTCTGGTTTCTGGAATTTGGCAGCTTGGATTTACTGGCTGCACAGCCTGTGTTTTTTGCACTTAGTTTTGTTTTGTTTTTTTTAAGTAAGACCAGGTCATGGCAAAAACTCTAAGGTTTAGGTTAAGGTTAAGGTTCCACTTAAACGCGGGGTAGGCCAAACAATTCAAGAAAATAACCATTTAGTAAACTGCAATTCAAGTGCTCTGAGAGGGAATCAAACTGTTTTCAGACTTTACCAAATCTACCTCCTGGCATGAGTTTCTGAGTTCTATTACTACAGTTTTTCTCGTTTCGTGGTTGTTTCGGAAGTATTACCCAATCATCTGCAAAGTTTATATACACACATATTAAAAAGGCAGAGCCCACGGTGATTCACCTGCCTTTGGTGAAACACTTCATTGACGTAACAAGATCTTCGATGTACTGCCAGAATCATACAAATGAAAATGACGAATAGAAAAATAGCTTAACCTAATAATTTTAGCAGTAGTTCAAAAGACAGTGGATCACTTTTGAATTTACAGACCAAATTTTGCTATTTTTTAAAAGTCTCCAGGCAAAGACCGCAATTTCCCAGTGCCTGATCATCCTGCCATCTCCCCAAGAACAGATGCAGTTGCTGTGGAGCAGAAGGGTATTAACATTCTCTCATTAGGAGAGCACTATCCACTTCTAAAATGCATGCTGTGGCCCAAACACAAAAATTAAAACAGCATTATAACTGTAGGTTACACACACACACACACACACACACACACCAGGGAGTTTATTTTAGGAGAGGATTTATCCTACTATAATTAGTGAACATAAGTGGCCAGGTATGATAAGTCATAAGTCAACTGCATTTCTCTTTTTTTCTTTAGGCTTATAGTTGAACTAATTTATTCTGTTTTTAAATGCTAATCCTCCACTCTTCAACGTTCCCTTCCCACACACAGCAGTATTTTACTGACAAACACATACACCGGGTCAAAAAGAAAATAACAGTTGTCTCCCTGCAAACACACAGTCACATTTAACTATGACAGAAAATCATACTTCTGTTTTTTCTTATTTTGAGATGATGACCGACCTAAACCCACATGCCCACATATGCACACGTGTAGGCAAACAAAGCTATGTAGCAACTTGATATGAATTGTTTTAGTATTATTTTTTATTATATTATGATGTTTGGCCTTGTGGGAATCTGTAATATTCGTTGAAAAATGTTTTTACCATACCATTTCATAAGTCACATGCAAGATTTTTAATAGTTGTGAACTATCCAGGGAATTTTTGTTCCCTGGTAAATACAGATTTTGTTCTATTTTGGGATTTATAAAAGGGGACACAACCAGGTGATGCTTGAGGAAAGACAAGTCATACAGTAGTCATAGTCAGAATCTGCATAATGACATACACCAGCCTTCCCTTTATGGCTTGTAAAGAGATTTGTCTGCTCAGCTGAGTGGAAAAAAATGTAAAAATCAACCTCAGCATCTGGATTGAAGTTAGATTGGACGAATACTGACTCAAATCATCTGCAAGCTCTTGTGTTAGACTTGTCCAATGAATAATATTATATAAAATCTGTCTAAAAGTGTTGAAAACCAATTTTTTCAGCTATTCTTCATCCATTCGTATTACCTCTTGCTATCTCCTTGGTGATTCTTTTCACCTATATTTCATCAAAGGAAAACAAAAGCTGATTTTTTTTTTTTTTTTAAATTTAAACCTTTAATTCGTTCTCCATCCTCAGTCCTCGAGATCTTCTTACATCTTTCCCTTTTGGATCTCCTATTATTCTCACTGTAGTCTCCCCAACCTGTATTTAAATACCTCCTCCCTCTTTCTTTTCCTTCAGACATCACTTGTGCGAAGGCAGATCAATCCTTTAGCGCCTGTTTCTTTTTCTCCTCCTTCTGTCCCTCCAGCGCAGCAGAGGGCCTACATCTCATATTCCATTTTTACTATTTCATGTATAATGCAGTAGGTCCCTTCATCAAAGTGAAAAAATGTCTGTCAGAGCAGAGGGCAGGCCAGAGGTTTAGAATCAAAAAGAAGCACTGAGGGGTCGGACAGCTGAAAGACGAGCTGTCCGACCTCCATTGGACCAAAATACATTTCTTTGTTATTTCTTATCATCTGAACACGAGGTTGAATATTTTTACACAATACACAACATCTGAAATATTAACCAGCATTTCTTGTGCAATGTTAAGTTAATCCTTGTTTACATGTTTGTGTAGGCTACACAGAAACAAACAAATGAAATCATCTTAAATGTGCAGCTTTTGTCATATTTTAGAGTTGCCAGAGGTGAATGCAAAACACAGGGGGACGTTAGCTGGGTAACAAGAACAATCAGACTGGAAAAATAAAAAAGTAAAACTAACAGCAAAACACAAGTGATTGGGAACTATCAAAATAAAACAGGAAGAAACTCAACTGGGGATCACTAAACACGGAGATGAGGATTTAACAAGATACAGGAGGATACTGGAGAGGCTAGGATAATAAACCGGTACACACAGGATCAAATATAGATAGGCTGGAGTGGTAATATAATTGGAATTCTAAAATATTAAAAAGCTCATTATAATAAAGTAAGAAATCAAACTCAACCAAACCTCTTGAAACTGAAAACAGTAATAAAGCCAAGTGTTGCAGTACGCTCCAGCAACACAAAAACCTAATCAAAAGTCAGTACTGAAGACTGGAAACAGCAAAATCTACAAACCATGACAGCTTTTTAAAAATGTATGAATGAGTAAATTAAACACAGAGGACACATTTTTAGTGTTGTCCACATTTTTCAACATCAACGAAGTTAAAAGAAAATTTAAATTGCAGGAAATGATGGAAGAAGAGTAACTTAGATCAACTTCATGATATGTAAATAAAGTATTTATTTATTTAGCAACTCTTAAGATTGAGGATATTTTCTGATAGAGTATCCTGTACTGATATCATCAAGATTGAAAATGCATGTTTTTCAAAGGCAGGGAAAACCAGAGCTACTAGAGGAAAGTCATGCAAACACAGCGAGAACATGCAAACTCCACACAGAAGCGAGCTCGTGAGCCTCTTGCTGTGAGGCAACAGTGCAAGTCACCGAGCCACTGTGATGCTAACAAACAAACATGACAGAAGTGCTGCATTAGGTTTTGACTTTCTTTGACATTTTTGTCTCTTCCATCCACCTTGGAAGTAGGTCAAGTTGTGCAAGAGAAAGGATGAATGGTAGAAAAAATGTGTCTGAAAAGATTTTCAACCATTTTATGTTTATATTATGAAAAAATCACTAGAGGAGTATGTTTGTCAAAATGCTGAATACTGCATGTTATTATGAAACTTACCATCCATCCAGCTTCTTCTTCGTATCTAATTATGGGCTATCCCAGCTGTCACTGGTTGAGATGCAGTCTTATATGTCTTTAAATTTTATATGGCTCTAGATCAAAGCTTTGTACAGTGTATGAGCTGACATTACTGCTATCAGAGCAAAATCACTTGAAGTGACTTTGGGCCATGATGATTCATATCAGTCAAATCCCGATTTACAAAGCTGCACTGACCTCAGACACTGTCACTGTCTCTCCCACACATTGCCAACATGTTTTATATAAACATTTTCCCCAAGCCGTTTTTATCAGCCAGCTCTGTTATGTCAGATTGCTGTACAGTCTTCACCATACTGCTGGACTACGGCCAAACGATGATTCATACACATGGACTGGAGCATAATTATTATAATGGTGTCCACATTCTAGGAATCACTGAGTTAGGCTCAGAGTACACACACTAACCTGTATGAACAAGGCCTCATTTCCCTCTGGGCTTGTCCTGCAGCCACTGCAGACCATTTCCTATTGACTATGAGGTTAGAGGCCATTTACAAAACTAATCTAATGAAAAGAGACAGGAAACTCACTCAGGTAATTTTTCTTTGACTCATACTGAAACAATGGTGAAAAAACTAATTTTGATTGAGACTGGCACTTTTTTACAAAAGGCTTAACAATATAATGGCGATTAATGAATTTGCAGCAGAAGTTTCCATGGCAATATGTGGTTTACAGTTTATCTTGTATCCTTTGTTTGGTGTGCATTGTTTTGCATATGTCTTTAGTCACCATATGAACTCGTTTCTGGTTAAACATCTTTCACTGGTGATATTTTTCTGCTATTTTCAGTCTTTCTGCTTGACATATAGAGTTGTCTGTTCTTGTTCGTCAAAACAAATAATATCACAAAAACAAAAAAGTAACATAATCTTAGGTGAACATTAAGAGGTTATTAGAATTTGGAAACTGGCAGGAATATTATATAAGGGCATAGCTCAGTACTGACATACAACTTTGTAACACACACACACACACATATATATATATATATGCATATATATTTACACCATATTCGGCTGACCTCCAGATACCATATTCATCTGTTTTGTTTTTTCTTGTGTTTCCTACAGGACAGTTTTCCTGCCAGATTTGGAGGGATCCACTTTGTGAACCAGCCCTGGTACATTCACGCTCTCTACACCGTCATCCGACCCTTTCTTAAAGACAAGACAAGGAAGAGGGTAAGCCAAGAGATTTGTCTATAATCCGTCTTTCAGCTGGTGCAAAATCAGGTAAAAAAGCACCCTCCAAATTGGGACCACAGACAGTCTAACAGTAAAAATAACCACACAGAGAGCCATATTGTTCTTCTCAGAGGCCCACATTAATGTGGATGATAGGTGAAAACTATTAGCAAGCTGGAATTCACATGGTCTCCTTTTAATAAAGTAATTTGGTTCTGATTGTTTTGTCTTTTTCTTTCTAAATTTGAAATGGTAATGACCTATTCAGCAACCTATAAACTTAAAAAATACATACATGCTAAAAATAGAATATAGAATTGGGTTATAACAAGTTGTGCTACTCAAATTTAATAGGAACGATGACATTTTGGGTCTGGTTACTGGCCTAATAGTCAAGCTTTTTTGGGCTTTGTGATCTTTTTCATGGTTTCAAGAAGAGAAAAGAAATTGAATGTGGAGAGAAAAATTCCAAGAATTTCAACATCCTCGTTCCAACAAAGCTAAATCAAATGAATGGCTTGTTACTAGACCTTTGCCAAACTTGATGTCATGCTGAAGAGGTAATTCAACCATTTGATTCAGCTGCGTTACAGTAGGGATGCAAAGCTGCAGGACAGTAGCTCTGGAGGACTGGAGTTGGAGACCTCTGGTCTAAATTGTTTCCCCTTGCATCTTTTCCCTTTGCAGATTTTCATGCATGGTAACAACCTAAACAGCCTCCATCAGCTCATCCACCCAGAGATCTTGCCATCGGAGCTTGGTGGGATGATGCCACCCTACGATATGGGGACATGGGCTCGAACACTGCTGGACCACGCATATGACGAGGAGACTGACTACTGTCCAGAGTCCTACACCCTATCAGTACAAGACCTGGAGAGAGACCTGGAGAAAAACCTTTCCCCAAAGACCATGAAGAGGTTAGCTTACCATCTTAAAACCTCCACAGTGTTTTTTATTTACTGTAGTACTGTTTTTGATTATTATTAGATTTAAGAATATATTATTAAATGCTTTAGGACCCTCTTAATGACAACCAGAGCTACTGTTTTTTCCTGAGGCTAAGGAGTCCCACCCAAATATTTCACAGCTGCTTCAGGCTTAGGAACTACCAGCTAATACATTTTCTCAGAGAATAATTTAATTTAAAAATTAAACAATGCACAAAAAATGAATAAAATGCTTGTTTTACAATAGGATATACTGTGGAACTAATTTGGTTATCTTTGAATAATTATAGTAAACAAATGACATAATAACAGAACTATACAGATTTTATCTCACTGTGGTCTTCTTGTAATCATTGTTTCAGCTGACGGGGATGAATATGCTCTAAATGGTTCCATCTGATTTTATATTCATTCTATTTTTATTTAAGCAACTAGTGTTATTTGGCTGGACCTCTTTGTGATTCTTGTGCAGATTTATTTGTAAAAGATGGACATAGTCTAGTGGCTCAATCCTGCATTAGTGGCCAGCAGATGTAGAATCCTGTAGTTATGGTTTACATTTGATTTATGTGATGTTTTTCTGGTGAGTGTAGATTCCCAATTACTAGTTTGAAGTTTTGTTTGTCCTGGTTCTATTTAAAGTAAAACAGACATTAGATAGTCAGGGTGTATTTTATGGTGCGGTTGTCTTGTGCTCAACAAGCCCCAAAAACAAAATGATATGCCTCAAAAAGCTGAATTTAGGTCTCCAAAATAGCTTAGTCGACCTTTTATATACAAGCTGTGGTTTGAAAAAAGAAGCAATAAAGGTGCAAAATGATATGATGGGGTCAATAAATAGTTTATGAAGTTGAACCCTTACAAAAAAGACAAGTAAATAAGCAATCAATACGCAATCTAGTATTATCCAGACTAGCTGACTTTGGGGGTTACATATATATTTACGTTCATTTATATACTAAAATTTCTGTGCTTATTCTTGACAAAGAGAATTCTGCTGAGAGCATGTTTGACATTTCCTGCTGTAGAGTTTCCCCCCTATAGGCCACTGTGCGGTGTAATTCACTGTGACAGTAAATCATCTCACCACTGTGGGACGTCAACTGACTCAAAGACATTTATACTATGGAAGACAAACAGCAGCAAGTTAAGGCAGCAGGCTGTCACTGCAGGAAGGCTCAACCCTGCCAATCATAAATTAATTATTAGTGAGTTATAAATGGTCTGACAGTAACAGGGTGCATTTAAAAATCTCACTCTTTGATTAATTCCCATATAGCAGGAAATAAAAACTTTTTATGACACTTTTTTAGCCTATAAAGCACTGTTAGTGTTATGCATGTTATGCTATAAAATCAGTATGCACGAATGCATTTTTATTTAATGTGCGGACGCTGGGTTTTTTTTTTATGAAGTATTAAAACAAAAATTATAACACAGGTTAACTAGTAAAAAAATAATACTGCATACTGTATGATAAAAGATTATAGCGAATGTGGGCGACCGTGGCTCAGGGGGTTGGGAACCGTATCTGTAACCGGAAGGTCGCCGGTTCGATCCCTGGGCTCTCTATCCTGGTCGTTGTGTTCTTGGGCAAGACACTTTACTCTGGTGTTGGCCAGAGGGGCTGATGGCGCGATATGGCAGCCTTGCTTCTGTCAGTCTGCCCCAGGGCAGCTGTGGCTACAACCGTAGCTTGCCTCCACCAGTGTGTGAGGGTGCCTTGAAAAGCGCTATATAAATCCAATCCATTATTATTATAATGAAACTTGCAAGTAACATTTTATTTTTTCATTTTAGCATTTTGAGTTATTTACAAAAACACACTGGTTATGTTACAGACACAGAAACATATGGTGTTTTCTGCATGTATCCAATGTCTTATAAAGTATTTTTAACTTTGTGTGAACAAAATAATAAACATAGAAATTAGAGGACTCCTGGAAATCAAACCTGAGGTGAAGATTGACCTGAAGTTTTTTTTGCAGATGTTATTCATACTCACAATTTGCCTCATAGCATGAGACAAAATAACGGATAGACTGTTGCATCAGACTTTACACAAGTAGGTCGGAATATTTTAACATCAACATAAACCGTTACAGTTAATATTTCCCTGCGCTTCACGGTTGACACTCTAAAGCTTTCAGCACAGTTGGCGACACAGTTATGCTAATCACCTCCTGTTCTTTGTTCTTGTAGGTCTCAGTCGGTGGTGGAACCGGGAGTCCTGAAGCGACCAGACAAAGTCAAGAGCGAAGAAGACAACATGCAGCCGCTGCTTTCGCTGGACTAAACCGTGCAGTCACAGCTCAAAAGCATACTCAAATCAATATTTACACACACAAATACACTGACTTACTGTGCACAAGCAACACGCGCCCTGAAAAACACCTTCCTCCAGGAAATGCTGCTGCTGCTACTGTTGGATTCACGTTTTTCTCCAAATCAATGAAAAGCAAACAGCAAGAGATGAGAAGGACATTTCCTCAGACTTAAGGGCATCCTAAGAGCTACTGATGGTGTTCTATATATTTATTTATTTAGTTATTTGTCAAGTGCCAATTCCAGAAACTGTAAATTAACGTCTTTAAACAATCCAGTATGGAGCAGGGAAGAGACGCTCAAGAGAGTGAGTTGTGAAAGTATAGAGTGTTTACTGCACTTGTACAGGATACAGATGATAAAGAATGTGGAAAACTGATCATGAAACTTCAAAGAGGGCTTGGGGCCAGAGCTCTTGAGCTACAGTTTTTCCTTTTTTTGTACAGTAATTTGAGGAAAAATGCCCCATATGGGCAAGAAGCACGGCTCAGGATCTGCAGCAGTGATGGCGATCAGCTTGTTTAACCTCCTGGACCCAAACTGGCAAACAGGCAGTGGGTTTACTGGGAGTTTACTGGGTGTTTACTGGGGGTTTGGCATCTTTCCTGTGAAAACAATGGCCGAACTCTTGGTTCTCACTCCAGTTATCTCTTGGAAAAGCAAACCCCCCTTTACGGTAAGAGTTGGCTCTATGTATCATTTGTTTTTTTTGTTTTGTTTTTCCTTTTAGTCATTCTCTCGCTTGTTTCTGACCCATATGTCACAGAGCACAGCACTGTCTTCTGCCATTAGGGATAACACAAAGCTGCTGTCTCTTATTTTTAACATAGACTCACATAATTACATATTTGTTTGGGAGACCAAAGATGTATTTTCTGAATTTCGATGGACAAATAAATGAGGCAAAACTTTGTAGAAGCAGGGAAAGGCCAAGTGTATTATCTTCTCCTGTGACGTTGTGACACATTTGTTGGATGTAATGGCATTAACGAGCTTCTGAAAACATATTACCATCATTTTAACAAGGTATGCATATTAGTATTATAAGATATTTAGAGATTAAAGCATCGCATTGGTATGTTTTTTTAGAAATCACATTTACATTTTACGTTATTGTTGACCGATTATTTTCTCCTGTATACAACAAAGGCAGACTTTTTCCTTTTTTAAACGATCCCAGGCTGCCATTCACAGTTTTTAAATCCATTTGAACTTATTATTAGTATTTTATAAGGCATTTAAAAACCAGCTATTTGTAGTTTGACACCCTATAATTACCAGATTAATCTGAAGAATTAAAATGCCCACATCACTGTTTGATGAGAAAATTATTCCATTACCACTGTCAGGTAGTGCAAATTTTATCCTTTTTGTGCTAAGTGCTTGGTTTGCAGCATCTTTAAGGAGACCCTCTGAAGCATGAGAGTGCTGTTAGAACATCCTGACAGCACCTGAATGCACCGAGACATTTTCAATGAGGTAATTGGTTAACTTCAATAATTTAACAATTCAGCTGATAATGACACGCAGTGATTAATAATTTATTAAATCCTGGATTAAAGTTAATTGTATTGTTAGAATGGCTGCAGTTATTTTCTGTACAGGGCAGTTAAAAGGCTTGTATTAAGTCCTATTTCAGGCTGTCACTGAAGTGGTAACAGAGACTCCACTTGACATTTTAAAAGGATATTAAGGCAAACAAGTGGGCAGATTTTGTTTGTTAATGACTAAAGTCAAAACTATCCCTATAAACAGATATCTGTATAATAATATGCATGAAACCATTCCTTGTTTCCAATGGATAATCACATTTGAGTTTGTATGCAGCCAGGTAAAAAGTCAGTGAAGCAATCAACTGTAGTCTGATGATAATGTCTCTATTATTAGATGTCTTATTTCAAAGATTCAGTTCAGCAGTCTAGCTCATAGGTTCACCAACTGTAGTCAAAGTAATACCAGCTGTCTGCTGCATTTGAACCCTTTAACATCCTGAAGCTCTGTCCAGCAAAAAAAAACCCAAATTCCCCCATGTGATGTTCCACTTGTTTTACTTTTGCCTCTTTCACTTTGTTTATGCCATCCTTTGTGTTTTTTAGATGGAGAAGGCTAACTATAGATACCAGGAAATAACAATAACATAGTGCACTCAAAATTATGATTTTTGAAGTGATCCTCCTAAAAAGAATCAGTTTAAACGCTGATGATGTCATTATTATATGTATGGCACAGTCAGCGTTTACTCGAGTTCAGAGAAAAGTGTAACTTTCAAGTGCAACATTTTATACTAAATTATAAGATTAATTACTTTAGCAGTCAGAAAATCGGGAACTGTCCTTTAGAAAATAGTATTTAAACTGATACAGTTTGTTAAGTGTAGCCCTGAAGCAGTTTGACATACTTAAGTTTAGGTTCTTCCACATCAACTATTCACCACGGGCACACGAAGTGCAAAGGTGTGACAACCAAATGTTAAGAAGGTGGAGAGCACATCGGGAAGGAAATACGCGCCTCTGATGGGCAGAGCAGCAGAGTGAGGCTGGCAAACAGACAGCCGAGCAGATCACAGAATAAAGGCCGGCAGGCAGGGGAGCGTGAGGTGGCCCGCTGCAACGAGAGCAGACAGCTGGAATGTTAAACTATCACACCAGCGCACACGACATGTCAGCCCCGCTTACCGCAGCTCAGAGGCTCTACAGGCTGTATCCTGTGCAAAGTCGAGTCAGACTTGTTCTTAATGGTTCCTCCTTCGGCTCAGTGTGATCTGTGTGCTTCCACTGAGGTTTAACATCAAACACAGAGAGATAATAATCTGGCAGTGTGATGGCGATACTGTGTTTTTACTGAATATGTGATCAGCCTGATCCTCTAAGAGCAGACAGTAGCTACAGAAACAGTTTGAATAGGCTGTCATGACACCTAGTATTGTATGATTAAGTCCATTGTAGGGTCTGATTAAATTTTTATTATTATAAATTCAACCTTTGCTGCATCTACTGCTCGAACTTTGTGTTCAAGGAGTAAATTATTTATTTTCAGAAAGAGGCACATAATATAGAGTTCAGACCAAACTTAGATTTCCACAAGGTGTTCAGGTGTATGATATATCTGTGCAAGAATTTTGCCATTTGTACAATTACTCATTATGACAAAATCCATAAAATATACAATTGGTTCAATATTTTTTTCATGCAACTAAAATGCTGTGGAGCTTATTTGGAACCAACCCGATTAGTCATCATATGCTAAATGCATTCATTATTTTATTATATAACTGACCTTGGATCTGTTATTAATAATCCACTCATACTGCTGCCAATACATAGTCATCCTAGTACGTCAAATGTTGTCTTTTTGTCTGTGCTGTTGCACAAATACCTAAAAGCTGCCCTCTGACGTTGGTAGCTTGACACATCGGCTGTGGCAGAATGAGACATGAACAGACAGTGGTCCTGTTTTTGCAGAGCAGCAGATAGACAGTGGTGGAGTGACTCACCCAGGAGACCGCTGTCCACATTTTATTTTGCTTCGTTTGCACTCACTTTTTACGTTAATAGGCTGGTTAAGTTTAGGCATCTCAGACTCCTTTTTTAGTCCAGTTGGCTAAGACGATATCTTGATTTGTTTTTAAATATGCCATTTGCAACAGTAAGCCTGGACATGTAGGTAATCCATATAAATCTGATGAAAAGAGGTATTTTAGAAGCACCCATACATAACCACTTGGGTGTGACAGACCTGTTGTATTATGGCACAGGTGGCAACGAACACCGTGTGCATAACTGTGAGACTTCAGCTGCTTTCTCAAAATGGCAATATTTGATGCCCAAGGAAGTAGAAAGGAGTATCTCTCCTGACATCCCATAAAACCAACATCAGTATTTCCTCTTTTGTAGATGGAGACAACTTAAATGAGTATATTTTGTTGTGTGATGTAATTGTCTTAGTTTGTCACCAAGTAAAACTACTAAGAAAACCACAAGCAGTACAAGGCTTCTAGAAAACTGGCTGATGTAATTGTTTTAGCATCAGTATTTGGTTTAATTATAATGCTGATATTTGTAGACAGAAAACAAGAGCTTTGATTTGTTGAAGCATGTTTAAGGCTTGTGCTGGACAGCGGAGAACAAACATATACTCTTAACTACAAGCTCTAAACCATAGGCAATTATTTGACATTAATTCAGGATGTTACTTGCTTTTTAAAAATTCATATTTAACTGTGTTTTAAAAAAAGCACAGGGAACAGTCAGATATTGACCAGTGTCCCCAAAGGCTGTCTTCAGGTGATAGTCGATAGATTCCCAGATTGATTCTGATGTCGCTGACAGCGGTAGTGCTTTTGCAGCCACAGTTCTTAGTTCAAATGCCCCCGTGTTCTCTTTCCTGAGAAACAAACATTGTCGTCAATATATTTCTCCCATTTTAAATATGATTATGGAATAAATACAGCAAAAGACAAAGGTCATCATCATTTATTTCTCATGTATTGCAAAATTTGAAGGTTGACATACCTGCTAATTTGTCTTTTTAAGCTATAACTGACCAATCACTGTTCAGGGGATGGATTAATGAGAAGATCAGTTCTCTGTAAAACCCAGTTTAGTCAGCTACAACTAGGTTTTTCTGCAACTGCTGCTTGCTGGGTTTTTGTTTCTGAGAGTAAATACAAGTCAAGTTCAATCTAGACATTTTTATTAACAACAGCTAAAAAACATTTTTAAAATGATCATAATCATTTCTTCAACATTGAACTCTATTAAAAGGAAACTGCTTTTGATACACTACAATGATTGCATCATTAAAAGTCATTTTAAGGGAAGAAACATAATATGTGTTATTTGAACTCCTTTTGTGAAGGCAGCACTCTTTCTTTGCGGGATTTTAGTGCCAAAGGTCCCTTTGAGTTCTCGGTGCTTATGACTGTGACAAAAAGGGATGAAAATTATAGAAGATTGCACTGGCATCATTATCTGAACCTGCACACTGTCTTATTTCCTTCAGAAAACTCCAGATATGCTATCAGCCTTAATCACAAAATGGCGCTGAAGCAGTAAAGAGGCAGCGCAGAATCAGACATGTGAGATGAAAAGGATTAGGTAAGCGCTGCCTACCACAACTTCTGACTGACAGCCATGCTTCTGTGATTACTTTATCCAAATTCACCTGCAGAATAATTGCAAATACAAATTTAAAAGTACATTTCATTCATGTGAGATTTATTTGCAGTCAACCCAGGTTAAGCCTAAATGTTTTGCAGCAATCTTTGAAAGCATCAAAGATTGGGGAAAAATGTGATCCACTTAAATATCATGTTTTGTGTTACAGACCACAAGTCACAGGGGAGGGTTACCACATACCTGCTTGGCTGTTTAATCATCCTTTTAATTCACATTTTAAGACAGCAACTTCATTCATCAATGACATCTTTTGATGTTTCTGATGAGTCGTTCAGACGTTGGTTAATAATTAGGATTAATACATAAGGCATGGTCCATGTACCATTTTATGCAGATAATAATAATTCTGACAGCGGAAGGCCTCACTGTACTTTGTTGTTGCATGTTGATTTGTTCGGCTTGTTCAATACAAACACACACTTTCACACAGTTAATTACTAGCAATGTAATCACATCAACTCCTGCTGTTTTTCATCTTTAACAGGAATATAATGGTGTGTAAGTGCCAGTGTAGCTAAACAAACTAAACAGTAAGTGAGAGGATGGGGTCAATATTCAACTAAATAACTCCAAGTCTCTGAGACTAAAATGGTTATCCTGCAAGAAACAAATCACAAAACTATGGATGGTGCGCCATTATTAATTCATTTACTGGTTTATTTTAGTCTTTCTCACAAATTTACAGCTTTAACCTGGTTTACTTCCCTGCCTGGGTTCATTCTTAAGTATCGAGTTCAGCACACTTCATCACAGCAGCATTTCACAAATGTGTCCTTTTCTGATGTTTGTTGTCAGTGCTGGAATTAGTGCACTACTAATGAGGTAAAAGTCTAGATTTGTTATCAGTATCAGTGCAGATGTCAAAAAACAAACCTGAACTGTATTTTCAGACCATTCATACTTAGAGTATAAATGGTCACAATAGTTACTTGAGTAGACCAACTTCTGGCAGTCATGAGGATTTTTCCAAGAGCACTTTGCAAGTTTAAAATTATCAGTCACACTCCAAACAACAAAGTCTAATCACCTTTTGTTCACACTACAATAGAAAGCTGTTGTCATCGAGTGTTTTAGTTGCCGGTTTTGTTCGCTAGATGTTGTGGATATATTTTTCACAGTTGTAAAACTCATGCAGTAGAACAGAGCCAATACAGTCTGAATAAGAGATTCAGGAGAAAATGTAAAGATTACTACCATAAACGTTCACCCACACACACACACACACACACACATGGTCACTCACACAGCCACTGTAGATGCTTCCAGTTGTTAGGATAAAAAGTTTACATGAACTAAACATCTGTATACTGCTTGAATATAGCTAAACTGTATCTCACTCAGAGCGTCCTGCAGGTTCACTGATTATTTTTAAGGTTAATGTTGGTATCAGAGGTTGTTTTGTTCAGTTGTAAATCTAAATAGAATGAAATGAGACACAGTGTTTTATTACAGATATACTTTATCGGGTGATGCTTTGTGCTTTACCACACATGCAAGACTTTTTCTTTTCCCTTGTCAGTATTTTATTAAAATTGCTATCTATCTTGTTTATTACACAGATTGTTGTATGAAGTGTATACAGAAATATGAGTTTAAGATCTGTTCTTATTTAAGAAATTCAGCATTTCGAATGTTATTTCTGTGTTATTGTTATGTCATTCCTACTGATTGTTGGATCAAAGTATTGCTGGGCACATTCAGACACCAGCTATAAGAGATGTAACAGTATATCAGGCTTTGGGCTTTTAAAAAAATCATCCCGGAAGCATTCATGGAGGTCCTCAAATGTTTGTCATTTTATCTGTCATTTTAATAAATCTGAAGTAAGCAATCTTAAAAAAACAAAACAAAGCAAAAGCCAAACGCTGCTTTTCTCCCATGCAACATATCATTTCATGATACGCAAAAAAGAGAGACATGAATGGGACATCTGTGAATTCATTTCCAGTCTTTTTTTTTTTAACTACAGAGAAGCCCAAATCTGCAACATGAGTTCATTTGTTCTTCATTTAATTTTGAGTAGCTTAACTAATCATAATTAATGCCGTATTTGCGCACCACTGAGCATGGAACGAGCTCTGCAGGAGTTGCAGATGTATCTGCAGTTGTCAAGTGACTTTGCAGTTTGAAGCAGGGTGAATCACAGCTCAGATTGCAGCACTTTATCGGCTCTTTGACACCTGAACTTTTCTTTTTTTTTAAAAAAAAAATATGATTGCTTTCTTTACTGAACAAACACAATGATAATCTATAGCCAGCATCAGTTTGAAAAAAATTCACACCAAACAAAAAGCTGCTTTTGTTTATAGTAGCTCCAAAATGTCACATTTATATTTGTCTTTTCACCAAAGTAAATAAAAAAGATAAAATTTTCACTTCAGTCAGAGTGACTGAAATCACCATCCAGGGACCATTAAAGGGAAATGCATCTTAAGGGTTAATGTGCTGATAAATCCCAGCAATAAGATTTTGCTCGGTGTAAAGTTAACAGCTTTTTTCAGCCAAAAAGCCACACAGAAAACAGGCACCTGCAAAACTAGTGTTGACGTCTGTAAATGATTTAGTTTCTATAGTTTTCATCCACAGTTAGCATATATAATTCTGACACAATGCAGATATTAGGGGCAGATTTAGTTTAGTTGGCTGTTGAGAAATTCTCCATTCATGCACAACAACAAAAGCAAAAGGGGACAATAAGCTTGAAATGGGACATTTGTGATTATCTACCCCTGCATGCAGATCTAACAGGTTTTTGTCTTGTGTAATTTTCCACCTGCTTCATGTACTTTATCATTTATTTAACAGGTTTGTTTATATTGCAGTGTAATTTTATTTTAACAAAGCAATTCCAATCTTTAGAAATGCACTTTCGGATCTTCCTCAACTAAAAACCAGATTTGCATTGGGGAAAAGCAGCAAGAAAACCAACAGATCAACATTTCACATGTTGATGTGCGTGCTCTTTAACATTCTTTAACAGAGGAAAATACAAATTTGAAAATGTTCCTTTTGAAAGCAGGACCACACGTTGTGACCTTACTGCATGCAGCTATCACTTTCCTATGAATACAGTAATCATCATCCAATGTTGACTTCCACGATGGCTCCCTGTGTGATTAGAAGCATATTTGATATGAAAATACAAAGCTTCCATACTTTGAGTGGTATTTTTCAAATTTAGGACAAAGTATGTAAAACAATGAAAATGCAAATCATGCCTGTTTGGCAGGTAGTAGAAGACAGGACATTGCCATCACTCCTAGAAATGGTTTTGGTGTACTGTTGGCCTTCATTTGGTTCAGACAATTGAGTCTAAATGGCTTGAAAAATGTGTCTAGTTTCAGTAATGTACATTAAATGTTCTCTGCTTTGTGTGCCTCTCTGTCTGACAGGCATCGTAAGCCACGTTGATTAGCATAACTTTGTTTTCCAAGATAACAAATGTGTAAAACTGGCAGAAGTCGCAGCACGTGTACTGTATAGATTGGGTTAATTAAATATCCACATGAAGAGTTTTGTTCCAAAGTGAAGAGATAAAAATCATATTATCTCTGCATATAGCATCATAACGTCTAGTGTGGAAAAAGTTAAACAAATCAGTCAATCTTTAACAGATGTAATAATCAAGTTTCAAGATGAAATTCCTGTTCTTTTGAAATGAAACTCTCCATCACGAGCTTCGTCAGTGTGCTGTGGACTTTGTAATGATTTATGGACCAGCAATGTTTATTCCCCACTGACTTTGACTAATGTTTGAGTTCTCTCTGCCAAAGCCACTTCTTCCATTAGAAATCCAATGTATTGTTTCTTATATTTAAATATTTGTGCATTGAAGAATTCAACATTAAATGACATTTTTTTTAAATGACTGATAATTGAAAATGAATGCATACCTTTCAATTTATTTGACTTTCTTACCAATGTTATTTGATTGTATAGTTACAGTAGGAGCTGTAGGGAGACCAAACTACAAATGAATTGTGAAGTTATTATGGAAAGCCAGTATATTATAGGAGCAAAAAGCTGTTCAGTTAGCAGGTGTTAAATGTATTAATGTCCTCAAAGACAATTTGCTGAAATGTAAAATGATCAAAATAAACATGGACACACGCAGATCTTTTCCCTGGTTACTTTTCTGTTGTTTCTGTCTGTTTAAGTTTGACCTCTAAGAATATCACAGCATTTGAGCAGATGTTGCCATGCTTGTTGAAGCTACAGAAAATCAGTAATCAAGATCAATTTCCTCTGAGTGAGTCTGAGGACAAAGAGGCCACACTTTCAAAAGAAGTGTCCTCGCTAAAGTAAAACAGTACTTCAAAAGACTTTTGTTTGACTCCTGTGCTCCTTTAAGTCGATATGAGCACAGTACAGTACAGCTTACCCATTCTTCTGCTCTGGCACCATGTATTGCCAGCTGGTCTGTTACTGGCCTCAAACATATCCGTGGAAGATTCGTACTGGATCCCCGCCCTTTGGCTGTTATGAGATCCCCTTTTAATGCCATAAGGCCCCTAAACAGCAATGGTGAAAGCCAGTTGTAATGCTTTGTTTATCCACACCAAGGAAAGCAGTGATAATTGGAAGGTCGTGTATTTACTGCCATGACTTACTGTATCTATTTCAGTTTGCCCATGAAATTTTATGCTATATTTTTCAAAACATTTGTTCTCATGATCTTTGTAGCAAATGTAAAGGCTAAAGGACTTTTCACACTGGACAGGTAACCTATTATTATTGCAGCTGTTCACACCAATGCCATATGCGTTTTTGAAGACAAATTTGCGACTTTTTCGCATGTGAATAAACAGATCTGACCAGTCAGATTGTGACTAGCTCAAAATGTGCACCAGTACTGAATATACGATGATATGGAAATAATACTATTTTACTTGTTAATAGACTCTGAAATGACCTGCCTCCCTAGGTGTTGTCCCAATTCTGCCAACAAGAGCTCAAATGACACTGGCATCCTAAAATAAGAAGTGGGTACATCAATCCAGATATCGATAGTATCGATACCTATCCTGGTATTGGATCAATTCTAGCATGACTTTTTTCTTTCAGCACTTTGCCAATCTGATCTGATCTGTTCATAGGACTTCTTACGTTGGAATAAAGTTCATCACGCTGTCAGCAGGAACTATCCGCCATTACCTGACCATTGACTTCACTCCCTGTAGAAACAGGGGGTGAAGTCATTTTTCATGGGAAATGCATTTTTTTCCCCCTCAAAGGCCAATCAAAGGTCCATTAGTGGTATTGGAAGTCATGTTTGACTTTCTGTTTAGTTCATAGGACACTTAGTAGTTTGATTGCACTGTTGGAAACACAAACAGTTTGACTCAACTGTTGTTTTTTTAATTCTTACATTGTATTTTTTTTTTTTTCCTGTTTTGATTTTGGTATCATTCCAGTATTTTAATTATTATCTCTTGTATTTTAATTCTGGTTACAGTTTAATATGGAGTTTTTGATGACTGTTTAGGTGATTTACTCATCCAGTCCTGGGTTTGAATTGGGTTTTCCTCTGTTTATCAGTTTATTTCTCGTGTGTTCAGCTCCTCAGTGTTAACGTTTACAGTCTCGTATTTCTGCTTGTATGCTTTTATCCACCAGTGTGTCTCTCTCTTCACATTTGGTGTGACCCTTTTTGTGTGTCCAGTTTTTTTGTTTGTTTGTTTGTTTGTTTGTTGTTTTTAGTTTTGTCACATTTTACTTTGTTAGATTTCTTTTCTCTTTTTTTTGTAGTGTCTTGTTTTAGATTTTCCTGTCTACTAATTTTTTAGATCACTTTTCACTGAGCCTTGTTCCACTTTCATTTCTAATTCCCAGTCAGTGTGTATAAATAACCCTTTCTTTTCCAGACTTTATCAGCTTTAAACTAACTTTAAACTCAGAAAATAAAAAGATTTATCATGTACTTAGAACTCACAGAACACATTAACACTGTGCTTCTTAGCAGGAATAATTAATATGTAAGCAGAGGTGGTTTAGTGCTTGTTATTTATTTATTGATAGGATGGAGACTATGAGTTGTTGTAGGGTTGGATACACCCTACAACAACTAAATACATCACAGCCCATCAGTATAACAGTGTTTCTTTCTATACGAATTATTCCATATATAGCAAAGAGAGAGAGAGAGAGAGAGGGAGAGAGACAAAGAGAGAGAGAGAGATGCCCCCTCATGGATATCTTCAAAAGTTTATTCAGGTTTTGACACAAAAACTGCATAGTGGTAAAAGTTTCCTACATAAGCACAGCAGACTTAGTGTTGTCCCTCCAATGATATTATAGCTTGAAATGTCAGTTATGACACTTAACTGGCTTCTGGAAAGTGACCGAGTGAATTAAACACATCTGCTTTATAGGACATGCAGCAGGTAGTTCATACTTTCTCTTAATGAAACATCATTTTCATACATCTTTGATAAAGCACAAAAAAACATCTTTAATTTAAAACAGTTTTTTGACCAAACGTGTTAACTAATTTATTATTATCTTTGAGAACTAATGGAGTGACAAGTTTCATGATGATAAGAAATTAACTATTATCTACAGTATTTGTACAGCACCAGAGTGACTGCTTTTTGTGACACTGCAGTCTTACTTGTGTGTTACAAAAAAGCAGCCTTGAATTTAAATAAATGACATTATCATGCAGAAAATATTACAATTTGTTAACAAAATATATCCTTCCAAAACAAAACAACCTCAAACTGTATGTTGTGGAATTAGACTTTTTTAAAGAGTGTTAAACTGCACTCCAATGCCAGATGAAGCATCTACAAGAAACCCAACTATTTTTTATTCTGCTTGGAGATCGCAGATCAATTACATTAGATTGTCTGTGGTTTCAGATAACTACAAGCCAATAAAAGAATGAAAGACAAATATGACAGCAACACATCATAGTGAAATACAGTGAAGCAAAAGTGTAAGTGTTGCACTACAGCTTTTCAGAAAAAAAAACATGCATAAGATCAAGCAGATCACTTGCTTTTAACAACACCATCCAAACGCATGTACTTAAAACATAATCAGGGATGTAGAGTAGTCAAGTTGAACTCAGCCTTACACATGTAGGCTCACTTGAATATGTATGAAGAACCTGGAGTTACATTAGATAGAGCTCTGATGTTTTTGTGTGTTCCTTCTGGTTTGTTTTCTTGTATGAGATCACGATTTAGCTCACGTTAAATTACAGTTAATAACACTTTAAAACATAATTACAGCACATAGCCACAGTTTATGCTGTAATTACTGTTCATTTTATATGTTTTGACGACCTTCAGAACACTGAGGCACAAGCAGACTACTGCTGAAATGCCCTTCTGGAATATGATTAATCAAAACACCAGTAAAAACCACATTTTAAGGTAATAACTTACTCCAACAAACACTTACAACACCTACAGTCAATTGCAGCAGTACATGATGTCAGATCTCATTAGGCTTCCTTACCACTTCAGGACTGCTGAACTCACCCCTGGAGGGTAATACTGAAACCTCAGGGATACACTTCACTTCGGACTTGTTTATAAAATGAGAGTTTACAAAAAACCTTACATTCAATGTTCTGTTAAACTCAGGAATAAAGAAAAATGAAATGAAATAAACTATATAAAAACAAACGAAAAGTCCAGAAACCAAAATTATGGACTTTCACCTAAAAGGGGCAGGACCTTCCTTAATGTTGCAACACACTAGTTTTAGTCAAAATGGCCACTGTGCAATCTTTGGCAACAAATTATTGGCAAAACAAGTGATGAAAGTTTTCAGTTCATATCAGTAACCATCACTTTATTTAGAACTAACTCTTAAAAAAGAACAAAAAAAAAAAAATTCTAATTATGTTATAAAACTGAAGTATGACTCTTTTTAGTTTGCAAAATTTAAACAGAAGTTTTCAAGTAACTTTTCTAAACTCACCTCTAAATTCAATGTCACCAAATACAGTTTAAGGCTTTTAAAAAAAAGAAAAAGTTACAATACAGTTAGGAATAGTAGGTACAATGGTGAGTCGGCCCTGCGGTTGATATCTCATAGCCAAGAGGTCTGAAAATAATTTGCATTAAATTGTATAATCTGTGCTGCATCATTAAAAGTGCATTTTAATGAAAGGTAACAATTTCACAGTTTAAAAAAGTATGAATATATATTGAGTCCTTTTTTATCCCCAAGGTTTACTTTGGGTTAATAGAGAGTCTGATATCAATATGGTGCATTGAGTCATTTTGGTAGAAACTCTGTAACTACACTCAAGGACAGCAGAAATGTTCTGCTGCATAGTTTGGCATATTAGCTAGATGACTAGCTAGCAAGCTAGCATAGGGAAATATCTGAATCAGTCCACGACAACAAGTAACACGAAGGTCAAAGCATCTTAACTGCTTTAAATGTGGATTATGAGGGGAACGATGGAAAACTTTCACCCCTCTAAGAGGTCCCTGGCCCTCATAAGTTTAAGAACCTCTGGTTGAGCCCCACTTCACTGCCATACCACAAAAAAAACTCTTTTTAATAATTGATGTAGCTCAATCCACAGGGTCATAATATGGTAAAAATGCAACAATATGTCAAAAGCATTTTTAAAACATGGACTAGCTATTAAAAACTAGTAGATTCGTCTGTCTTTAGGAACTCACTCTGTTAAAAGGTGAATGTGACAGCACAATATGGGCGAGGGTGGGTCATATCCCAGGATTAAGCCCAGCGTCAAAACACCTTTTTTGGTTCTTTGCATCAAGTTTTCATTCAGTAAGACGGCAACAGCAATCACTGGTGATGCTCAGCAACAGTTTGGCAGTGTCAACAAGGCAGCCATGTTGCTATAAGGCACAAAACCAGAGCTATGAATGACTGAGGTAAAAAGAAATATGACAAGATCAGACTTAATAAATAAGCTGATGATTAACACAAATGACATTCATTCAGTGTAGCAGACATCACAGTGTCTCATGAGTTGGTCACATCAAAGTTGTCCCTGCCTCTGAACACGATGAGTTAAAGGAGCTGATACTTGTAAGTAATTAGAGGTCATCTGTGATAAAACACATAATTACAAGACATTTACTATCCAGGAATTGCACTTCATTTTTAAGATAAAAACACAGCATTGCAATCTTGGGCTTTAAAAGAAAAACAAATCAAAAAAAGGTTTTCTGAATTTATTACACCTAATGAGGCGCCACAAAAACATTTTGCTGCATACTCATTTCCTTTATGGCCAATAAACCACCACCGGGAAGCCCATAGTCCCACATATAAGCTGCTTCAAGTTACACAGAGAACCTAGACTAATTAATAATTATTGTATATACACAAGAAAATGTTTTTTTTTTAATTATATCCCCTTTTTCTTACTTAGCTATATGTTTCATTTAAATATGTTTCTTAATTGGATCCAAATTTAATTTTGGAGCTTCGATATGTGCAATGAGACTGCATTGCATTATTGAGTTTGTATTCATAGAGATATACAAATCTTTTCAGCACCTCTTGAATGTTAGAAAATATCTATTTTTTCAGATTCTTCTATATTTTATTCATCTACTGTGTCATTTCTGGTTACCCTAGTATCTCCAAAACACCACTTTGATTGGAGTCAGTTAAAGTTAAAATGTGGCATGTAACATATTGAAACGAACCTCTACAAAAACAAACAAAAAAAAAACATTAGCAGTGAAAGGTAAATGGCCAACAGTTTCATGCTAGATGTGTTCTTAATATGTCAAGAAATATGTGTCCATTAATCACAGCATGCGCATACGATTGATGTCCGTGACAGGGATGCTGCTCGGATCAATGTGGGAGCTCCTGGGATTTGACCCTCCAACATTTGGATTCTGTTCTATTGCAGATGCAGCAAAGCAGCAGAAACAAACACGGGGCATGGTTACAGCAACTGAAAATGCAGTTATTTCTATAGAAAAATGGAAGAAATACTGTTCAAATAAATCTTATTTTGTGAAATGTATTTGCATGGGTTTGATACCATTACATATAACAATTCAATGTAATATATTTTCCTGTTGCAAATAATCGTAGACTTTGAAAATAAACCATTCAAAGCTGTTTAAGACAATAAAAGCTTGTCTTAATAGAGTATAAGTGTTTGCTTGGATATAAACGAAACTGCCTTAAATTAAATAAATTACTGTTAAATCTGATAACGGGCATCATAGAAAGAGCAACACAAAAGTCAGCTTTTTATAATACATCCTAAGTTGTGACCCATTTATCCCATTCTAAATTAAAAACATGCATTATGTACATTATAAATACTATTTATAATTAAAAGAATATTCACAAGATGGCATTTTTCTTACTGAACATAGGCATAGTAGAGCAGCATAAGCAGAGGGTAAAATGGGCAATATTAACAGCAACCCCAGGAGCTCAACCACTAAAAGAATATTTCAATAAATTAAAGACAAAGTAAGTCTGTCCACTTTTTTCTCTTTCTGTGATCATCCTCTTAATGTAAAGCTAGGACAGATTCAAACACCTCCCCCTGCTGGATGGAAAGATGCAGTGCTGTCAGATATAAAGAGAGGCTTCAGGTGGTCCTACTGCCCAGACGCCCTGGCTGCTCTCTGCTGCTCCAACATGGCTCTGAGTGCAGGAGACATCATGGTGGGGGACATGGCTGGAGTGAAAGGTCGTAAAGGGTACTGGGCATTTTTGCCAGGGACATAAACGCACTGAAAGAATCTCTGTCCTGTGAAGACAAGATGAGATGGAAAGAGGTTGCTTACAATAAGATCTGTGGATAGATTTGTACTGTGCAATTATACGATTACATGGTGTGTTCAAACCACACATAAAGCAAAGTTTCCAGACCAGAAATAGAGGCCAAGCTGTCATCACTGTTCGTGGGCACTATATGATTTAAGTTCACTCTTATATAGGGACAGAACCAAAAAAAGACTAACTGGTAAACTCCTAAAATCTGTTCTGGCGTTAGCACTAAGGCGTTAACATTTCTGGGTTACAAAATGGTCCAAAAAAACCCACTGATGTGATGCACAAGTTCACTTCACAATGGGTTTGAACACAGCCTTAGCCGTCTTGATTAGAAACACCCACACCCACCTATATCCTTCTCCATATACAAATATTAATATCGGCCACTGTCAATGAAATAAGAACCTGAATAAATTTCACCAAGTCTTACCAGGTCTTTTCTTTTCTGTAATATTTTCTTCTTTCTTGGGATCTTCTGCATGCAATAAAAATAAAACTTAATGAGAATATGAGATTGTGCTTCACACTGAGAGAGAAAGAAAACAGAGGATAAGTTTCTACATGCATGAAAAAAGAGAAAGGATAAAGACAGGCTGGGTTTCACTCTTTAAACACAGTGATGTTCTTTTGCTTGTTTCTGCTGCTTCAGTCTCTTGTTAAAGTCAAACTAAAATTAAAATTTAGTTGGAAAAGCGACCACTTATCGCCACTTGTCATTTGCAAATAAAAATACATTTAAATGTAATTTTTTCTGCAACAACCACATCACCCTGCATAATTGTTTAAACCTAATAAAAGCCACTCAGCAGGTGTTGAAATAACACGCCTCAAGAGTGGTGCTCAACAAAGAGTAGCCTTGTTGCTGCTGAGTGTTGTAAAGGGAAAGCACCTTCTCATTCCCAGGATACCAAACACTGCTGTCCGCAACAAACCACTGGCCTCTCCATAATCTATAGAGAGACTAGTCTGTCACCTGAATAGCCATTGATGGGCAATTGTAAAGCAACCATTGATGTTACATGTAACTAGATATGCAGCATGTGCAGGTTTAATTTTGTGATGAGGCTTTTCATAAACCTAACCAAAAGGAGTTTAGTGACTCAAACAAAGCAAAATAAAAAAGTGACTGAAGAGTAAGTAAATCATCAACTAAAAAACAAATAAAACAAATGTGATGGAAACCAAAGTTTATTGGCTGACGTACATCAGAGTTGTAGCTCTCTAAAAGGGGACCATTAACAGCATTTAACACCCTATAATAAGAATGAATTGCAGCAAGCTACACAGTAAACACATATATCAACATTGTATGTAGTTCATAGTGAACCACAGAACTTACAGACTGAAATCTCTTAGAAATGTGACGTGAAAGTCACCACTCAGAGACAGTGCACAGAAATAAAAACATTTGGCAAAGGCAAGTCTATGAATACCTGGAAGGATATTTAACTCACATTTTGTTTACTCATGTTGTTGCTTTAATTGCTATTTATAAGGTTGTTTTTCTTCTTGCTTTACTGTTAGTTGATGTTTGCATTAGAGTATCATGACTTTGTTAAGTTGTATAGTTATATTTAGCTTAAACGTAACAATGTGTACGTGCATTTCCCTGCTAAATAAAATATAAGTAACTTAAATCAAATGAAATTAAATCCTCCAAAAGAGGTTGATTTCTTTTGGAATTCAGTCATGCATAAAACAAACCATACAACACAAATACCGGCTAGTATTGTCTGTATAAAACGATTCTGGTTTGCTTCTTTTAAGTGAAATAAAGAAACCAAAATCAAAGTAAACCTCTGAACTTCAGTCTGAACCAAAGAAACCAAACTACTTTTCATCACACCTGAAGAAACAGGCACTGCTGTGTCAGATGGTAGCAAAGTGTGAAGTTAAACAGGGCAGTGGGGGAGTGTTTGTAATCCACTGGATGATTCAATAGGAACGGAACACTAATAACCCAATTTAATGGGTTTTGGTTCATGGATTTAATCAATCCAGCTAAGTATAAAATTGTTGCCATATTCATCAAAGGCCATAATCTCTTTTAATAATTCAAGGCGGCTCAAAAGGCTTGTAATCTTGTCCCAATCAGCTCATCTCATTAAATTCTAATCACTTGTGATCCTAATGTCATTAAAGCCATCGTCCTTTCATACTGAATTATCCATTGGAAAGATGGTGAAAATTTACAGAATACCTCAGGCCTTACAGGAAGCTGTTTTCTCATTTTCTATTGACAACAAGCATATAATACACAACATGAATGACAGAAAACAAAACGATTCATAGCACCACTGTGTTTCTTCAAAATGTTTATCCAGTAATTCAAGAAGCTTTATCAGTTCAGCTAACTTCATATACTGTAGCTTACACTGATGCTTAAATTTAAAGGCATTATGAGGAAAACAATTCTGAGAGTTAATTTATACATTTGTCGATTTAGCTGTTGATCAGGATTGTGTGAGTGCATGTGCTGATGTACAGACTCTTTTTGTGAAGGGACAGCTTATTCTAATTTCTATCACCCTCCTGAACATTATCATGGCTGCATTATGCAAAATAGCTCCCAACAATCTTTGCTGCCAACAATAAAATTAGCAATCTAAACTCATTCTGCCAGATATGGCAACATGTTTTAGGTATCATCGTATGAGGGAAAAATATGCATATAGTAAAACAAGGAATTGAGATTGAAATACACTCCTGCTCCTTTTACCCAGAATTTCAAAAGTATACTGAAGAACAAAATGCTTTGATAGTAGAAAGCATTTTTCTAGTCTTTTATTTTTGTCTGCATTATTTTATTGTCACCAACCCCTGACATATAACCATGTCTGCCTCTTCCTTACGAGAAGAGAAAAAGCAAAATCCCTGATGCATTCAGTCAGATTGACAAGCAAGATGACAGAGAGGACGGTGTTTACATTGCAGAAGTATTCATATTATTTTGTGCCTAGATGATGATAACTATCTGCCAGCTTTGAAAGAGCGCAGCTTCACATTTAGAACAAGCACAGCAAGGTCAGTATGGCTGATGAGGAGGACAATGGTGTCGATGCTACAGCTCCAAAACCACAATGTCTAGATTTTACCAAAAACTGTCAGTGTGAGGGAAATAAACAAGCTCGGCCCCTCTGAACAATATGATAAACTAAAACCAAAAACTAATTCTAAAGAACTCAAAAGTCTTAATTCCCACTAATGCTGTAACATAACAGATGACTTTTTTTTTATTTGAAATACAACTGGATTCTAACAAGTTAACTTTAAATGTATCCCAATACTGACTATCAGGAAATGTTACTGATGTCAGATACCTTACTAGCTCAGAGGTCGTATCAGTAACCAAAAGAGAACCAGGAATGTTTAAGTCTTTAATCAGCAGCACTGATAAAGCCTCTTGAATGAAGCACACTCCATTGAAATTAAACTTCTGGAAACACAAATAATTCTAATAAGTGTCAATACTCTCTATGGAGACTAGAGATTATTTACCGTGCATATAGAAAACTTTCATGCTCGAGTACTTACCAGTTTTTGATGCTTGTTTCTCTTTTTCTAAAATTTGCAAGGGGAGAAA
Source organism: Neolamprologus brichardi (assembly GCF_056152115.1). NCBI lineage: Eukaryota > Metazoa > Chordata > Actinopteri > Cichliformes > Cichlidae > Neolamprologus > Neolamprologus brichardi. The sequence continues at coordinate 21,047,735 of NC_142118.1, read as the reverse complement.
GGAGCAGCTGAGCCTTGTGAAATATACACAGCACTCATTAGATTCACTTCTAATTCGGCTCTAAAGCCATACCTTGAGTCTCTTTGACAGATTTCTTTTCAGCCTTCTCTGCTTGGCCTGTGAGAGGAGAGACAGCCCTATTACAGCCTGCCAAATAACTCTCTGTAATTGTGGTGTAAATTCAATATTCTTGCAATATTATTCCCTTCTCGGTGTAATACAGCTTGACATGTCTCTAATTAGAACTTTATCATGCATAAAACAGCCCATTTTATTCACATAATCTGCATCTCAGAAAGGGGCGATTTTCCCTGAAAAATGCCAGTAGAGAACATGAGCATGTTTCAAACACATCTAATTTACTGTAGATGATTTTACAAGAGTACAAACATACTGTATACGCTTGCACCTTCTCTTCCTGTGTTTCACTTGATCAGTTTAGCTTCTGAGAAACATGGATGGACGTGAATACTAACAGTGAATGTGAACATTAGACTCTTTCAGAATGAGGCATGACTTCATTTCCATCCTCTAATTAAAATACATTTTTCAGGGGTGTTTTACTCTCAGCATGAATTCCACCATAGTTAATTTGCCTTCCAATTTATCAAAAGAGTATACATTCAGACTGGCTATAAGACTTTGTGGTTCAAATTTAAAGAACACAACTTTTACAGAGCTGAAAATAAAGGAAAGAAAGACAGCTTGTTAGATTTTCCTGTTTTTAACAAGGTAACAAAGATGGCTTGAAACAGCTGAGAGCTACTTCAAGGATTTTTGTATGTATCTCAGTGGTCTCCAGAGACTAAAAGATGAAGCCTGCTGGCTTTTCAAATCCACTGTTTTTGTGGAACCAACAGTTTTGTGAAACCAAAAGGTCAAAGCCCTACGTTTTCCACTAATTTTGGAAATGCTTCAAGAAAAGCACAAGGTAGACATATTTGTTTCTGAGAGCTGTCTCTTTTAGATCATCAGTTCAACTGAATGTTAATAAGAGCACCAAATACAAGCAACAATCATCTCAAGAAAATTACATTATTTATTTATTCATAAACATAAACTAAAAAATGTTTTGTTTTGTTGTTTTTTTTTATCAGAAGGACAAGTTTGCCCAGTTCTTTATTCTGTGGCTAAATAACTGCAACTCTAATAATGATAAATAATCTAGTCTTAGCTGAATATACACAATGTGTTCTGTCATTCTGGCAGATTATGCACTAGCATTAGGACACTGGTACAGTGCAGTGCTAATATCGTACTCCAAGAAATAACAATCATATTTTAGACAGTTGTGAAGTTTACATCTGGAGATCAGAGTTGGCGGTGTAGTAAATCTGACCTGTAATGTTGAGTATTGAAAATTAATTTAAATTTGGGAGAGAGGGAGAAGGGATAGAAATGTTGTGCAGTCCCACAAGTGGGACACCTGGTCACTACTGGCATGTTAGCATACTAATGGGTTAAAAGGACTATTGTGCAGTCTCAAAGTGCTACCAGCATGCTGTAAATAAGCTAAGCTTTGGGGAAAATTATTGCCACATTAAAATATAAACTTACTTTTCTTTGCTGCCAATAATTTTGATCTTGTCTTGGCTACAAAAACAAAAAAATAGTAAAGTTTTAGGAAAGCTAGATATTTTGGGGCCCTCATGAAAGAAACACAGACCTGGTTCAGATCTGGCAGGTTTCTCCTCGTGGGCCTCAGAGGTTACATTTGCCCTCCTGCCAATGTCAAGTCTCGGTCTCAGTCTGAGTGGCTGTGGACGTGGTTCTGGATCTGTTTGATAGGAATTTGAACCGAACCAAATCATCTTAATAAACAGAAATTATAATGCAGGGCTAAAGTTGATGATTAAAAACAGATCTTCATCCGAGAAGAAAATCTAATTTTCGTGAACTCATGCATGGTCTGACTTTTACCTGTCTTAGCTGTCGATGCCTTCACTTTGCTCCTGATAGGTGCCACTTTTGAGGGGAGCAGAAACAATTAGTTCCCAATCATCTTTCATGTCAGTGACATGAAAGATGATTGGCTTTATGCAGATTAATGAATGTCAGTGAGTGCCGTCACCTGTCTTTTCAGAGGCTGATTTCCTCTTCTGTCGTTCAGCCGCAGGCTCTAACGTAATGAGGAAAAACTCATGATTAGCAGACTGAATAATTTGTTTTCTCAGTCAACTATTAACTTCTACTTCACATGAAAGAGAAATGTGTTGGACTGCATTTGATTTTTTTTAAATATTACAAATTTGACGAGATCCTAACGTCTAATCATGTTTACCTTTCTTAGGAGCTGCAGCAGTTTTTGTTTTATGTTTTGCAGATGGATCTATGCAAACAAATTGGAACAAAATACAACAGAATTAAATATATAATGTTTAATTTTCATCATTTATATGTCTTAATAACAACAATAAAGGATATTTTACCTTTTTTTGCCCCTGCATGAATTCTGATTTTCTCTTTTTTAGCAGCTGCCACTGAAGTAACAAACACATAATAAGAACATTACACTTTTAAAGGCAATCAAAATGCATTAGAAAGTATAGATCCATAGATACCAGATCACCTTTCTTTGCAGTGTCTGCTTTGGTTTTGTCTTTCAAAACAGCAGCATCTAGTATTGAAAACATACATGAATTTATGGTATCCGAATCTTGGAAAAAGGTTTAAGTATATATGAATATTTACAACAAAGCACAGCTATAATTACTGTGTGTATCACTTCTAACAATGTGAAGTGTGTACCAGTGGAAACACCAAATTATCCAGCTGTATACATGAATTACCTTTCTTTGTTTTCCCTTTGGCTGCTCCTGGCTCTGAGGGGATAATTGCAGTGAAATGCCCATGCCAAGTTAATTTTCTTTAATTAATGCATTCATATAGCACACAGTGCCATTGTACATCACTGTTATGTGCTGCAGCTGTCGTTTGTTACAGTGAATATTCTAGTTAGCTGGCAGATTAAGTGTTTAGTGGATGTGGAGAGCGCTACAGTACCTTTGTCTGAATCAGCAGCCTTTGTTGTTGTTTGTTTTGCTGAAAATGACAAGACATTAATTGCTATCACTGATGTAACTGTGATAAACATAACTTTCCACAAGAGCTTAACTTCTTAGTTTGTACCTTTCTTTGTGGAGACAGCAATCACGTCCTCCTCAGCAGCCTCTGGTTCTTAAAGGGGAAACAGTTGTAGGTTTACTTTGTAGCATAATTTGAATTATATTAAAGTTTCACAGAAAAATGTAAGATTTTCAGGATAGTGTGTTTTTTTTCAAGTGAAATGTATTTATGCTTTTATGTATTCATTTTTTTACACACCTTATTCAAAATATTTACTTATCAACAACTCTATCACACTATATTTTTAAGCCTCATTGATTTATTTGATCAGAGTTTTGTGATTTTCCTCCCAAACCTGCGGAAGGTGAGTAGAAAAAAATCTGTATATTTAAATATTTTTAAATGAATACCTGGAAAACAAGTAAGAACAAGAAAACAGGAACAAGAAACAACCATTTCAAAAGAAGAAAGAAAATAAATAGACATATCCTTCTCACCTTGAACCGGAGCATCAGCAGGCTCAGCTTCAACAGCTGGAGTCGGGACCTCAGGTTGGGCAGGAGCTTTTACTTCTTCTGCAGCTTCTGGCTGTACAGGCTGGAGTGGCTGAACTGGATCTGGTGGAGGCGGCATCACAGGCTGAAGTGGTGGCTGATATGGTTGATACTGTGCGTACAGTGGATGCATTGGTGGTGGCGGAGGCTGTTGCTGATAAATGCCCTGTGTCTGTGGGGCTCCAGGATGGACAGGGTGGGCGGTCAGTACAGGAGCAGAGGAAGCTGAAAACAAAAACAAATACGCCTTTAACCTTACAGCAGAAGTCATTGAGCAACGGTGATTTAACAGTGACTGCAAATAGTACCAAAAAGTAAATACCTGACATGGTAGGAGGAGGGTAAGGATTGTCTGTGACTATGTGATGAACTGCAAGATAAAAAGCCAACTTTAAGCTGGTGCACAGTAAAGTCTTTAATTCACCCTATACGACAACATTTCAGTGCACTGTGGAGATCCTTGTGCTTACCATACCATCCAGGTGGGGATGGGCAATAAACTGGTGCAGGTCTACAAGGCCCAACTGCAAAACATCAGTGCACATTTGCATTATTTATATAATCCAAAGCAACAGTTTACTGGAATAATACACAAACAAAGTCATATTCTTATTTTTATATTTTGGTATAAATGTTCTTTTAAATCAGGAGAAAAATATGAATGTTTTATACCTTCTTGTCCAGAGTCTGTGACCTGTTCTTGCTTTTTGGTCTTTGTCTCTGTGAATAAACAAGGTCACATTAAAAAAAAACAAACAGCAGTTTTATAAATACACTAACATAATTTGCTTTACTTTTGTGATACAGTGATCATGAATATGACATATTTGTGGGGAAGTAATTGCTTACTTGTTTTGGAAGCCTTGGGTTTATCTACTTTCTTGGCTTTTTAGAATTGAAAAAGGTACAAATATTTAAATCCGTAACGTATATGTGAAAAAGTAATTCTCTCCTGATTAACATTGAGACTAGTTTATGTAGTATTAAATCTTAGTACCTTTCAGAAAAGGAGGAAATCTTCGGATCTTTGCGATTTTCGGAGGCAGACCGACCATTCTGGGAAGAGCTGATTACGACATGACTGTGTTTATTACAATATCACAATAAAGGGAAACAATAATAAGCACATTATTTTAAAGATCAAATTCATATAAACATAACAATCAGTGCTACCTGTCTTTTTGGGCTTTTCAGCTGTCTTTAGAGTCTTTACAGTCCTCACAGTTTCCCGATCTTAAAATGAACATAAGGGATAAAAAAAAGCAAATTGATAAATTATCTCTGAATCAAAAAGCTTAATTAAAGTTACAACTTCATATCCAAGTGATGCAAATTATTCTAATTTTACAGGGTGAGATAATATTGTTCCCTGAATTATTCCCCTGTAGAGCTTATGGGAGGTTACTGTGAAACATAATAATGACTTAAACTTTGTCTCTTGGGAGTTTTGCAGGTAACGTCAGTGAGTATATCTAAATAAATAAATAAATAAGAACTTTTTATTTGTTTTTTTACCATTACCTTTTCTCCTTCTCACAGCAGAAACTCTCTTGGGAGCATCTGAAAATATAAACAAAGCTAAAGCTACAAACTGGAGGAGGAACACAGAGGCTTGTGAAGAGTTATGTACTTATGACACTGCATACAGCACACAACATGATGCATATCTGCATACATACTAGTACAGGTTTATGTTCCAGCATAATCGACATTTATAAACTACAGTTTAAAAATGTCGATTAAAGTGGAAGAATCAAACAAAAATGAGTATAATGTCTAACCTTTATTAAAATGCTTTTTTTGTATTGTTTAAATGACACAATGCAATAAGATGCGATATTATCATCACACCCTCCATCTAAATAATGTATTATTTATACAGTAGAGTTGTTTTTATGCACCTGACTGTGAGGTAAGAAAAACAAAGAGACTCCAGCTCAAATCTCATATGGGATCACTTTTAAGTTTCACATTGAGTTACTTTTTTTTATTTTCTTTGTCACACAAGGCTTTAAAAGCAAAAACAATCCACTTGGTTGATACACAGAGACTTAAATACATGATCTAAATGTTAAACATGTTTGGGTTCCAAGTTACACCCAGTTTCTTATGAGCACCATCACATATTCTACATTCTCTCTGTTGCACCATCTTTACATTAAAATTTAACTAGAGCTTGCACAAGGAACATATTTAGTTTTTATTGTGTGGCGAACAGTGATGGTGCATTATAATGCAATATGCTCTATAAATCCTCAACAGAAAAAAAACAAGCGTTTCACGTGTGTTGAATATGAACACTGAAATGATACATGGGATTCTTTCTGCTTTTAAGACTAAAAAATACAAAAAAACCCTCATAGTTTTGATTCTGTATGCATCTGAAACAGTTAGAAAACTCAATTTGTTTTTTTGGTGTCAAATTACTGAATGAAGTCTAGATACAATCCTGGTTTACCTCTACTTTTCTAAAGCTCAATGAGGATAAAACTGAGATCCTCCTTAATGGCACCAAATCCAACCTTTTGAAGGCAAACCATTTCTCACTCACCATCGATAACTGCACAGTTTTCCCTTCTCCTCAGGTTAAGAGCCTTGGTGTCATCCTAGACAGTTCACTTTCCTATAAATCTCACATCAATAATCTCACCCGTTCTGCCTACTTCCATCTACGTAACATTAACAGATTGCTTCCTTCTCTTTCCACCCAGTCTACGTCCATTCTTGTCCACAGTCTTGTTACCTCCCGTATTGACTACTGCAATTCTCTTCTGCATGGTCTCCCCCAAAAATCCCTCCGTAAGCTTCAACTGGTTCAGAACTCTGCTGCTCGCATAATCACCAGAACCCCCTCCTACCAGCACATCACCCCTGTTCTTCAGGAACTTCACTGGCTCCCTGTGAAATTCTGGATAATATTCAAACTTCTTCTGCTCACCTTCAAGGCCATTCATAACCTCGCTCCTCCTTACCTTTCTGACCTGTTAACCACTACCTGTTCTGCCCGTTCACTTCGTTCTTCTTCTTCTATCAGCTTGCTGTACCTTCCTTCTGCCTCACCACCATGGGAAGCAGAGCTTTCAGCTGCTCTGCTCCCAGAAATAAGAAACACTGGTTCTCTCCCACAGTTTAAATCCCAACTCAAAACTCATCTGTTCAAATCTGCATATTCACTGTGAATCCACTGTTTGTTAATTTTATCTTGTGCTTTTTTTATTGTTCTTATTCTGCCATTGTTTTACTAAGTGTTTTATCCTATTGTAAAGTGTCCTTGGGTGACTTGAAAGGTGCTCATAAATAAAATTGATTATTATTATTATTATTATTATTATTATTAATAATAATAATAATAATAATAATAATAATGTAATGGCATAAGATAAAACATGTGCTAAATGTTTTCCCACCAGGTTTTTTTTTAATCTATTGCCATATACTGTTATTAGATAATACAGTTTCCACCTCATTAAAATAGCTTATTTTATATGAAATACACTTCATCATTGATTTCACTTAAAAACCTTAGGTACTTTAAAAAAAACAGTACTTTAAATTTAACCACACAGTCTTTTACTGACACTGTGTTATAAGAAAAATGTACAGCAGACATTATGAAACCATCACAGACCTTTTGCCTTAGCAGTCTTAGTGGGAGACTCTTTGGCCTTTGCAGAGTGCATACAGGGACATACTGGAATCACAAAGCATAAAATTAATGTTACCCTGACAAACAAATATGACAAAGCATTTATAATTCTCCTCAGGTTCTGACCTGTGGGTTCTGTCTTTGGCGCTGCCTCCTCTGGTCCAGGAACAGGTTTGAACACATCCACTGATGCTTTCTCATCCTCATCTTCGTCTTCATCATACTCCTCTTTCTTGTCTTCTTGTTCATCTACAGATTTCTCAGGTTTAGAAACTGGCTCTTCATCTTTGCCCTCATCCTTCTCCTCCGGAGCTGCAGGCCGGGTGGTGCCTGTAAAAGCAGAAAGTGGCTCTATCATAGAATCATGTCACACAACAAGGAAAAAACAAAAGGATTTGAGGTTTTCTACTCTGTTAAGGGCAACAAAGCAATTAAAGAAATTTGAGCAGGATAGACTCTTGACTTTCAGGAACAATATGTGTGATGAAATAAAATAAGCTACAACTTACCACCTTCTACAGAGATTCCAATGACATTTCAGTGTTTTTGGTAAGCTGTAAATTGGCCTCTCAATCTTTCCACTCTTGCATATTTTTTAAGGAAGACAAGCACTGATAGTGTTGCCTGATTAGGGCAGAAATAAATGTACAACGGTAAAACATTTAAATAAAATAGATGCTTTTTACTGCCTACAAAAGGTATACTATTAACAATATTTTTTAGAGGTAATTGCAAAAGAATTTGAAAAATTAATGAACAAAACTTCTTATAAATTTACTAGCCATATAACCTCAGTATGCCACACATAGCTTTAATGCTTTTGAATCCAGTTTATCTGATGTTTCTCTAAGTTTGACTGACCTGTAGGTGGCAGTGCGAAGTCACAGATTTCACAGTCACACATGACATACTGCCCACTCTTTAATAAATATGTTGTTGTTGCTTATTATTTGTCTTATTTGCATATCCTATAATAAGATGCTACCTCTTTAAATTATTATTATTAGTGTTGCCTTCTATTCCTACTATCAGGAATACATATATTTCGGTTTCATTGCACATTAACAGGTTTTAGAAACAATACTGAATACATTTATGAATCCTTTGCACCACAACAGCTGTTTGATACAAACCTGTTTCTTTTGTTTCTGCGTCTTCAGTCTTCCCTTTATCTTCAGCCTCTTCGAGCTCATTCCCGTCTTCATGGTCTTCATCAGTCTTTGCTGCCTCCTCCTGGACGGTTAATGTTCCTGCAGCAGCAGCTGTAAAAACACAGAACACAATATACTATGACAACTGTGTATTTAAAGCATGAAATATGAAAAATCACCTTTCTTGTGCTGCTTCTAGCTCATTTTTGTCCATCCTTCTTGTGTTTATAAGAACTAAATGTAAAAAATAAAGTTGTACAATACCTGCCATCAAGATTTCACTAACACCATCATCTTCTTCATCTTCATCCTCGTCTTCTTCATCCTCCTCATCTAAAGAGCTTGTATCAACATCCTGATCATCAGTTGTGTCATAAGAGTCACTCAGGATTGTTTCTCCAGTGGAGTCCTCATCCGTTTCAAAGGAAATGTCATCCTCATCATCTTCATCACCTAAGACTCCGCTGTCTGTGCTCGTAAAGGGAGGAATGCCAGCTTCCTCCTCCTCTTCCTCTTTGTCATCATCAGGGATGCCCTCTTCAGTGACATCAGGTATGTCTTGAGCATCTTTGTGTTTAAGGTCTTCAAGGATATCTTTGTCAAAGTCCAGGTCAAGGTCATCATCTTTAAGGTCTTCTTCATCATCTTCATCATCTTCATCATCTGCAAAGTGTTCGGAGGATGCAACAGAGATGTCCTCGTCTGATTGGTCCAGCTCCTCCTCATCTTCCTCCTTGTCTGTGTCTTCTACAGCTTTTATGTCTTCTTCCAAGTCTTCATCTTCAGCAGGAAGAGGAGAAAGATCTTCTTCATCTTCATCTTCTTCCTCTGCCAGTTTGTGATCAATATCTTCCTCATCCTCACTACCAGCTACAATAGGAGGAAGATCCAGGTCATCGCTAGTGTCTTCTGCAATGACATCATCACTATCAGTAACACCCTCAGCTAGTCTATCATCTTCATCATCTTCTTCATCATCCTCCAGCTCGTCCTCCCCCTCTTCCTCTTCACTGGAAAGAAGTTGATCGTCACTGGTTTCATCTTCATCCTGTTCTTCTTTGTCTTTTTCATCATCTTCATCGGGTAAAGTTACCTCTTCGTCACTGTCTGTCACCCCAACAGGAACATCGGACTCAGAATCAGGAGATACAGCCGACTCTTCATCCTCAGAAGTGGAAATGGGTTCAGGAGAAACTTCATCATCCTCCTCCTCCTCTTCCTCATCCTCCAGTTCTTCGCCTTCCTGCTCTTCATCTCCTTTGGCCTCTTCCTCCTCCCCCTCCTCCTCTTCTTCATGCTCCAGTTCTTCGCCTTCCTCCTCTTCCTCATCCTCCAGTTCTTCGCCTTCCTGCTCTTCGTCTCCTTTGGCCTCTTCCTCCTCCCCCTCCTCCTCTTCTTCATGCTCCAGTTCTTCGCCTTCCTCCTCCCCCTCCTCCCCCAATTCCTCCTCCTCCTCATCTACTTCTTCTTCCTCCTCATATTCCTCCTCTTCATCATATTCATCTCCATACTCCTCATCATACTCCTCCTCTTCCTCATATTCATCTCCATACTCCTCCTCCTCTTCCTCATATTCCTCTTCTTCCTCCTCCTCTTCGTCCTCCCCAGCCTCCTCTCCTTCATCTCCTTCTTCTTCCTCTGCCTCTCCCTCCCCCGCTTCATCCTCCAGAACTTCAGTCATTGGTGGTTGCTTTTGTGTTTGCATTCCTATGACTATAAAAAATAAAACGGGTTATTCAAATTAAGAGAGCAGTAAAAAGTAAAAATCCTGCAGTTTCTCTTTGAATAATATTGTATTAACACAAAAATGGTAAAATTCAAGTGTCACACTTATCAGTGTGAGCCATTGGGATGCTAGATTTTCAATACACATTACTATGGATTCATGATAACTATGACGTTGCTATACTGACAAAAAGTGATGATGGTTAAAATTAGTCTATTAAAATAGCAATAATAAAAGTAGAAATAATTAAAATGAGTCAATAATAATAATAATAATAATAATTTTGTAAAAGTCAGTGATATATTAATTTTGTACACAAACTATCTTAAAGCCTAAGCAACTATTGTTATTGTTTTGTATATTTTCATTAGTTTTTATTTTTTCATTTACGTTTTGTTAGAGTTTGCTTGTTTCAGTGTTATTATTTGAAATTGTTTAGGTTTAGCTGATTTTTTATTTGTTTATTTACAATCTGATTGTTTATGATCATTACAAAATGGGGGTTCTTGGTCAGGTGCAAAATTGAAATTCAGAATAGCTATTACAACACTTTCTCTCTATTTTTTTCACAGCACATTTGACTTGTGTTTTTTTTCGAAGGCATTTTTAAAAATTCAGTTTTTTTAAATATATTTTCACACTAAGTTTTAGTTTTCAGTCTGGATTTAGTTAAGCAACTTCAGTGACTTCAATCAGGCTAGCCTGTAAGTCAAGGCACAGGTAAATTAGCGCACCCATGAGCGCACCTCAGCGAAGTGGCTACATTGTGTTAGCTCAAATGCTCAAAGGCCAAAAAAAGCTGGAGGAGCAGCACTAAAGGCAGGCTATAAATCGTGTCTCCACTGCCTCACTTAACAAGGTAACACTGGCCAAACTGCTGCTGCATGAATGAATCAGACTAATTTAGCCAGTTTGTTGTGGTTAGTGACTCACTCCACATGTGAGAGAATTTATTTCAGCAACAGAAAATTGAATAGGCAGTGACCTTACACAGTCATAGAGTTTAAATAAGCTAAGGCTGCAGTTGTTGCTGAAAGAGAAGAATAAGTCTGTAAGAAAACGTCCGTAACCGTAAATGTAGTGCAGATGGTTCACTGCCTCATATGCATGGTTTGGCACAGTTCTTGTTTTTTTAATCATGTTTATTGCTATAGTAAAGGCATGGAGTAAAATTACACTGAAAACGGGGATTAAGGAGAACCTAATATCGGTGATAGGCGTGATAAGTATTCCATTAATATAAATGAAGTATTTAGCAGTATAATTGGCAACAAAGTAAAACATGAGAGTTACAGACCTTTAGTTCGTGATGGTAGAAATTCTCCTGCAGCACAGAAAAAAATGATATATGTAATTAAAGAATTTAAAAACCAAATGTTTCACTCTTAGTACAATTAGTATACCAATTCACAGACACATTTAGTGGAAATTAAGAAGCTCAGTTGTGGCAATTAGCATCAGTTGGTTGCAAGTTAGATGCAAACAATCCTACAATCAGCAGAGCTGCTTGAATCAGTGCAACTAAAAAAAAGAGAGAAGTCAGATTCTGCTTTTAGTTGACTATTATGATTTTCTTTTGTTTCCATCATTAGTCTGTTATTAGGTGTGAGAACTGAACTTATCATTATTTCATTAAGTTTCATAAGAACATTCTCAGAAATGTATTAATATTGAATACCTTCTGTTTTCTTACTTTTCACCTCCACTTCATCATCCACATCATCCAACCAACTTGAATCTTTGAGATGGTTCATAGATATAGTCAACTTGGATATAACACCATTTCAGCAAACAAGATTCTGTCCCTGCTGGCATCTTTATTCAGGCATGTCTACGAATACCTTCCAACAAACTTTCTATAAACTTAAATAATTCAGTAAACTATGTCTGTAAAGTATGAAGCTTACGCAATGACATCTGTTGTATCTTCTATTAATACAACAAATCAAAACTTCTAGAAAAAAAATCTATTTTTTTTTTTCAGAGACACATTAAAAAAAACTTGCAGTACATGTGTTGTTCATTGTAATGAAACACATTAGTCAAAGCAGTAGCATGCCCCCAGAAACTGCCATTTCAAAGTTTTGATTTTTCATGCGTAATGACAGTTGAAATTACTTTTCCTGGAGGGGGTTTATGTTGGTAGAAGTCCACTTAAACCCCCAGAGAATATATAATGCAGAGAACAACACATGTAAAGCAGCACAGTGAAAAAGAAGTCCAAAAAGCAGCAAGCAAGGCTGTTCAAATTCTGCAGCTGGATGATTATTTAAATGGGATATGCACTCAAAAGCAGAATTAGTACAAACCTTTTTTTCTGACTGCATATAGAGTTCCTGGAGAAGAAGAGAGAAAAGTGAAAACTAGCATATCATCAGATAAATTGCAGTGACAGAATTTGAATACGTTCATAAAGTCATGAACCTTCATCGTCGTCTGGAGCAATTAAGTTGGCAGCAAAATTCACTATTCCTGTGATTATGTTTGATGATTCGTCCACGGCATCGTTTACCGCCTTCATGGGGTCTGAGCTGATCTTGCTGAGGCCTCCTGATGGAGCATGAACAAACAAAAAGATGTTTTAGTTACTCGTGAAGTTTGACTGAAGCTGTTCACCTGCTTGTTTTTGTACCAAGCCCAACAATTAAGAGTTCCTCAACTCTTATTGTCACATTTCCTCAATGCAGACAAAGCTATCATTCCTCTAGAGGAAATGAGAAAGCATGACGTTCAAACTGGGATGGAGCAACAGGAGCTTAACTTGAAAGGCAGAAATCTGCATTTCAGGAGTTTTTCAATCTTCAATTATAAAGAACAGTAACCGACATTCCAGTTTAAACATCACAAAGGGCTGCAAATATAGAGCATATTGCTGTGCAAAAAGCATTTAAAATTCATATTGACTGTCTTTCATCAAGTTGGTGTTCATAGTTTTAAAAATCAGGATAACAAGTTTGTTTTTCTTTTCATATTTAAATATTTTTGTTTATCTTTGTTTGAACATCTTTATTTGAATCTGACATTGAATCTGCACATTAGAACTTGTGCAATAAATTCCTTCAAACTGAATTCAATTAAACTCAAAAGACTAGTATTTTCTGACTTGTTTGCAAGACAATTTGATGAAAGAGGGACCTGCATTCCAAGTGGAAATACAACCAAAACATTGTTCATGTTGGAATTACCTAGATGAGCCTTAACAGATTTTGTTTACCTTGAAATAAAACAGAATTTATACCAAGTAAAGCTAAAATATGCACTGGGAAAAAGGAAAAACAGAAATGCAGTGGAACACAGTTTGGTTTAAAATCTGAAGATTTCAGGAGAACTTGAGTTTCTTACTCTGTAGACAGAGAACACTGATGCTTGCAGTAAATAAATCAAGCATACCTGAATTTCAAATATTCAAAAGAATTTTTTGAAACAGAAAATGAGTTACTTTTACAAATATTCAAAAAAAAAATTTGAATAATAACAAAACAAATACCACCTAAGAAACCAAGCAGGAATTAGTCCACTTCATTTATAGAACCTCTTCTAACTATAAACTACTCTTAACATGACTGAACACCTAGAAAACAGACAGAATCAAGCATGAATGCAGTAATAGACAAAAGGCAGCCTTTAGCCTAATTTAGCATCCCTCTACAGGTCCAACATGGCTGTAAAGGACTTTCTAACATTGACGGCTAACATTACCAGTCAATGTTAGGGAGTTAGTAGCTGTTTTTATTAGTGCCCTTAGAAGAAGTATCTGTTCTGACGATTTGGTAGCAGATATGGTGCCTTGCCTCTACGCCCTGAATCCTTAAAAACCCTCCTGGGTGGGTGACCTGGTTGGATGAAAAACACAGTGGCAATAAGTAAAGAATTTAAGTACAGTGATGAAGCAAAGGAAAACGAAGATAAAAGTAAATGGAGAAAAGAAAGTGAAAGGAAAGGAAGGGTCGTGAAAGCTGAAATATTTGTGTTGCCATTAAGGTTATTTTAAACTATACTAAAACAAAAAACTGAAAACTGAATGAATTAAATAAAATTCAAGTAAAGGCATTGGAGTAGAAATAAAAATAAATAAAAAAACTATACAGAATTTTTTTTATATCACTTTTCACTGTAAAATTGTCAGTGCCACAATTTTAAGTTGAATTGAGAATTAAAAACATAATTGATTAACAATACTGTGAAGTGGGGAAATTGGTTTGGTACTACTACTGCTATCCCAGATTCTTTTGTGTATGAGCGTTGGGTTAGAACGCAGCTTAAATTAATAGATTTCCAAGCATTGCTTTTTAATATAGTGATGACAAAATGACCCAGTGCTTGTTATTTGGTGGTGTTACTGTTACATATGAACATATGAAGAAATTAAACTAGCAAGCTTCATACCAGTTGTTCATAGTTGCAGACATCTGACAGTGTGTGGTAAGTAAATGCATTCAAATAAAATCAGAGTTAAAAAAATGCTTCAAACAACAGAAGTATCGGAAAACTGGGAAACGACTTTATCAGCATAATCTTTTGTCCTTCCCATGGAAGCTCATTCACTCATAGCTGTATGAAGGTTCATGAGATTTTACAAATGATAAACACTGAAGGCATGTCCAACCAGATTAACAACATATTCACACACCTTGAGGTACATGTTGTTGCTATTATTATACTAGCCTCATCTTTGGTTTAAGATGCCAAAGATTGTTTGTGTAAATATGAAATGAGCTTCATCTCACGATAAACCTTATGACCTGTTGAAGAAAAAAGTTGAATAATAAACAATAAATGCAAATATAAATTGCAATAAAAACTTTGACCTAGTGCAGATAAGGCACCCAGGTACTGTTGGGTTCTTTTTTTTAATGAGGCAAGACGAATAAACTCAAAGTATAAGTTTTCAAAATTTACAAAGCAGTTAAAACCACATGCCAACCAGACAAAGGGCATCACACCAAAACAGTAAACACTTTTATTATGAGACACATGAACAGAACATTAACATGATTAGTTAAAAAGTTGGGGAGTAGCTGTAGTTTAGACTTGGCTTTTCCCTTATTTGGGACTTGGTCTGGCTCTCGGCTCATCTTACATCTCCTGGATTGGAGAGCTCCCTGTAATGAGAAGAACTACAACGCTGCCCTACCTGCACACACAGACACCAGAATTTATGACCTCCAGTACTTTTCTAGACCAAGCTTGTGTTGTGTGGGTATGCCATCATCTTTCAACACTCAACTCTATATTGGCAACAAAACATAATGTATAATAACAGATGAAACATAAATGTATGAAAAAAATGAGGTAATTGTGAAATACAAAATAATGAGGTATATTTGCATTAAAGTTAAAAAGTAAATTATTCACAGTATACTGGTTCTCAGGGTGTTGCTTAATTATTTGTTATTAGTTATTTGGCACAGCATACTATAGGTTTTCCTATTATTTCCTATTATTTCCTTAATTTGCTCATATACTGCTTAGAAATTTCCCTCTTTATCACTCCAAAGTGAATACAGTTATTGCAGCTGCTTTGGTCAAACCAGTCCCATTTGGTTGTTCATTGATTGACTTCCTGCATTAGCAAGTTTACCCTCAAAATATCATTTTCAACTCCACAGGAAACTGAAAGGCTGCTGATACTGTACCTGAAATGGTCTTGTAGTCCATTAGATCAAACATAATGACGAACACACAAGACCAAGTAATGATAAGAGCCAGAACCAAGATCCAGGCCAGCGGGGAGCTGAAAGTAGAGTAAAAGTCATCTGTAAAGGATTTCTTCAACACCCGCATAGGTGGTGCCCCAGCGTCTCCGTTCTTGTGATCGAGGACCATGGTTGTAGTGGTCGATGTTCGTGCTAATGAACAAAATATCAGAAACTTTGGTTAGTAAAATATGCACAGCACCTTTTTCATTTTTTATCCCTAATATTCTAAGAAAATTAGTAAAATCAGAAGCTATGAAATCAAAACCCATTGCTTTATTTAAATACACATTACAAAAACTCTTCACTAGGAGCTACTGTTGGTGCAGTTACAGCCTGGTTTGCCACTTATAGCAGAGGTGAGCAGTAAAAAAGTACAAATACTTTGTTACTGTACTTCAGGTTTAAACTATTTGAGGGAAATTTATTTTTCTTAGCATGTACATCTTCAAAGATCAAAGCAATGTAAGCCTATATAAAGGAAACAATGATGCACAAAACAGTCTGACTGGCTGAAATGGCATGGGAGCCTGGTTTCTCCAGCTTCCTCCCACAGTCCCAAGCTTTTTGTTTGCAAGTTTAACAAGCAATTCTAATTTGGCCAAAGGTCTGAATGTGAGATTGAATGGTTGCCTCTGTGTGTTGGCCAGCCATAGAGCAAAGTGTTCATGGTTTACCTTGGCTGTCCCCTAGGAAGGTTTGGATTTGCTCCGGTCCTGTACAATTCAGATATGAGTGGGAAAAAAGTCATCCTGGATGTTGATACTGATGTGGAGTGGGTAATGTGTTAGAAATAAAAGAATGCCATCTTGTTTGATCTAAATTGTCAAACTACAGAATGCTGACTTTAAAAAACCTCCTGAAAAACCAAAGTTTTAAAAAAATGATATGGCAGGCTAGTCCATTTTGACGAAATTTCGGTGCAGCAACACAAATCAGTACTGAGTAGACGTATGCCTAACACATGCTTCTATATGTTTCTGACAATGTCAGAGCATGCACCTAATAAGATGATGTATGGTGTCCTGGAGGATCTCTCAGATCTGAACCAGGGTATTACTGAGCTCCTAGACAGGCTGAGGTGCAACATGGTGGCATCAGATGGACTAAAACATAATGTCCCACAGGTGTTCTCTTGGATTTAGGTCAGGCAAGCATGGGGGCCAGTGCCTATGCTAGGCACTTTCTGCATAGTCTTGCCACATTAGGCCGGGCGTTACTGTGCATCAGGAGAACCCGTTGCATGAGCATTGAATGTTACAGTGGTGATACCTAATGGCAATCAGGGTGCTGTTGCCTGTGAAGGTCTGTTTGTCCCTTGATATCCTGACGATAGCTCACTAGAGGACATTGGGCCTTCAGGCCACCCTCATAAAGTCTGTTTCACACCAGTGATCTGCTGGGTGTCATTTTGTAGCACTGGCAGTGCTCATCCTATTTCTCTTTGTACAAAAGAGCAGATACCAGTCCTGCTGCTGGGTTAAGGACCTTCAACGACCCCATTTAGCTCTCCTAGAGTAACTGCCTGTCTCCTGGAATCTCCTCCATGTACTTGAGACAGAGCTGGAAGACAAACCAAACTTTCTGGCAATGGCATGTATTGACATGTCATCCTGGAGGAGCTATGCAACCTCTGTAGGGTCTAGGTATCAGCTCATGTGACCAGTGGGGACACTGACCCTTGCAAAACTAGTAAAAAATTATTCCTGTTTTGGGGTTGTCTCATTGTTGCCCCTTATGCACACCTGTAGGCATTTTTATTGACACCTAATCAGCTTAAACTGATCAACTGACCACATCAATATGCCAAGAAATTGGACTGACTTGGTTCTATACTCTGATTAAAGAGTGTTCATTTAAATGTTTTGAGCACTGTATAAAATAAACTAACTAGCCTTAGTTTCTTATTATTCAACCACAGTTTGTGTTAGTTAGTGTTAATGTTTAAATTCAGATTGGTCTTTCTTCCTATGACAGCTGAGATAGGCTACAGCTCCCATGTCATCCTCAAGTGGAAAGTGGAAAGAAAGTGGATGAATGATTGATGGATAGTTTTAGTCTATCCTGTAAACGAGCAGTTACCATTCATGCCCATATGGTTTATTTAGACTCACTAACCAAGTGTTGTTAGTGTAGATTTCTTAATCTGGATTTTTGTGTGTTTTCATTTATGTTTTTTCTAATGTATTGTTTTGCTTGGGCTCTGCTTCATACAACAGTTCAGCATAAAGAGTTTGCTTTGTCTCATAACACCAGTCACCATCCAGTTGTTCATATTTCTGTGGGTGTATTAAGCTTAGACCACCTGTTGACTCTCTTCAGCTCAGTGTTGGCAGCTACTGTGGGATACTCTGTTACTGCTGACTCAAACAGCTTAGCAGGACTCTAAACACACATAGAGCAATTAGGTTAGAGGGAGGTGTGTGTGTGTGTGTGTGTGTGTGTTTGATTTTTACTGGTCTTTTCAAAACATGAATAACAAGTTGTGGAGCCTGTTGTGAGATGACTGTAATGACACCATTGAGTTGTTGTAGTTTAAACTGTGAGTAAATGTTCTCTAAAATGTCAATGGACGTATTTTATAGCAGTCATTTGATATGAAATAGTAGATAAACACAGGTGTTAATACTTGCATCACTTAATTTTCTCTATCCAGGATTTTTCAACTTTCTCTCTGCTCACAAAGTTTTCAGTCAGCACTAAAGAGCAGCCATCAACATTATAATAGAGTTCTATTTTTAATCTATTCCATAATTGCCCATTTATATGTTTAAGTCTAACCAACATTTTTCTTTATCAAGAAATCGCAAAATAGCTTACACGCGCGCACACACGCACACACACACACACACACACACACACAAGTGCCTGTTCAAAGCCAGGAAAACCCCTGCCACCTGTAATATTAATAACCAGTGATACAGAACCTTCAGAAATACTGCCTGTGCTATGAAACATGTCTACATCTTTGTTTTTCAAATAATATTTCTTTATGTTTTTTTAACAGCTTTTACTTTGTCCTGGGTATGTCAGTCTATCCACACGCCTAGTTGAAAGAATATGGACAATTAGTGACCACACTACAATCAAACTGGGCACTCAGAAATGGGATAGATATCTTAATAGCGCTAGATATATTTGATCACAAATTATGTAGTTTAGAGGTTGATGTAGTGTCTTGTAGCAATATTTCAAAGTTCACAGACTAATAATAGAAATTACTCTGTTACAGAACTTTAACCTGCTTTATACTTTTTTCTGTAGCAAAGGAAACAACTAACTGAATATGGCCTACATTAGGCCATGATAATTTCAGAAATCTTTACAAAGTTAGAATTTTTGGTGTAAATCTGCACTTATAGCTGCCCAAAGTCTTCAACTGATACACAGGCTTCTGACTGGCTATACTGTAGGTGTATTGACAGTAGTAATTCTTTGAGAGCCTTCCTTCTTTTTTCAGGCTTTTATGGATAGATTTGACCATGCACTGCAGTTCACTGATGATGTCTAGTTCAGCACTGTGGTCCAAATCCAACTTATAAACAATTAATCATGAATTTGACAAGAGATCCCAGTGTACTTGTACTTCTATTTTGTCTATCTTTTATTTTCTATCTATCTTTTTAAACAGTTTCATGTATTCATTTTACCAGTCTGTGAGCTCCTATTTTAACAAAACCCTCAATGCAGACATTGTAACACATGCGAGACAATAAATACCATTTTTGGAATTTAGTACTGGAAATAAAAACATTAATAGCATGTGAATATGTCCTTCCCCTTTGGACTTGATATTTTCCTTGACCACTGTTTTCAAAACTCAACTCTAAATGGTGTGACCATCCATCCATGTATGATTCCTCCTTTTATGGCTGACCTGCCTCCATGCTGTGGATGACATTTCTGCCATTGCTCTCACAGGGTATCCATGACAGCTAAGCTCAGAGCAGTCATTAGGAGCTAGTGGAGCCAGAATGCAGGGAAGTGTTGTCATAACATTTCAGTAATGAGTGCACAGAACTGAACTAAACGCAGCAGAGACCTTTTAACATCCGGATGGTTGAGCCAGATAAGTGTTATAAATCAGGTTAGAAATTTGATTCCAACATAACCTACAACAATAGGTGTCAAATTCTCAATATTACAACAGAGAAAGCAAACAGGTTGTTTGCATGGTTTACAGACTCTATTATTTGTAATCTTTATGTGGAAAATAACAGTATACTAGTATACAAGTATACTAAACAACTGGAATTCTTTCCACCCAGTGGTTTCTAATTTTACTGAAAGTGACAGAGAGACTACTTCTCCGCTTTGCCTCACAGCCATCACATTAATTCCCCAACTATGAAGCATCTCCACAGCAAGTTCTTTGTAAACTCTTCTGACTGAAACTGAAAGAAGCATTGTTGCACCTGAGTATGTTATATTTCAATACAAATATTTTCTTTTTTCATTTCTAAATGCTTAGCTGTTCCAGTCTTTCACACATACAGGTCTTCTTAGTCTTGTAAGAAGCACCATCCGGTCGTTAAGTGATGACGTGACGAATCCTACTTCCGGGCCTAAAGTGTCTGCGTTTAATATGGCTTATGTGTTGTTAACATGTTTAATGTTATGTATTTTCTTCTATTTAATCTCAAAAAGCTCCTAAAACAGTCAGTGATCACTGTTGACCTCCCTCGGCTTTTATTACCGCTAATCATTTATTTAAGCTCAGTTTTTAAAACCTTAGGATGTAACTACAGTCCAGCCCATGCAGCAGTATATGAATGACTAACCTCGTATTGTGGATGGATTATCTCAGTTGTTCTCCTGGCTGAAGTTTGGTCCTTTTACAGCATCCTGCCATGGGATTACATTTGTTCCTGACCACCGAGAACACTCACGTTAACTTTTATCGAGTGGAAAAAAAAGTTAGCTTGTTTATATTATGCTAACATAGCTGTGTCGCTAGCAGTCACGTAGCACATCATTATATACCAGCTAGCCAAACTTCAGTAACCCTACAAACGTCACTGCTGTTTAGTTTTCTGTCTTCATTTATGTTGGAAGTGATAACAGAGCTGTACATTTTAATTTGTTTCCAAAACCCCGCAGTCAGGACATGCTATATTGTATTTAGATAGAAGCTAGCGAGCTAACTTCCTGCTAACTTCTAACTCCGTTAAATGTCATAAATTCCATTTTTATGGATGCCTGGATGTTAAACTCAATTGTTACACCTGGTAGAGCAGAACGCTGATCATTTTATTAAAGATGAAAGACTTTAGACATTTTTTCAACTCTCAGTAACGCCATAGTGATTGTTTGATATATGGACCTGCAGCAGAGTTTAGGCCCAGACACAGCTAGTGACATCAGACTTAACGACCGGATTCCAAAGGGGAATGTAACTAAGCCTTTTTCCATAATTAATTTTCTTCTGAAAAAGAAAAATAATTATAAGATAACTGGCTGTCTTGACAGAGGCATTTAAATTAGGAAATAATCTTATTATTCCTAATATCATTGGTAATAATTACATCATGATGGCTTAGATATTAGGAATAATCTAGCCATCAATTTTCTTCTCCTTAACTTGCAGTGGGGAAAGAGACTGAACTATCATAGGTCAAGAGGCAAGGTACACCCTTGACAGGATGACACTCTTTCACTTGGATAACACATCGACACAGACCCATTCACGCTCACATGGCCAGTTAAGAATCACCTATTAACTTAAAGTGCATGTCTTTGGACGGTGAGAGAAAGCCAGAGTACACAGAGGGAACCCACAGGGGCAACATGCAAATTCCTATAATCAGGAATAAGAACATTAAAAAAAAAAGTGTGGACACTAAGAAACTGAATTTTAATGCATGAATGTTTGTTCATTATTATTGGAAGTATTAGTTTGACAAATAAATACTAATGTTTCCTGAAGCTTTTAGCATATGTAAAAGGCTTTCATTGGCACTTGTCATGTTCATCTACATCCACTAATTAACATCATAAAATGTGACTGACTATTGGAGAAAAGCATAAGTGGACCATAAAATTATAGTTTTGTTTTTTCCAACATAATTCTTAACGTGAAGATAATCAGCTCTTTATACTGTCATTTCAACTGTCATTTCAATAACAATAATCATCTCATTAGCATAAGTAAAGGGTCTGTACACCCACACAGCAGCTTTTAGCTGATTAGCTGCTTTTCTTTGTGGTTTAAGGCTGAGAGCAAAACAAAAAAAAAAGGCTGAGAGCAAACATACATATGTATGGTTGTCCTACTGTACTCTGTCAAAATCTCCTCTTTGAAAAAGGCCTTTCATAGAGCTGCAAAGGTTAGCCCTGCCAAAAAAATTGCATATTATTTGTCTAACATTTGATGTTTTTTGTCTTCCTATCTGTGGGTGGTCTTTTGTAATTGCCGAATACCCAGAGGAATCATCTACCGTACAATGACATTTTTTTTGTTTTTTCCCACAACATCACGATCCCAGAGCACTCAGCAACATCGGATGCTATATTTGTAAATGTGCTTCCTTACATAGGATATATTAGAAAATCATATTTTATCCTATCAAGACTGAGAGTCCACTTACTCATACAAATCACTTTCTTGCATACAGACAAATGTCTGTGGCAGTGATTGGCTTACTGTGCCCACAGTTTTCACTGGGACAGTGTATTATTTTTTCCCAAGAATTTCACAATGTAAGTTCAGTCAACATAGAATACTGAATGGACTTCAAAGTATGGATTTGGATAGTCGTTTCATAAGCATAAAGTATTACTGTTGGCCTGATTTACTATTAAGTTGAAACATTTAACATCAATTTATCTTTGATGACTCAAATGACTTAGTTTATTTACTTAAAATCTTCAGTGGGGAAATGAACTGCTGCTAATAGCTGCTATTTAGCTGCTAATGATGGACAAGAGCTAAATAATATGGTTTTTACTTCATTTTCAATTCTGTGTCTGTTTTGAATTGAGTAGCTGTGGTACCATCTTTTGTCAACTAAAACAATGAAGCATTTTAAATTGCCCAAACAAACTGCACCAGATTAGAGCCCATGACTGACTCCTTTTCCATCACAGTGTTGCTGAGGCTCATTGGAACTGTAGTATTTAGACCCAGCTGTCACGCTACAGTGACAAGGAATGGTTTTGAAGTAATTAAAACTAGTGGGCATCTTATGAACTTGACGGTGCACAAATGCCAAATGTCTGTTCAAAGATCCTCTTGTCATCTCATTTTCTTTATCCCAGGCAAAAACATGTAAAATGGTGTCACAACATCAGCTGATATGCAACAGCAGGAACAGTGTTGATGCTGACTGATCCTATACTGCACAGTCGGTGTCATGGGAATCTGAAGCTGCATTACAAATAGCAGATACATGATAGCAGAATATTTTTAGATACTTCTAATCATAAAATTCTCCTACACACCACTCAGCACAACATCACAATGTCTGTGTGCAAAACACACGTACAGTGCCCCGCAGAATTTCATATAAAATGATAAGAGGCATATTTTAGGCAAGAAGTTGTTGAAATGAAATTCAAAGAGTAACCAAGGTGATACTTTACCTTCAGCTGCTTCGGTCATGGTTTCAAAATAAATATTCTGTTACAAAACTTAAATCCTTTATGGAGATTTTGTTGCCATGAAAACAAATACTTGTGGTAAATCCTTGGATCGTCTGCACAATTTAATCCCAGTGTTTAATTCCAGTCCAGCAACATCATCCAAAAGGTTTGTGATATATGAGAATATGAAAAAATTAAACCAGTGACCACCACCAGAAACCCTACACCCCTTTGTCTATTCTCAGGATTTAATCCTGCACTATATTTCCAGGCATCAGAAAGTTTTAATGGGTCTTCGTTTGGAAGAAAGTCTTGAAAGCTGACTTCTGTCCCAGTGGATCAGGCTGGGGAGACAGGCAGAGACCAAGTTAACGTGGCCCGTGTCTTTGCCCTTTGCCTGCTTAGGGCTGGGATTGTAGATAGAGCAGCTTGTCCCCCCACCCACACCTCCACTGGCTCAGACAGAATTAGACCGAGCACAGGGACTGACGGATGATGGAAGGGAAAGAGAGAAAAGAGACTAGGAGCGAGAGCTTCAATGTAACTTTATCCCACCAGCCTATGTTGCCGTTGGAGTCACATGGTCATAGTATGGATAGTGCTTTCACATGTGTTAAAACAATATGTAATTGTATCATAAACTCCCAAATCTGCGTATTTGTATTTTCAAAGTATTCAGTTGCAAACTTTCAAAGTCTGAATTCAAATTTTTACTATTGCGTTCATAGTGTGTTTTCAATTTCTAAGCCTAAGGCCCTGAGTTATTCTTAGATCGGCTCACGTCAACTGGTATTCTGCTTTGCCTTTTTAGGCCAGAGGCGTGACCTTAACACCCCATCCCCTTTCCTTCCTTCCAGCCCCCGCCCTCATGATACCAAATCCTGCTCATTCAGACCTCCACTGCTCAGAGCAGAGCTGTCATGAAGTGGAAAGAAAGAAAACAAAGATCAGAAGAGCTGAATTGCTGGTAATATTTTACACCAGGTTACATGCAAGTTGCCAGTTGTCAGAGGACTCGAGTACAAGTCAGCTTAAGATTCCTCAATAAAGTAGTAGAAGTTGGTGATCAAAGTCACAATACTCACTCTCTCCAAGAATTGTATGCCTTTTCCTTGTGTCTACATGAGTAATTGTACTACCTTTGAAAAACCTCGGTGGTTTTTATTGTTGGATTGTATAGCTACTCAGAAACTTTTAAAAGCTAGAATTAAATAAAATTAATAGTAATGAGAAGAAAGTTTATTAGTACTTACTAAAAAAAACAATGAAAATGCATGTTAAAATACACATGGTAATAGTAAGTTAATAGTTAGAACTTTGGTTGTAAACTTTGGTACAGAAAAATGTGAAAATTATTTTCTTTCAATATTTTCCACAAAGACATCTTCTTAAAACCTAGACACAATATGCAATACACAGCATTTGGACATCATTTTTAAAAGTAATCTGGCTATTAGAAGATTTTAAAATAAGATAAATCCAACCTTACATGACACTATACAATATATTACATAGTGTCATTATTTATTTAACAAAGTAAGCCAAAATTCAAAATAGAAACAAATCGTTCCTATGGTAAGAAAGTTATTTACAATTGGAAAATATCAAAGACAGTTGGTCTTTCCAAACAATTCTTTAAAAAACAACACCCGTTGCTGATTACATAGCTCATATCTCTTATCCTTCCAAGAAAAAAATATATTGGTAAATTGATACTGATATTAGATTTTTTTGTTGGGGTTTTTTGGTTTTGTTGGGGCACATTAATGGCACACCTCAAGGTCCTTTCTTCTTTTGCATTTCCACACTGACTGCCACGATAACCACAATGATCACCACTGCTATAGAAAAACCAATAATGAGCCATATTGTGGTAGGTTTCCTCCAATCTGAAAAACAAAAAAGAAAAACGAGGGTAAGAAGTTATATTTGATCATTTGCAATTCAAAGCGTGTTGTCACATATCAGTGCATATGTTTCCAGCCGGGGGGCTGGAGGCTATGAATGCACACATGGGGAGAGCATCAAACGCCACACAGAAATGCCCCAGTGACCAGTGGATTCAAATCCAGGAGCCTGTTGCTGTGAGGCAACAATGCTAACCACTGGGCCAATGTGTTGCCGTATAGTAAACTGGCATCAAAGTAATTTTTTTATACAGGAATAAATCAGTTTCACAATACACTGGAACCCTGACTTACGAATACCCCATTTCACGAAAAATTCAAGTTACGAAGGCACTGAACGGCAATATTTTTGCCTGTGTTACGGCAAAATGCCCGAGTAACGAAATCTGCTGGCTCTGATTGGCTGAGCCTACAATGTCCACAATGCCTTCCGAATCATGTGACAACCTCTTGGCTTCCGTACTTGCGCTTCGCTGTTCCACTTGAACGACGTATTGTTGTTCTAGTTAGCATTTAGCCTATAGCCTATCGCTCAGCATCGCCTCACTCAAAACCTGCGATGGGTGCTTCGACTTACGAAAATTTTCGACTTACGAAAGACCCTCGGGAACAAATTAATTTCTTAAGTCGGGGTTCCACTGTACTAAATTACATGAAAAATTATGTGATTTTTGTTTTCAGATAGCACAAAGATGCACTTTAGCTCTAAAACAAACTAATCAAACTTTTCTTTTGAAAATACGGACTTATTAGGGAAGCTGAATGAACGTAAGAGTCTCACGTACAATTTTGGAAGCCTTGCAATGATGAGGTCTGGAAGAAAGAAAGAAAAAAAAAACAAATAAGGAGCAATACCTTTATTGAAAATACCAAACCACATACATCAGTTATTGCATGTATGCCCATTAATAAATCAGTAAGTGAAATCCTTACCTGGTGATTTGGAGATCTAAGAGTTCTCCGGATGTCATTCCACATGGTATTATTGAGGTCACAGTCAAGCAGTTGGTCCTCATAAAACAGACAATCCACAGTCAAATGCACATTTGAGTTGTTCACCTGACTCCGGCTTTTAGCTACAACATGTTGTGGATTGTAGGTGTGATGCATCACCACCAGAATTGCACGTTTACCCACTATAAACAAAGACACAACATGATCAGATGATTCAGGAAAAGAGATTAAATAAATGGGCTGGGTTACTAGATCTTGAACTCATGCTGTAGTACATAAACACCACATGTGGTTCTTGGCCTGTATCCTACATGTGGCCCTGTATATAAATCACTTAAATTATTTATAAAAAGTCACTTTTATTTTTCCTTACATGGTATTTTGTCGAGGGCCTCAGCGATGTCTGTCCCAACTCGTGAAACCACAGGACAGAAAATCACACAGTAGTCACTTTCTTGTGTAGACGTTTCCTCAGTTTGGCCAATGTCCCTAAGCTTCTGAACAATTGAACGATGAGCGCCATTTGTTCTTCCGGCCAAAATGACACGGAAAACTTTCCACAACCCTAAAGATAGATTTAACAATATATATTTTAGTTATTTCTGAAACTGAAGACAAAACACCAAAGCTTTTCTTTTTTGTTTCTTTTGAAGTCACCATACTTAATTAATATACAACTGATTTCATATATACAGCAAATGCAGCTTGATCATGACACTGAGTGAATCAGTGTTATTTTCATTTGAGGCTAAACTAATAGATATAAATTACGGATGCCTTGTGAGCCATTCAAAATTATCAAGTAGCTTTCTGTGTAGAAATGACTACAGCCAATGGAAGCCAAGGAAATAATCATAACTTACTATCTCTGAAGAGAAAAGACTGAACATTTGACCTAGATGTTTCATTTAACCTGTTGGGTAAGTGCACAAGAATCTGAACTATCAATGGGAAAGTTAGCATTACAACAGAAAGTAAAACTAAGTTAAAAAAGTCTGGGTTTTCTTTCTTGTCTCACCCTATGCATTAAATAAATATCTGACCTATTGCAACATTTCCTTCATCACTAATGGAAGCTTTATTTGATTATAATTAGTTTTTTACTCTATAAGCTGATTGTAAACCAGCTATCCCAGGCAAATTTTGTATTGATCTTATACTAGCCTTGCTTTAACAAGTAAGAAAGAAGTCAGTGTTACTTATCTGACAAGATATATCTTAGGATGACTGATATGGGTGACTTGAAATTATTACTCATTCAATAAGTAAATGCAGCTTATTCACCTTAATATTGACATATTTAATGGAAAATTATTCTCTCACCATTTCCCTGGTCCATGTCTCTGAGGAAGGATAAAGAATTAGAAAACAAACTTTAGTTGAAATTAACTAAATCCAATATAGCCAAATAGCAGGAGGTGCAGATCCATTAACTGAATGCATTATACATTTTCTTTACTAAAAGCTGTGCAACTTTTACTGGCCTAGAAGACAAACTTTAAAAATAGATTACGGGTGTAACTTGTATTACTCTGATGCAAGACATTTACATTTTGCAGACTAAAGTTACTTACATGCAGATTACAATTTCTTGACTTGTTTTGAAACAGAAATTCCTTCCCAACAGAAAAAAAGAACTCTAGTGTCTCCCCGTGCAATGAAGTGCTGTCAGTTGTTCTTTGAGAATTAACTTGTTCACCAGTTGAAAACAAAACTGGACAGGCAGGTAAAAGAATGTTAACGTCAGTGTGACTCAATAGACTAAAAGGATATGCAACTACAGGTGGTGATGAGACGGCCTCAATGTGGCCAATCCCTTTTACGGTGTACATTTTAGGACATCGTCAGGTCTCAGGAAAAAAGTTGTCAGGTCTCAGTCTCACATGAAAAAATGTCAGGTCTCAGACTCACATGAAAAAATGTCAGGTATCAGACTCACATGAAAAAATGTCAGGTATCAGACTCACATGAAAAAATGTCAGGTCTCAGTCTCACATGAAAAAATGTCAGGTCTCAGACTCACATGAAAAAATGTCAGGTATCAGACTCACATGAAAAAATGTCAGGTCTCAGTCTCAGATGGAGGCTGCCATCTTGCAAATTTGGAGTAGTGACTTGAGGTGGAGCGACTGTGTAACGCTCCCGCCCACACACCCGCTGGACATGACCGCAAACACGCCCCCCTGCTCAAGTTTTTTTTGCTGGTTTACCGCGACTGACGACTCGTTTAATTAAGGTAAATACAGCCATGTCACTGTTATAAAAAAAGACACACAGTTTATCATCTTATAGTTCTAAAATCACTCTGTTGTTAATTCGTTTGCTAGATTAGCCGCTAGCATACGCACTGTGTTGGAGGCTTGTTGCTAGCTAGTTAGCGATGCTACACACCTGCTACTCTAATAGTCTGTGTTATCGAAGCATTCAGCACTACTTAGGTTTTGTTATACATTTTTAGACAACGATGAGATCATCTGCACACTCTACAGAAGCCCAGAGTTACTGTTAATATCAAAAATATAATACTGTCCTTTGAGATTTTAACATAAGACTGTGAGTGTAATTGATCTAAAACTGTTTAAATCTCTACATCCTGGTAACATGGAGACTTTAAAAACATCAGCAGAAGGTTTCAGTAGTGTAGTCTAATTTGTTCTTTTCATTTAATAATAGAGTCCATATTATATCAACAGCTACATTCACCCTGGAGAGAAACTAGTGAGGGAGACCATCAGGACCAAGCTGGGTTTCCTGGGTCCAGAGGTTTGGAGAAACTTCTTCCCTTTCTTTCATCACAGCTGTCCTGTGCCAGAAGTTCTGTTGACCCACTCAAAAAGGCATCATTTAAGAAACAACAGGAAGACTGAAGCTCATCGCATTGATCAAGCAGGACTCATGATCTTCAACAGCAGCTCCCTCACAGGGAAATCTTCAGCACTCCTCCATAGGCCCACCCCAGGAGATGGATAAACCCAGCATTTCATGAACACTGTGATGAGACCTTTGCTTTGTGTAATGTTATAAATACTCGGATACTCCCCAAAGGCTCCAGACTTTTATATAAATATATTATATTCAGTCCTGTAGAAAGTTATATATTTAAAAATATATGATCCTCTCTGGTTACTCTGGTATGAATAACTCTGAATCACTTTATGGTAAATAACACACTATCTGCAAAAAACAGTGAATGAATTCCAGATGACAAGTTTGTAGTTCAACATACAAGTGATAACCTTTGACCTTCATCAGGTTTTATTTAATTGTGTTAGACAAAATCTCATATGCTCTTCATGCAGCTGAGTACATCAAGTGTTTAAAACGGAAGCTGTGCAGGTCTGAGATACAAACTGAGGTCCTGTTAATG
Organism: Neolamprologus brichardi; assembly: GCF_056152115.1. Taxonomy (NCBI): domain Eukaryota; kingdom Metazoa; phylum Chordata; class Actinopteri; order Cichliformes; family Cichlidae; genus Neolamprologus; species Neolamprologus brichardi. The sequence goes on along the minus strand of NC_142118.1, from coordinate 21,018,087 downwards.
CTGATATATAGTGACACAGTTACATGGGTGATTAATCCTTTTGTTTTTTTGTCTTTAACTTTATCAATAAAGCTGCAGCCTTCACTACAGCACATGTGGTACTCTAACCTTTGTACTGTTTTCATCAGTTCATTTTACAGTTAACATGTGAACATGTTGGATGATCTGTCTGCTGTCACTCGATGGGGCTGAGGTCTGAATCTGAGGGCAGCTCCTGTAATCACAAAGACAACAGAACCATCAAACTCAGATATCAATTTTATCCCTCAAAATTGAAATAAAGCTGATTCTTCTGTCCTCACACACTCAGGTTCTGAAGTTCTTCTCTTACATTTTTTTCAGTATTACAGTACACTATAGTACTTTAATCCATAGTTCCTGATTAACGAGGAGTTACTGAAGTACAAGCTTTTAAAAAAAATTGTTACTGTCTTTACAGATGTGGCAAGAGACTGAAAACATGCCGTTGTTTGCACATATTTAATATTCAGCTCTGCACAGGAGCTGAAGCAGGGTGCAGCCTGTTGCTTTTACAGTATAATACTTGTAATAAAAGTACAGTAACAGTAATTAGTGACTGAGCAGCCCGGGGCGTTTCTCTTGATTTCTTTAGTAAATTCATTCACCTGCACAGATTAGCTAAACGAACCCTGACATCTTAGCTAGCTTGATCTCAGGACCTAGCTAAGGACGGTAGTTACGGAGTAGCTTACAAACACATTTAATTTACCGAAACAGTGCAGCGGGGCCTCGGGTCCTTCTGTCGGGTAGTCCAGTTTACTGAAGAACACCTCAGGCTGTCAGGTTAAAACACTCCGTCGTGTTTTCAAAGTGTGAACGCTGGCCCTCCTCTCAGAGCCTACGCTCTAGCTGCTATTCCCGAACAGAGATACGCAAGTTTCTCCGTGACTGCAGCTGTCACTACACACATTGGTGGGACGTGACAACAGCGCCACCTGCAGGAAGATTTTCTCTCTGTCTGATAGCTCGTGTTCTGAGACCTGACATTTTTTCGTGTGAGTCTGAGACCTGACATTTTTTCGTGTGAGACTGATACCTGACATTTTTTCATGTGAGTCTGAGACCTCACATTTTTTCATGTGAGTCTGAGACCTGACATTTTTTTCATGTGAAACTGAGACCTGACATTTTTTCATGTGAAACTGAGACCTGACATTTTTTCGTGTGAGACTGAGACCTGACAACTTTTTTCCTGAGACCTGACGACGTCCTAAAATGTACACCGTACATGTGACACTACTCAGCCAATCAGGTCATTTCTGCACATGATAACGAGAAGCTGACAGAAGAAGTTAGAGAGAGAACAGACTGGTTAAAGCTTTATTTCATTTGCCTTCCTATGTAGGCCTATGCTACATTAGTTTAATGCTGGTCACAATGGTGGAATTTCAAGGGCCAAATATTTTCTGAGGTGGTGCTCATTGTGAAACATTTCAGAACCACTTGTGTGAAACGATTTCCCTAACTCTTCCTAAGCCATTGTTAAAATAAACGGATTAAATAAATAAAATAAAATCTTGTCAAAAAAGTAATGAGTAATATCTGGTATTTGAAAGATCATCTCTGTGTAAATGAATATGAACATTATGCTATAAATGTTGTAGACTTTTGGATTGTTTGTTAAAAGTTTACTACAGCCTGTGAAAACTGTGAAGCAGTGATTGTGCTATAGATAACATTTGGAAGCTCCACCAGTCTGTGCACTGGTCCATGACTGGAAATTTGTTGTTGAGTTAAATCAAGGTGCGCCTTTTTGCCTTACTGTATAGGTATAATTTATTATTATTATTATTATTATTATTATTATTATTATTATTATTATTATTATTATAAAAATAACTACAACCATTAGAATTACTAGTTATTGTTAGATTTGATTAATTATTTACTCTTTAACCTGTGAAACAACTATATAAACCATTTTTATATAAGGCAGCTATGAATGACTATGAGGCTATTTTTGAACATTTAACACACTAAAATGAATGTAGCAGGTATGGTCGGCAGTTATTATCTCCTCTGTCTATTAGTGAATTATCTATTACCTTTCCTGTCTACTTTAAGCTGACATGTGAGCAGCACACGGTATTTGTTTGCATTTCTGGTGAATTGCACTCAAAATACAATATTCACATGTCTTTTAGATTTATCCTGAGTCTCCACAGACTCGTCATATAACTGTGAAATTTTAACTTAATCAAATGCTAGTTGCTACCTCTGTCTGTCTACTGTATGATTCTGTCAGGTATGAATAGTGATTACAAATTGTTATTGTAACCTCTTTTCTTACCTTTTGACTCCTCAATGTCACTGAACAATGATAAAGAATGAGGCGTTAACCTTTACTCCAAATTATCATGTGGGTCATTATCAGCAGGGATTTCGAGGAACATCTTTGGTTTTAGACTTGAAGAAGCTTCTCGAATGAGAGGTGAAACATCATCAAGAAACTTAAAGAAGTTGCTTTTCTTTCCAAGCTCCTTAGATTACCATGGCCTGTATGACTGAGAACATTGAGAAATGTTCAAATAATTATAAAAAGTTAATGGTGAACTGGACTTTACGCAGAAGCAGAGCATAAAGTGTTTTACGAGCCAGGTGTTCCATGCAGGTGATATGGCCAATGATCAGACAAAACAAAACTGAATGAAAAAGATTAAAGATTAAAAGAGCTCTTAATATGGCTCTTGTTTTCTTTCTTTTCAGAAAGTTAAATTGCATAAAGTTGAACCACACACTGATATGCTCCTTTAAGTTCACTTCTCAATATTTATTAAAAAAAAAAAAAAAAAAACGGTCGGGGGCGGGGCAACTCCTTTAATGACAGTTTCTGGTTTTATTGTGTTCCACACAATGAGTGTGTAAATATTAATTCAAGATTTGAAGCGAAAATAGAATTCTAGAGAAAGAATTAATGAACTGAAAAGAAGCACAAAAACCTGTAAACTTGAACTATATCTACTTGTTGAAATGTGTTACAGCTGTAACGTCTAACCCTAAATCAGAAACAGTTTTTAATGTCACTTAATAAAGAATGTCTTTGAATTCAGTATGAACAAAAGCAACAAATGACACCAAGATATCCTCTCAATAAATTTGTTATTTTAAGTTATATAAGCATTACTGCAATAACTGGGAAAGAAATGGTTCTGTTTTCTTATAGCTCACTTTTCAGTCTTGACTTGACATCTGGACATGTGAGTAAAGCAACATTTCATCTTTAGCATGCTACAGTACCAATGATCAAAAGATTCATCCCTAAAACATCTATACCAGCTTTCATAACTATAATACATAGCTAACACATCTTTAATGATTACAAAGGCATGATATATTACATATATTTTGTTTTATATACAGTATCAAGAAAACATACTGTGAAATTGTTAAATTATTGCTTTTGGATTTTGTTTTGCAGTCCTCATTTCCCACTTTTATTTCTCTTCCATATTTTGGAGCTGAATGACGTCACAACTGTCATCAGCAAAGGAACAATCAATCCAGCAATCTGTACCAGAGGATTCAAGCCTAAAATTAAGAAAAATAAAGACAAAAAGAGTAATAAGCCACAGTGGACCATACTTATGGTAGAGAGAGTTTCTGAGACACATTCTGTGTGAGACACATAAATCATCCATATGTCTGCAGTAGCTGGTTTCCGAAAACTGAAAGTACTAAGTACTTTTTCAAGTTCAACTGACTCAAGTGACCTGTAAGACTAGTTCTGAGTAGAGTGACATTTGTGTTTGCTCATCACTACATTCTGATTACATTGTAAACAGGCTGAGTGATTTCTCCAGAACATGTTATTATATGTTTTAGGATACACCACCAACAAAGCTAAAACTTATACAGTGATACTTACAAGGTCTGATTTTTTTCCAGATGGGGCTACCTAAACCTAAAAGTAAAATGAAAAAAGAAGAGTAACTCGTCTATTATTTTTACCACTCACACACAAATGACAGAATGTAGGTAAATAAAGGTTTAGACATAGTCATGTATGCTTTCCTTTATCTCTTTTTTATCAATTCATGAACAAAATAGATATAAACACTAGTACAATATTAAATAACCTCATTATTTAGAGGGAGAAACCAAAGTGATAAAAAAATATTCTTTTTATTTTGGTGAAATACCATGGACAACCAACATCTAGATGTTATTCTACCCCAGAAGGTTGATTCTGTTCATCTGGACATTTCTGGGCAATGTTTTTCAGTGGGAAAAACATTTCATCACCCATCCAAGTGACTTCTTCAGTCTCCGCTCACTGCTGGTTTCCCCAACTTTATAAACAGTACATTCACACGATGACTGCAAATGTGCTGTTTATAGGGTTGGGGAATCAACCTTTTGGGATTTACTTACCAGGATGGTTGAGCATACATCAAGAAATTCTATTCTACCATGCTAGCTTATGTGTGAATTAGACTTGCACAGAAATTTACATTGTAACTGGAAAGTCATTTTAATTCAGTTCCGTCACCTTCCACACAACCTGATGTGCACATCCGCAAAAATGTTACTACACTTCAGGTTGATGCAGTTGGCAATGTCTTAAATGGTGTGGAAAGTTGCAGCATACAGGCTTTCCGGTTATGCTGTGACTTAGGACACATTGGGATATTTGTTCTAAAAACTGTACCTTTATGAAGATAAAAGATGAAGACATGAATAAGGATAAAAATTATTAATAATTATACTTACACACGAATATATTCCAGATACTGGAGCAACCTAAAACACAAAAAAATGATGTTAAGGTAATGCTAACACAGTTAATACTTACAAAGTTCAAATATGTTTCAGGCAGGGCTACCTAAACAAATAGAAACAGAGCAATAAGTTGTCTGGTATATTTTGCTACTGAAACACAAGTCGTAAGATAATTATACCATTGTCATATGTGTTTTTTTTTTCTTTTTGCTCGTTTGTTTTGTTTTTATTTTATTTCAACCCAGTGGATGCAACAGAAATATTGAGCATTATCTATATTACAATCTTATAGAACATAACAAGAGATATTTGCTCTTAACACTGTATATTAGAACATAGAATTACTTATTTATATTTTTTATGTTTTAGTATGAAATATGTTAAAAATAAGATTAAAAAAAATACAGTCATACTTACAAAGTCCAAATATTTTCCAGATGAAGAAACCTAAAACTGAATTAAACAAAATTGTGCTCATTAAATAAATCTTTGATCAAAGTCATATACGCCTTTCTTTTACTTTTTTTCATCATTGAATAAACATATTATTTAGAGGGAGAAACCAAAGTGATAACAACCAAAAAATCATGGAAGAACAACATCTAGACCTTATACTACCATGCTAACTTATGTATGATCTAGACTTCTGCAGGAAATTTACATTGTAACTAGCGATGTTACCAGAATGGCCTTTTAACCCTTTGCCGTCACCTTCCACATAACCTGATGTGCATATTCCAAGAAATGTTACTGTACGTCAGCTCGATGCAGTCGGCAACAACTTGAATGGGATGGAAGCATGGGCTTAAAAGGGCTTTCTGGTTATGTTGTGAGTTAGGACACATTGGGATATATCTAAAAGCTGTACCTTTATAATATATTAACCTAAAACACCAACAAATGATGTTTTAGGAAACAACTAAAAAATTAACAAAAACTAGTACAGTCATACTTGCAAAGTCCAAATATTTTTCAGATGAAGCTACCTAAACCTCAAATAGGGGAAAAAGAGAGCATTAATTTGTACAGTATCTTTTACTACTCAAACACAACTGATATGCCTTACGCATAGGTACTTTTAATTACACCATGGCTAGACATTACTTAGATTTTCATTAAAGTAGCTCATTTATGATACAAACCATTGGAAATGACCAGAACCATCTTTCAATATGAAGACACACAAAGGAGTTTTGACTAGTTAGGCTATGTTTTTCAGTTTGGTGTTTATTTTGCACAGAGCACTGCAAGAGACATTGAAAAAGAAATGAAAAAAAGATATACTATTGGGAGATGGCGAGAAAACTTTTTTCTCCAGGTCAGAGTATGCCTTGCGGTGAGTGTGTCACCTCTTCAGATGTCTCTCACTTATATAAAAACTGTGTTTACTGCAAAGCACTGATTTAATGTCTTCATATTAGGTCAATCTCAAAATAAAAATGTATGAATCTCTCCCACGGGTGTGTCCCTTTCATCACTGTGGTTGTTTTCAAGGTCTCAGTACTGACGTGGAAGAGCAAGGACTAAAATGAAAAATTGTTTAGTTGTAAGTAAGCTATTAAGACTCGACTGTGTTTGTTTTCCTCCGAAACAATAAGTTCCGTTGGAGCAGCCTTTCAATGCATCTCTCTGTCTCTCGCTAGCAAAGTTGACCCCGACACGAACCCGACGTATTAGCCAGAGATACCTTTACTACGGTTTGGAGCCATGGACTTGTTTTATATACGAGATCGCTGCAAAAAGTGCAGCCTTACCTAATGTCCACCCTACTGTTACTCATTTTACATTAAGATTTAAAAGTCTAGTTGGTATTGGTATGGCAAGTAAGCTTCAGTAATAGTAATAAATCACACAGCAATAGTACATTCATGTAGTTGTAAAAAACATGATAATATATTAAGTAATCCAAAGCATTCAGAATACGTTACTCTCATTGAGCAACGTAACAGAATACGTTACAAAATACGTTTTGGGGCATGTATTCTGTAATCTGTTGTGGAATACATTTTAAAAGTAACCTTCCCAACACTGTGTGCCAGAAAATATTGGAGTTTTTTCTTTTGTTTGTTTGTTTTTTTAAATAATGTGACCATACCATGAGAAATAAGGAACTTTAAATTTGGTGGTCATCAAGAAAACACAAAGATGAATATTCAGATATATCAGATAGATAAAGGTATTATATCATACTTACAGAAACTTGGGATGTGTTGCCACAAAGAGATCAAGTTGTGAATTAAGCCTGGAACTGGGAATTCAGAACCAAAAAATCTTTTGATGTCACCCGACATGGTATCATTGAGGTTGCAACTGAGGAGGTGGCCTTCAAAAAACAGACAGTCCACTGTTAGGTGGACATTTGGGTTGTTCACCTGCCTCCGGCTTTCAGCTACAACATGGTGAGGATCAAAGGTGTGATGCATCACCACCAGTATTACTGGTTTGCCAGCTGTAAGTGAAGAGACAACAGGATCAAATGATTCAGAAACAAGAGTTTGGTCTTTTTGCCTGCACGTTAAATGTAGCCTTTCTGTTTACTTCCAATTTTGTATTTTATATTTATTTCCCACTTTACAGGCCAAATATTCTAAGTGAACGTAGCATGAGGCCATAATCACTAAAATCACTAAAAGGAGTAATGATAACCAAAACAACATATCAAAAGTAGGACAAATTAGGGGGTGCAATTAATGTGCTAAACAAAACAACACTTGGCAAATTGCAATTGTTGTTAGTTATTAAACTTGCATTCTGTAAATTACCATGATATTCACATCTACAATGAGTGTATACAAATTTCACTTTCATCTTCACCCTACAGCAATAACTTCAATCAAAACTCAATGTGTCATGCATGCATGTATTATTTAGCATTTAGTTATTTAACATTTCTTACGAGTTATGTTGTGCAGGGCCTCGCCAATGTCTGTTCCAACTCGTGAAACAACAGGACAGAAGACTAGAAGGTAGTCACATTCTGCTGCAGAGGTCACGTCTGTTTGTCCAATACTTTTGAGCATTTGAACAACTGGAAAATGGGCCCCATTTGTTTTTCCTGCTTCCCACACAAAGAATTTTTTCCATGACTCTAAAATGAAACAAAAAGAAAAATTGGATCCTTGTTTAGATGTAACATAATTTTTAATGAGTTAATGTGTATCAACCATATAAACAGTGCTTAACAGTGCTAATCTAAATCCAGATATTTTAAAGAAGAACCAGATTGAATTCATGTGGCTATATTCCTGTCTTCCCTATCAAAGAGCAGGGCAAAGGGCAGGGCACACCCTGGACACGTCCCCAGTGTGTACACGTAGAGACAGGCAACCATCTGCACTCACACCTATAGGCAATTTAGAGTTAACGATTAACGTATCCCGACTAACTGCATGCCTTTGGACTGTGGGAGGAAGCTGGAGTACCGAGAGAGAACCCACGCAAACACGGGGAGAAAGACCCCAGCCAGGAGTCAAACTCAGGACCTTCTTGCTGTGAGGCAACAGTTCCAGAGTGTGCCACAGTGCTGGACATAGTGAAAATCAAAATTTAAAATTAAAGTGGGATAATTCTATTTTTTTTTATACCATCATTAGAATTTACTGTGAGTATCGTTGGTTTCCATTAATTTCTTGTTTAGCTGCAAACTGAAGCCTCCCCCAGACCACCTGTGGCTAAAAAATGCTTGCAACTTTATATCATTTCAAGTGTAATTATTAAATAAAGCTTATTGTCTTTAATAGTGAAATATCTGACAACTTTAATTTTGAAAAGTAAAACTTAAAAAGTCTTGATGCATGCTCAATCATCCAGGTAAGTAAATCTCCAAAAGTTATTTCTGTTCATCAGGACGTAGCATTTTCAGTGGGGGAAAAACGCTACGTCCAGATGAACAGAATCAACTTTTGGAGATAAAACTTAAAAATTCAAAAGCACCATATTTTCCTCACCATGTCTTTGTACCATGTCTCTGAGGGGGGAGAAGAGAAAGGAGCGTTTAGTCAAAACAACAATGAATAATCATGGTCAGCAGTTTCACTTTCTGTTCACTTTTTAAAAAGCTAGGCTAATATTGGCCTAGAGAATATGTATATGTCTGGGCCTGCTAGAGCTGTGAAGTTCACAGCTTCACATGGAAAGATTTTGAGAAATTCACTTACACAATAGCTTGAGTATACAGTCTCTGGTATATCCTTCGAACACTGAAAAGGGAGTGAAGTCCTTCCCTGTCAGTGAAGCACTTTCATTTTCGATTTTAAAGTAACTGCCCAAACAGGAACGTTAACTCTTTCAGTGTTTGAAAAAAATAAGATCAGAACACAGCAGTAGTGGAAGTGGGTTAACAGAGTGTAAAACTGTAGAATAAATAAATGGGTCAGGTGAGAATTTAAAGGAAAAGCAATATAAACTGTAAAAAGGTTATGCTGGACTGTAGACAAGTTTTATTGTCCCTTGCCATTATTTTCCAAGTGTTTAGAAAGAGGAAACTCATGCTTCAAAAATATGCTATCAAAAATAGATCCCCTCCTTTGGTGTTTTGATTGCTGTGGCAGGGAAAACTGTAAAACATACTGGTCCAGTTGTGTTTAAGTCTGATAACTGTGCATCATAAGATATGATAATATAAATAAGATAACCTTTATTAGTCCAACACGTGGGAAATTTGATTTGTTACAGCAGAAAGTGGACAGTGTAAAGTTACATAGCAAAAATTTGAAAAAAACACTGGAATAAGATAAGATGATAAGAATAAGAATAAGATACTGTACACAATAAAATAAAAATAAAATACTATATACAACTGATTTGTATTCATCACAGATAATTTAAATATAATTAATAAAATTGCACAAAACAGCATCCTTACTTTCTGAGCTGTTATTTAAAACTTACTAACCTGTTCAACTAAACCTAAATCTTAACCAGAACATTATATCATACAGCAATACACAGAGGAAATGCTTTGCTTAAGAAGAAGCAAAAAGAGGAAATATAGCCACATGTTGAACTTTAAAAAACGTTAATCTCATAGCACCTATGGCTGAAACATTGGATACAAAATTTACACAACCATCTCTTCAGAGAGGATTTTTTTGACACAAGTATTGGACAAGAGCAGCAAGTTATTCTTTTGGAACATTTTAGCATCTCAGATCTCACTGTCAAACTCACAACACATTTTTTCAATGAACATGTAGCCCTGTGCATAAAGTTGCAGATCTCTTATCATTATATCATTTTCCTTTTTTTATGATCCAGATATAATGGTATTGAGAAAAACATTCAGCTCAGTAACATCTAAATCATCCTTCGCACCACTTCCATAGTCACAGCTGCCACCATCATAATACACATTATAAAACCTACACCCAGTATCAGAGGGTCAATGCAACCTACGGGGAGAAAAGAGCTTGTTATTTATAAGTTAAACATTTATACGTTTGAAATTAGTCACTGAATATTAATGCCAATGTCCGTACAACTTTACTATGTGGAAAGCGACAAAAGCAATCTTTGATCAAATATACAAAATTACATAACATTACAGTTATACTTACAACTGCATTTTCGCCACTTGGAAGTCTGAATGAGCTAAAGAATAAAACAAAGAGTTATAATCATGTTTGGGTTTTCATTGAGGGTGGGGTTGTCTGTTTGCTTGTTATTAATAGTACCATGCAGAAGCATGACTGTATGTATAGAAATTACCTGGTGAATGGAAACTCTGAAAAACTTCCCAATGTCACGCCACATGATATCATTGAAGCTGCAATCAAGCAGTTTTCCCTCATAAACCAGACAATCCACAGTGAGGTGGACATTCTCGTTCTTCACCTGTCTCCAGCTTTCAGCTACAACATGCTCAAGATTGGAGGTGTGATGCATCGCCACCAGAATTACAGGTTTACCACCTGTAAGCAGAGAGACAACAGGATCAAATGATTCAGAAACAAGATCTTTTGGTCTTGGTCTGCACGTTAAATGAAGAAGAAAGAAGAAATACATGAATGTTCATCACAGGTTTTTTCAGATATACCATTGACTGAATGAACCACAGTACTCCCTGTTCTGATGGCAGTTGAAAAACTAGTGAATAAGGACTTCTTACGGGGAATCTTGTCCAGGGCCTCGGCAATGTCTGCTCCAACTTGTGAATTAACAGGACAGAAAATCAGAAGGTAGTCAGATTTTTCCGTGGAGGTCACTTCCATTTGACCGATACCTTTAAGCCTTTTAATAAAAGAATGATGAGCTTCATTTGTTTTTCCAGCCGAGATGACAAAGAATCTTTTCCACAACACTAACGATAAATTAAAAAGGAGAAGAAGACAAGTGTGAAGCCACACATCTTACACACAATGAGCAATAATATACATTATGTATTTTGTGTTTAGCTTATTAGATGCGTTAATTACATTAGACTTTTGGCCTAGAGACCAGTCAGTGTCACCCACCCCCCAGTACCCTCTAGTTGCCAGTGGGGTCACTGACTGGTCACTAGAGCACCCTGAATGGGGCTTGAGCAATGGATTTCACAGAGACTGTCAGCAATCTCTATACTACAGGTGATCACATATCCAGTTCACCAGAAGCCAGGGTTTGGCCTCTATAGTTACTTCCTTTTTATCCGGTAACACCAAGTGTACCATATTATAAATGTGAGTTTTTAAAAGTTCTACATCATCAGTGTGACCCCACCCTGTGTAGCTCAAAGTTATTGAAATAAGGGGGAAACTCCAATCACAATTATCTGCACACTCAGTTAATCATAAGATTAAAAAAAAGCAGTTAGAAATGTTCTCTATCGTAATTGCCAAGTGTAGCTTGTTCTCCTTAATAATATTAACCTTTTTTCTTACCTTTTTGCTTTTCCATGTCCCTGAGAAAGGATAAACAGAAAGGAACCTTTAATCAGCATAATATAACAAAATTCAATTGCAATAACAAAAAGCAATATGTGTTGATATGCATCGCAGATTCCTCATAGCCACAGCTGCTTTGTATAAGCTTTTTCTGGCCAAGAATACTAAAAAATATCTTAGAGATGTATTACCTGCATTAGTCTGATGTAGCAAAGCAAATCAGCAGACAATTACTGAGATTTGGAAACATTATTTCTTGATATGATTGCCACAAAAGAAGCACTTAAAAAAAATACTATTATTAACAACCAATCACATTACAACAAGTCAGTGCATTTAGTCAGGTCGACATGGTGAAGATGACCTAAGCTAATCAGGATGGTGGAGAAAGGCGACTGAAGTGACCTTGAATGTGGCATGGTTGTTGGTGCCCGATAGGCTGGTCTGGGTTTTCTTTACACAGTCATCTCTGTGGTTTACAGAGAATTTCACTTCCTATAAGCATGAAACTATGTTAAATGTAACACACACACACACACGTACACCAGCACACACAAACACACACAGACCTTTCCTTCCTTGCTTTCTCTCCCTCACTGTCTGTTTGTGCCTGATGCTTTCTTCCTCCTTTTCCTCCTCTCAGCGCCTCTTTGCTGCACCACTTCTATCCCAGTAGCTGTTGCTCTTGTTCAGAGTTCCGCTTTAGATGAATAAAGAGGAAATACAGCTAGAGTGTGAGGCGGCGTTAGGGACATTATTGCGGAAGTGCTTGCACTTCTGAAACTATCTGACAAACATTGCTGAAACTTTCACAAACACACCACTGAAACTCAAACAAACATTACTGAAACTTTCTAATACACACTACTGAAATTTCCACACATACAGACTGCTGAAACGCCCAAACACACCGTTGGAAACCAAGAAGATTTCAGCTGAACAGGAAGTTAGCTTAGAAAATAGCGGCTAACAACATTTTGATGTCTACTTCACAGCCTTTAGCAACCTAACTGAAACAGCAGCATTATTTAACTATGCAGTCATTTGTCTGTGAAGGTTCTCAGTCATCCAGGTCATCGTAGTCAAAGGAGCTTGCAAAGAAAAGCGTCTGGACTTCTTTAAGTTACTTGAAGACGTTTCACCTCTCATCCGAGAGGCTTCTTCAGTTCTAAGGTCAAATGGTGGAGAGTCCCAGATATAAACCTGGTGGGAGTGTCCCCCCACAGAGGGACAAAAGGACCCCCTGATGATCCTCTAATCGCCTGAGCCAAGGTGTGGAACTGGGTGTGGGTCCCAATCAGCCAGAGTTTCAGGTGAGTTCATTGTGAAACCTGGCCCCACCTTATCATGCGAATTCCTGAGGTCAGATGGCCCAGGGTGTGAGTGGGCGTTAAGCCGTCTGGGAAGGGATCTCAAAACTGGATTATAGATGGCAGAGAGTTGGTGTCGTAAACCACCGCCTCTGTTCAAAGATGGTCGCTCACAGTGGACATAGATGGCTTCTTTCATTCCTCTTTCAAACCATCTGTCCTCTCTGTCCAAAATGTGAACATTGGCATCCTCGAAAGAGTGTCCTTTATCCTTAAGATGCAGATGGACAGCTGAGTCTTGTCCTGTGGAGGTGGCTCTTCTGTGTTGTGCCATGCGCTTGTGAAGTGTCTGTTTGGTCTCTCCAATGTATGGTCTGGGCATTCCTCGCTGCACTGTACGGCATACACCACATTGTTAAGTCTGTGTTTTGGCGTTTTGTCTTTCGGGTGAACCAGTTTTTGTCTGAGTGTGTTGCTGGGTCTGAAGTACACCGGGATGTCATGCTTGGAGAAAACCCTCCTGAGTTTCTCTGATACACCGGCATCTGTCAGACGCAACAACATTGTCATCCCCTATGTAGCATCTTAAGGATAAAGGACACTCTTTCGAGGATGCCAATGTTCACATTTTGGACAGAGAGGACAGATGGTTTGAAAGAGGAGTGAAAGAAGCCATCTATGTCCACTGTGAGCGACCATCTTTGAACAGAGGCGGTGGTTTACGACACCAACTCTCTGCCATCTATAATCCAGTTTTGAGATCCCTTCCCAGACGCCTTAACGCCCACTCACACCCTGGGCCATCTGACCTCAGGATTTCGCATGATAAGGTGGGGCCAGGTTTCACAATGAACTCACCCGAAACTCTGGCTGATTGGGACCCACACCCAGTTTCACACCTTGGCTCAAGCGATTAGAGGATCATCAGGGGGTCCTTTTGTCCCTCTGTGGGGGGACACTCCCACCAGGTTTATATCTGGGACTCTCCACCATTTGACCTTAGAACTGAAGAAGCCTCTCGGATGAGAGGTGAAACGTCTTCAAGTAACTTAAAGAAGTCCAGACGCTTTTCTTTGCAAGCTCCTTTGACTATGCAGTCATTTGAAAAAGGACGTTTTCATAGTACTCCAGTAAGTCCTGTGCCCTTTTAACCCTTTAACGCCTAGTGTATAGCATTTGATACATACAGTTTTTTGCCAGTTTTTGGGACTTCATCATCATCAGTGTGAATTTTCCCCCTGAAAAACCTAAATAAACCTAAATAACCAAATTAAAAAAAAACAAGCAAATAGGCAGATATGATACAAATTAAATGTCATATATGGAAATTGGAATGTGATTTATTTTTTAAATAATTACAAAAAAAATTAAACAAAAGAAGGTTAAATAAAGACTTTTTTTTTTTTAAAAAAGAAGGTTTTTCTGGCGATTATTTCATGATTTAGCCTTCAAAGTGTTAATTCCTATGGAAGCAGTAATGGTGTACTTAAGTTAACACTATCAAATGCAAAAACCACCAGCCAGCATATTGGACTGTCTCTCCAACTACTACAGTAAGGAGAGAATGGATAATAGCTAATAGGCTGATATTTAGAATGGTACATAATGAATTGTTGAGTGATAGAAACAGCATCATTACCCTCCAGTGTTATCCATATTAGGAATTTTATTTGAAATGATAGAATCTGATTACTGTAAGTCTTCTGACATCAACATTTAACCACAGTCAGCTGCCACTCAACATGTTTTTGTTCTTTTCAGATCATTCTCCATAAACCCGACAACTTTTCAGTGGTAACTCTGGAAAGCAGTAAAATCAATATATTATCCAATAGATCTAAATAAGTAAAAGCGTTGAAGCATGTTATATAGAGAGGCAAATAAATTCTGCTATTTGTTTTACACTAAATAGTTAATTAAATATTAGCAAAGACCACCCATGTCTTATGCTACTGCACTTTGTCTTAAAAACTGATTTTGGAAATTATTTGGTAACTTTGTAAGATAAAGATTGTGCAGTCATCCTTACAAGCTTGGAATATCAAAGATAGATAAGTCTAAATAAAGACAATAGAGGACTAAATGATCTGCCATATTTTACAACTCAGTCACAGATCATGAAATGAGTTAATCATTTTCAGTATACGTAAAGTTTTGAACTTATTCACATAAATCACGTGGATACAGCAACATTAATAGAATAACATGTTTCATTTAATTGTCCCCCTACACACGCACGCACGCACACACACACACACACACACACACACACACACACACACACACACACATACACAAACACCCTTAAACATACCTGCTATCTCTTGTCTCTCTTCCTCCGTGTGCCCAACAATCTCCTCTTCCTCCTTTCAGCACCTCTTGCCTGCACCACTTTGGTCACATGTCTCACTTCTTGACAGTACCTCCCATATAAGTGTCAATCATGACTGATGAAAGCACACACATTTGAGGTCATTACACCAATCGGCTTGTGACCCATGTTGTAACTAACCTCAAGATTAACTTGCATATTATCATAAACTGCAGTGATTTTATCCTGACATAGTTAAAAATAAAGGGAGTTGGAAATTTTCTTAAAAGCTGCAACTCTTTATTCCCTTTATTCCATATCCTAAATCCGTGTTTTCCATTTTGGAACTAGGATAATCTCACTATCAAGCTGAGTTTGGGAGAGACTTTTAGCCTCAGCAGTGTAGGAGAAAATATGGCAAGTAAATAGGAATTACTCTGTGTTATGCTCCAGCTACATTACATTTTGTTATAATGAGGGGGGGGTGGGGGGGGGGGGGGGTTGAGTAATGTTTTTATATTGCTTTAATTTAGACAATAATTCTAGATTTATTTATTTATTTATTTATTTTACTTTTTTTGTCTTTTACTTCTTTCATTTGATTTTCATTTTCCTGTGCGTGGGCCTCTGGGTCTCTGCCCAGAACACCCATTGAGTAATTTGGGCCCATCCTGTTACATTATAAGTTTGATCAAATTTGAACCAGGAAATTGCCCTTTGAAACATGGATATTATTCTGTTTTACTCATGAAAATCAAGATGCAACAAAGAACTACAAATCTCATAAACCTCATATTAAATGATATTGGTAGCTCTTTGGATTCTTAGTGTCTGGGTTCTTCTCCAGCTTTCATCTATTACATAATGAGATTGAAGGCATTATGTATCACCACTAGAATTACTGGTTTATCACCTGTGAGTGTGGAGACAACTGGATAAAATCGATCAGAAACAATATGAGGAAAATAGTTAGCTAAGGCCTCTCCCTTAGAGATAGGGTGAGAAGTTCGGCCATCCGGGAGGGGCTCAGAGTAGAGCTGCTGCTGCTCCACATCGAAAGGAGCCAGCTGAGGTGGTTCGGGCATCTGACAAGGATGCCTCCTGGGTGAGGTGTTCCGGGCATGTCCCACCAGGAGGAGGCCCAGGACACGCTGGAGAGATTATCTCTCTCGGCTGGCCTGGGAACGCCTTGGTGTTCCCCCGGATAAGCAGGAGGAGGTGGCTGGGGAGGGGGAGGTCTGGGCCTCTCTGCTTAGGCTGCTGCCCCCGCGACCTGGCCCCGGATAAAGCGGATGAAGATGGATGGATGGATGGATGGATAGTTAGCTTACTTAATCTACATGGCTCTATATGGAAACTCACAAAGAAATCCTTGACAAACATTACACTGTGCAAGATAGAACGTGCTTATTAAAAGTTATTGTTAACTTCATCACCTCAAAAGTAAATGTAAGTTAATTAACTTACATTTATTTATTTATTTTATGCAGAGAAATTGTTTGTTTTTCATACTGTGTGTTAATTATATGCATTAAAATGTGGCTTGGCAAAACCAAACTGATCAGAATGAATCCATTTCAGAGAGAATGAGTGTCTTTTGGGACGTGAGCTTCTTTTTTTGATGAATGGAATTGCAAGTGTCAGTCAGTCAGACATAAAAAGTGTCTTTATTCCACAGTCAGAAGATACAAACTGTTTCTGCTCAGTAAAGGAAAAGGAACCGTTTGAAAACATATTAAATATCAATAAAATAAAATCAAGCTTGACATCTATAATTTTCTGGACTGTGTAATGTGTGAGGAATGAAAAGATCCCACATTATTTAATGGGAATAAAAATGATCACACAGCTGATTTCAAAAACATCCCAAAGATCAAAGAGAAAGAAAATTACGTGGCTAATTAGACAATTTAACATTTTGCATTCCAGCACCTCAAAATGGTAATCAGCAGTTTGTATGATCCTCACCAGTTTGTATGCATGCCAGGCAACATCAGGGCATGCTCCTAGTGAGATAACATATGGCACTAATGGATCTTCATTGTTTCATCCCGGATATTTGTTCTGATACTTACCTTAGCTGGTGCTGGGCTTGATGTGACACCCTCCATGAACGATAAGGAGGTTTCTTGTCTTGATGTTAGTATCTTCTATCTCCTCCTCTTGTCTCAGCATTGTATCTGGCAACCACGTATCAATTGCTTGGAGCTTGTTCTTCCCAGTCATGCCACTGTCCTGGGTCGTTTCGAGCCAGCATTTTGAGTTTCTCATGTCTTGGCTTTTGTAGTTTTGGTTATTTTCTTGATTTCTTGTCAGGCTATGATGATGATGTTTAATAAGTATATTCCAGCTTATTCTGGTTTAGGTTTAGTTCTACCTGTGTAGTCCGTGTTTTCTTAGTCTCTTTGTGTACTGTTTCCTGTTTTATTTTGAAGGGTTACGTCTTATGTCAGTGGAGCTTGCAAAGAAAAGCGTCTGGACTTTTCTTTGCAAGCTCCTTTGACTACGATGACCTGGATGACTGAGAACCTTCACAGACGTCTTATGTCAGTATGTCCAACTTCGCTCCCCCTGTCTCGTTAGCCCTAATCTCTCCCAGCTGTGTCTCCCTCCTGTTTTCAATTTCCTGATTACTCCCCTGTGTATATAAACCCTGTGTTTGCCTTCGCTCAGTGTCGCGTTGTACCCTCACATCCTGGCTGTGTGTTTCTGTTTTAAGCGTTCATTGTTCTGTTTATGTTTTTTTTCCTTACCAGCAATAAAGCTGCGATGAGAAGCTTTTTTGAGTGGAAATCCTGTCTCCATGAGTCCTGCATTTGGATCCTCACCTCCGCCTGCCCGCACACAGAGCCCTGACAATTCAGCTGAAATCTCAGAACATGTGTTTGCTCTCTCTCTGTATATATATATATATATATATATATATATATATATATATATATATATATATATATATTACACTTTTATGAGCACACTGGTAGGTTGCTCACATATAAACACTGCTCTTTTGTAAGAAGGTGGGAAAAACTGCATATTTTTACTATAATATTACTGATTGTTCAACAGATCTCTCTTAAAACATCATAAATGTATACCGTACTTTTATTACCGATTATGAGGCGCAATGTCATTGAACGGATCTGTTTTCATTAGTGCTGTCAGCATATCTGTGAAGGTTCTCAGTCATCCAGGTCATCGTAGTCTAAGGAGCTTGGAAAGAAAAGTGTCTGGACTTCTTTAAGTTGCTTGAAGACGTTTCACCTCTCATCCGAGAAGCTTCTTCAGTTCATTCAGAACTGAAGAAGCTTCACGCACGTGCAGATTGCCCCGTGCATGGGGCTGCCTGGCCGCAACGCGTTAGTTTAGCTCGTTAACGTGCGCCATGCAGCCCGGTGAAGATACATGTTTATAAGACACAACATTTCCTTTGCCATCACTATAGCTAGGTATAGTTAGCAACCAAAACATCTTTTTAATGAACTTTGGAGCCTTTTAGCATGTCTGCAGTATTACGGCGTAATAAGGAGTAAATAATTAAGAACTCACTTCTTATCTTTAAGCTTTTTTTATTCATGCTTTTTCTTATACATATATATAAATTTATCTTCACGCAGTGTGGAAAGATTATCTGCAGATCTGGTATGTTTGCAACATTACACCTCTATTGTGATCCAGATATAAAACAGTGATAGATATATAACAAACAGTATAGATCAGTAAATTCTACCCCAAAACTTCATAACTATAAAGTATTAACGGTAATAACAGCACAATCCAGAAAGGTTACGTTTAATTTAGTTGCACAGTGACTTCCTGATGGATCATTTTGTTGTAATACAACACCATGTCCAAAGGCTCCTCGGATCTAAAATAAAGGCAGGAAACGGACAATAAGTCAGCTAAATATAAAACAATCTATAGTACTTATGAGGATATTTAATAGTTTAATTCAAAATGTTTTTATAAAATTTATAAAAATGTTTATAAATGGTTTTATTTTTGATGGACATTACAACACTAGGTGCAATTTTTTTTGACTCTGAAAATCAGAAAAAAAACAAACAAACTAAGATCAAATAGATAGTAGAGAAATATATTATTGTTTAGAAGGAAAGAGTTCAAAATGTCCACTGAAATAACATTATATGGTTGGTGAAAATTGTACCACAAAGTTGTCATCAGTTTAGAAAATGGCGTAACACAACATCAAGACTGTAATACTTACACCACAAAATCCTCTGAAGAATAAAAAGAAAGGCAGAAAGAAGTCATTATCACTGGTTTTAAAAATATCACAGCACACAACTCTGTCATTGTATATAAGTGTAATACTAAATCAGTATGAGAAATCATTACCTGACAAACTGAAAGTTTAAAAAGCTTGAAGAGTGTATCTTCTAAGTTATTATTGAGTTTGCAGTTCAGGAGTTTGTCCTCATAAAATAGACAGTCCACAGTGAGATGAACGTTTCGGTTGTTCACCTGTCTCTGACTTTCAGATACAACATGATGAGGATTGATAGTATGATGCATCACCACCAGAATCACTGGTTTACTACCTGTAAGCACAGACGCAACCAGATCAACTGAGTCAGAAACAAAGTGAAACACATAAATTAAGTTTCTACCTTTGTAGCTCATACTGCAGACCATGAAGGCTGTTAAGCATGACCCTTTTGTCACAAATATGTTTTAGTTATTTCTATTTTTAATCCATTAGTTATCCATATTTATTTCTTATTACTTACAAATTTGTTATGAGAAATAAATATGTTAAATATACAGACGTGGATAACTTATATAAGACCAGGCAGATGCAGATAAACTTTCATTTTTAGGCTGTGGTCTCAAAATACATTTCCACAATTATTTAATTAATTATCCTGCTATTATACCATTCACATACACTTACATTTCTCAGATTACCTTCCTACATTCAATACTAAGTAATCTCATATAGTATTTCTTACTAGGCAGGTTGCTCAGGGCATCTGTGATGTCTGTTCCAACTCGTGAAACAACAGGACAGAAAACCAGAAGATAGTCACATTCTTCTGGAGACTTCACCTGAGTTTGACCAATTCTTTTGAGCATTTCAATAATGGGATAGTGAGCCTCATTTGTTCTTCCCGCCAACCAGACATGGAATGTTTTCCATGAAACTAAAGATGAAGGAAAAGAAGATTTGGGTAATTTTCCAAAGTAACTCTTTAAAACTGTTACAAATCCACACAATGCTGTGCAATTATAACTGTAGTCATAATAAAAAGAAAATACACCTTTTTGCAGTATTTGTAGTTTTATTTAATCAAATTATGTGTGAGCACAGCACCCAAATTCCTCCACAATGTGGTGAAGAGACTGATACAGTCAAACAGAGTCATACTTATTGCTGCTAAAGATGGTTCTAGAAGCTACTGAATTATTGGTGTTCTTAGATTTTCACACACACACCTACATGCACGCATGCAAACTCAGCAACATTAGCATTTATGTTCAGGCCACTTCTCTCATTCACCTTTATTTCCCTTCTGGTGTTTAAATTCTTTTATGCTACAGCTGCAGCTCTATTCCTCAGCAACTACATAGTTTGTGTTGTGTTATGGAGGCAACATTAAGTGTTTCATAAAATAAGAAAATAGGTTGTATTTTTTTCCCACCTTGCTCTACTTCTTCCTGGTCTCTGTATCGGGATTATGAAAGAGAAAGCAGCTTTTAGTCTGACTTTAACAATCCAATAAATACAGCTAGTTGGTTAATATGTAACAAGGTTAGTAAAAGGTGCTCAGTGTAAACCCTTACTAGAACCGGAAGACTAAGCTAAAAATAGAAAACAACCTTAGATGGATAGAAATCTATTACTCTAATGCATGGCAGAGAGGCAGCTTTTCACAGCCTAAGAGAGCTGTTTTTGTTTTTTAAAATTCAGATGTTTACTTACAATATCCTTTGGTAATCTCTTGTGTCTGACATTTTCTTCACCACACTGAAAAAAACAATGAATGCTTGTCTATTCCAGTACTTTCACTTTTGGTTTGCAAAGGGTCAGTCAGTAAACAGGTCCTTTCAGTGTCACATGATGCTGCTATCTGAAGACAAGGTTCAAGGTTCAAGGTTCTTTATTTGTCACATGCATAGTTATACAAGTATAACACACAGTGAAATGTAGCCTGACATACATTGGGTGAATGTGCAGTAGTAGCAGCAAGCAGGTGAATTCTATACATTAATATGAATAGACATCTGACATTTGAATAGACAGGCATTATTCCTGTTCCCCTTTCACGTGGCATCTTTTTACAGCATCTCCACCTAGTGGACGCACTATTTCATGAGAGGAACAAACCACAAAAGTGTTTGATACAGGATAAAACAATGTTAATTGTGCATTTGAAATATACAGTATGTTCACAAAAATGGATTGGTGCCTCTGTACTTTCTAAAGATTACTGTGTTTAATAGAAAATAAAGAGCTGAAAGTTGCATGTAGCCACACTGATGCCACACCCAGTTCCAACCTGGTGCTTTGAAAAGTCACATGAGAAGCAAGGGCTGAATCTGACTGTAAAACACATTGTATTCTCATATGGCGTTGACTTGTCAATCATAGCACAGGCCATCATAAAGCATACTCTGCTTTATCATCCTAAGGCAGGGACGGTTGTAAAAGACCTGGGAGTTTATGTACATCTTTTAACACTTCTCATTGCTTTCTATGCCCTTATGTTGAGCACATTCAAGCAGTAGCACAACTTTGACATCAAAGATGAAGTGACACAGAAACACAGTGAAGACAGTTTTCCCATCCAATGCAACTGATGTGGTCATCTCCAAAGCTAATTGAGCAATGCCTAAATTGTGTCTGGGTGTTATAACTCTGGTCTTTTATTGGTCATTTTCATAATCTAATGTTGTTCAAGTGGTTTGTAGTATTCATTTTTTTATTTTCTCTAATCGCCTCAGAATTTGATATTGCTATTGCAACTATAAACCATTCATGGAAGAGACCTTAATGATCATGTAGTAAAGCTTTGATGTGAGAAGAAAAAAAAAATTCTGCCAAGATATGATTGTAATTGTTTCTTCTTAAAATATCAGAACTTTGAAAGATACAACAGGTGTGTGGAACATGAGAACATAAATGTAGAATAAAAAAACGATAAATGCTAAAAATTATATATTTTTCTGGTTAATTTCCAGTGTTTTATACTGATCAAAACACTGTAAATAACCAAGTATTTCCAGCAAAAAGAAAGGTTTCATGTAATTTTTTTACGTTTCATTTTTTGGAAAGTAATTCTTTCACACACACACACACACACACACACACACACACACACACACACACACACACACACACACACACACATTCACACACACACACACACACACACACACACACACACACACTCAAACTACAAACTTGAAATATAATGACATAATTTCATATTATCATCAAGTCAAGTGAATTTGTTCACATATCTATCAGTATAATCAGTTTTTACATCATTTCACTTCTATTCTACTTTTGCTAACTGATCAAGAGACTCATCTCTACAAACACCCACATCAGCTTTCACTTTCAGCGACTTTTTAACGTTTTAAAAATATGACTAAAATTACTAGCAGAGCCAAAATTAATATTACCACTACCAAAGGCATTATCCAACCTAAAAAAAAAAGAAAGAAAGAAGAAAGGAGCAATAAGTCTGGTATCATTTACAATTACCATTGTTATATTCTGATTAATCTGATTGACAGCGCTGCATATGGTTTTGATTACTCTCAAAAGCAGCAAACAATCAACATTTATAACAAATCAAAGCAATGTATTAGGCTGAGAAACAAATGTGATCAAGTTCAAAAGCTAAATTACATCACATTAGACAGTTGATGAAATTTAAACCAAAGAGGAATTTTACACTAAAACACTTTAGAAAAAACTGATTAAATTAAAAAGAAGAAATATTACAGTCACACTTACAGTTCTTGAAGTTCTGACAGGGAGACAGCTGAAAGAAAGAATGAAAGAAATCAGCCACAGTGATCATCCTTTACTGATAATAAGCCTTGTGTTAGATCAGTCACTTACCTGAGTAGGAGGAGAAACCCGCAAGAATTTCTTCACCTCATGCCACATGATCTCATTCTGGTTGGAATTCAGGAGTTTGTCTTCATAAAACAGACAGTCCACAGTGAGGCGGACATGTGGGTTATCCACCTGTCTCCGGCTTTCACCCGCAACATAATCAATATTGAAGGTATGATGCATTACTACCAGAATTGCTGGTTTATCACCTGAAAACACAAAGAAGAGAGGGTGAAATGATTGAAAACAAGAAATTCAAAACACGTTTTCCATCTGTAGCTTATGCTGTAAGAACATAAAAGCTGCATGTGGCTCTTTGCCTGAAGAGCCACATGTTGCTGAACCAGTTTGCTATGTAAATACTGCATAGGTGGATACCTAATGTAAGACCAGTCACATACAGTTGCATTTTTTAGAATACCTTCCCACAATCATTTATAAGGTTCAGTCAGTGCTAAATAATATAATGTAGCTTTTCTTACTAGGGAGTTTGCTCAGGGCATCTGTGATGTCGGTTCCAACTCGTGAAACAACAGGACAGAAAACCAGAATGTAGTCACATTCGTCTGGAGACGTCTTCACCTCTCTTTGGCCAAAGCTGATCATCTTTCTAACAATGAAATGATGAGCCCCATTTGTCTTTCCTGCCACGAAGACGTAGAACTTTTTCCCCAAAGCTAAAGATTTGGGAAAAAAAATTAGATAATTGTTCTTAACTTTGTGTAGCTGCACAGCTTCAAGCAAAAGAAGATAATTCATTCTGCAAGTTTCAAAATAATCTAAAATTATGTAAACTTTCCACCTCAATGTTAATTACAGAATGTATAACATATGAATGTAAATTTTATTAATGTAGAAAATTTCATTAGACACAATGTGCTTAAATTAAAAGATAGGAAGATAAAAACTATGTAGTAATAAAATACAAGACAGAAATACACACACACACACACACACAAAGAATTAACTGTAAGAATAAAAAGGTTTTAAGTCCATGTTTGAAGGTCAGCAGGCAGCTTCTTTGAAATAACAGGAAGTACCCTTAGCACACTTAGATCTATTTAGACCTGAAGAGATCTAATGGAAGTCCATCTAAGCAAAATAGATTTTTTTAGCTGCTCCCAAAATCTGTTTAAACTTTAAACCACAGAAGTAATCATAGACCTGCAGCTCTGCCCTTCAGTTTAGATTAGCATGGACTAGCATGCTAATACAATTTCCAGTTAAAAGAGAAAGTGAAACTAAGTTAAAACAGTATAGAAAAAAACAGAGCAAACTAGATGTAGACATGAAAAATGAGAGTAATCATGAGCAACAGGAGCAATTATTTACATTTCTAGACAGTGAATATACTGCAAGTCCAGTATGCACTCTCTTTTAACCAAAAGCAATTCCAATTTTAGTTGCAAATTCTGCAATTCGCCAAGCATGAAGTTCCTTTTTACTAGTCTGCTGCATGGTGCTGTGGTTCAGGGGGTTGGGAAGCGTATCTGTAACCGGAAGGTCGCCGGTTCGATCCCCGGGCTCTCTGTCCTGGTCGTTCGGTCCTTGGGCAAGACACTTCACCTACCTGAGGGGCCGATGGCGCGATATGGCAGCCTCGCTTCTGTCAGTCTGCCCCAGGGCAACCACCAGTGTGTGAATGTGAGGGTGAATGAATTGTGGCATTGTAAAGCGCTTTGGGTGCCTTGAAAAGCGCTATATAAATTAAACATTAAAGTGTTTGAAATTAAGTTAAAAAAAAAAACAAATGTAATTGCTCACCATTTTCTTCATTTGTGCTTCTAAGTAGGGACATGGAAAGAGAGAAAGGTGCCTTTACTTCACTTACTTTAACAAAGCTGAATAACTTCAGGTGAATATGCGTACATCCTGGTAACAGCTGTTCTGCGCAAACTTATAATAGAACACAGCATAATAAACAAATGAAAAAAACCCAAACCTTAGCAGTGTATAATCTGGGATTTAGCTTTTAACAGTCTGAGAAAAAGGATCTAAAACCAATATTTAAGAAGCTTACTTACGGAGTACTTTGATAAGATGTTGGTGTCTCTGCCATATCTTACCCCACGCTCAAGACCAATGAACACCCCCCTCCCCCACGTCCAGTCTTCTTTCCACTGTTTGTTGAAGGCAACGTGTCAGTCACGGAACAGGAACTGCAGACATAACTGTGTGCTGAAGGAAATAAGATAAGAGCACAGCAGCAGCGGAGGAAATTTAGTTACTATAGTGTGCAATACAAAGACACTAGCAGTTACAATGTTGGGTTCTCCAAACTACATGTTCAAAATTTGGGGTTAATTGCACCACATAGCGTAGGTGTACACCGTTAATATTTACCCAAGCTTTCACAACTTCTACTGTTTGTTCTTCTCAAGAAATATGACAAATATATCCACTGGGTGGCAGTGTTGTAAAAAGACAATCAGATAGTGGCTCTGATTGGACTGAAGTCAGTCTTCAAACACCAACTTCATGTGTCACTGAAAAATAATTTATTACATTTATTCTAACTAAGAGACAAGTAATGTCAAATTGTATTTCTTTTACTCTGTTCTCATACCAGCATGGTGTCAGGTATCTACCGATAACGAGTATGCAGTACCGAGGTTAACTGAGCTGTTAATTAAGCTTTGTGTTTTTTAATGTTTCAGGCAACGTCAGTCTCAACACAAATATTACTTCAATAATTTGTTTTGAATGTAAATGTACCTCATAATTATTTATTAGTGACAACAGGACAAAAATATTGAAATTAAAAATGAACAAAAGCTATTTGCTTTATTATTTATAGTCACACTAGTTTCTTCTTTCCTTTTATTGCTCATACCATCATACACACATGCACACAAACACATGCAACTGCTGACATTTAATAAAACTCATAGACTTGGGGACAACATGTTAAGTGCAGTAAAAGCATTTGTTGTTACACTACATGCACTGACAGCGAGAGTGAGCGAGAGAGAGAGAAATAGTAGTGTCAGCTCACTTGACCACAGTTGCTCTTAAATTAAAAACATTTGGCAACATACAAGGAAATACTGTTGGTTAGCCAGAGTGAAATGCCTCCAAGCTAATTTCACTTAGCCTTCATTTTCCTCTGTGTTGTCTTAGCTCTCTTGGTTACTGATGCTGCTTCTGCATGGTCTAGTAAACAATATGATAGTAATTTGAATAGATTGGCCATATCATCTTGTTTTCACTGGTATCAGATTCACGTTTTGAGTCCAGATCTGACAAATATCACATGCAAATATGTTTATATTTACATTACCTATGAAAAAAATACTACATATAGGAGATTCGTGTATCCACACTGATTGATTAGCAACACAGTGCATGTTCATATGGTATCAACTTGTCATTGGTTGTCCCGCCTCGTATCACAACCTGCACTACTGTTGTTTTTGACTCAAAGGAAGGGCTTCCACTCAGCTGCTCAGCAGACCATCATTTCATTTTTTTTATGTTTAGGACAGTTAATGCTAAAACATTTAAACTCTTTTGCTGTTTTATTTACATTTATTTACAGTGGCTTGTGCAATTCAATTCAACTGTAAATAAATATTTCCAGGATGTAGGAGCTGCACGTCATTATTTACTGATGTGAAAGTAATACAACAAAAAATACAATTCAATAACAGCAGAAGATATAAACAAAATGTAACAAGTCTGTATAAATTACAGGCAAAATGCAGTGAAGGTATTGGTGGTTAAAGGATGTTATGTTACGTAAGAGTTTACTCAAAATTAGATCCAAAATAAATTAATAAGCATAGACAAGCAACAGAAATATGAAACATTTGAATTTATTATTCACAAATCAGCAGAATTACATCATAGAGATGATTTGCTTTTATTTATAGCTTCACCAAGTTGTAATATAACCAACAAGCTACCCTGGATGTGTGAAGTGATTTTAGTAAACCAACAGTGTATATCAGTACAGCAGTGCACAGTGTTGTTTTACAGGACAATTTGTTTTCATGAAAATGTGCATCTAGTTTGCTGTCTGCATTAATGACTTTCTCCTTATTATTGTTATTGTTGTTCTTGTTGTTGCTGAATCGATTACCTAAAATATGTGATTATGTACTTATTTCCAACTTAGCCTTGAAATTAGCCATATGACTCCTTGACCTTAAAAAATAGATTCCTTTTGGTTTTGCTATCCAGGGACTGCTCTCACAGCCCTATTTTCTTTTTTATTTCAGGACTGTTGAAATACACATAGATCACTACAGCAGTTAGAGCTGCAATCCCAAGTACTTGAGGATTCTTCAAATCTAAAATGAAGAATAAAAGAGCAATGAGTTACCTCAGATCATTCTTATAGGCCAAACAATCCAAAGTCATTATTAGAATATTAAATTCTATTATTCAAAGTTTTGAACACCAAAAGACTATTTACAGTATACTTTAATATGTTTAAACTATATATTCCTCTTTGTTGTATACAGCAATGGTTTGGAGACTTAGTCTCAATCCATGAGCAAGTAGGCTTTATTCTAACATGCTGACTTATCAAGACAAAACAAAGAGGGATAATTACTTTAAAATGTGTCCCTTAGGGAAACACTCCTTTATAGAATAGTATGAAACTGGAACAATCATACTTACATTTGATCGTTCCAAACAACAAAACCTGAATAATAAAATGAAACAAAGAAAGAAAGTATTTAAGTATATGCCAAAATAATTATGTGTAAACCTGATAACAGATCAATACATTTTGTCATTACCTGGAGAGTGGAAACTTCCAAAAATATCTTTATTTCATTCCACATCTTATTGTTAAGTTTAGAGTTGAGGAGCTTGCCATCACGAAACAGACAGTCCACAGTGAGGCGGACATTTGGGTTGGTCACTTGTCTCCGGCTTTCAGCTACAACATAATCTGGATTGAAGGTGTGATGCATCACCACCAGTATTACTGGTTTACCACCTGTAACCACAGAGACAACAGGATGAAATGATTCAGAACCATAACATAAACACTAATTTGGATTACTCCATCTTTAGATTATACTGCAGGACATAGAAGCTGAACATTCTTCTACAGTAAACAAGATCCTTCACCTCCGATTTCTTAATCCTTGTTTTTATTTTCCATTTTTCATTAGTCCAAAAAAGATATGAGAATAGCCCTTATCTAAGAAACAATATTGACACTGGATTTGTCAGTATATCTCCCCGGTTACTTAGAAGCACCAACTCCTTCACAATATTAGTGACAATAGAAAAACTAATTGAATTTTTCTCACGGGGCATGTTGTCCAGAGCCTCTCCGATGTCCGTTCCAACTCGTGAAACAACAGGACAGAAAACCAGAAGATAGTCGCATTCATTTAGAGCGTTCACCTCTGCTTGGCCAACATCTTTCAACCTTTCAACAATTTGACAATGAGCCCCATTTGTATTTCCAGCTTCAAAGATAAATAATTTTTTTCCCCGAAGCTAAAGATGGATGAAAAAGAATATTTTAGGCATATGCTTATAATTTTTATGCAGTTTATGTTGTGTGTGTGCCAATTAATGATCTAAATAAGCAAAACTAAAGAAAGTGGGTGAATTTCTGTCAGTGTGAATGTAGCTTTTTCCATGTGAGCTTTTCTTAATGAATGGAAATGCACATGTCAGCTAATCCAGGTAACACTGGATTAGCTGACATGTGACTGGATTGGACACTAGATCAAGTGCTCCCCAAATCTAGTGAAACCACCATAAGTCAAAGATTCACTCCTCCTTTACTTCTCTTTATATCTTTAACAGTTCCCTATTATGCTGCAAAATGCTGCATTCACGAACTGTCAGCTGTATGGCGCCATCAAGTGTTTAACAAACGTAATAAAGTAAATGTATTTTCTCACCATTTTCTTCTTTCTTTCCTTTGCGTTGGGAAACAAGCGGAAAAAGAAATTAGCATTTAGTTGGAATTTAAAAAGTTGAACAAATTCAGCCAGCAGGTAAATATGTGTCAGTGTTGGTAACACTGAAAGCTCTGCACGAGCTTTTACTGGATCCAGACAAAGTCAAAAACGAAAAAAGAAAGACAACCTTAGAAGAGTGTGATCTGCATGCACGTTAGAGATGAGGGAGCACTTCAAAGCCTTATATGGTTAGTTAATCATTTTAAAAGTCGACTTACGGAAGAGCTTGATACGTGACTCGTGTCACGGGCACACTGGAGACGCTATAAGATCCTCCCCGACCGCCTCTCAGTGCAGCACTTTCACTTTTGATTTGAGAAACAAAGACAAATGCAGAGAGGAGAATGTGTTTTGAGAGAGAAAAGATAAGAAAGGCAGGAGGTGTGAATTATTGAAAATCATTGTAAATGTGTGTGATACAATTTAAAGATGAACCTTGATTAAAAAAAAAAGAAAAAGAAAAAGAAAAAACAGTTGTTTGTTCATCTCATTAGAATCTGCAATACTGATCACGACCACTGGGAGGCAGTGTTGTAGAAAAATGAAGTCAGTCCAAAACACAAGCTTCACCTGACAAGTTGAAGTAGAAAATATCAGTATCCCCCACCCAACAACTCAACTAACTACATTTATGCTGAAGAGAGACCAGTGGCATAAAATGTATTTCCAAAATTACAAATGTTTTTGTACACACAGGCATTTTAACATATTTTAATAACATCAACACTGATTAGTAAATCAATATATTAATCAATCAATATTTTAAATCTGAGTCACCTTACACGCTATGTGTGTCATTTACTGTTTACCTCGTGACGAAGGTGCGGTGCATCCACAACTATGTACTCTGAAGCACAATGATCCGACTGAGATGCTATGGTATGACTTTAAACAGGCGCTTCATACTTGAAAACCCTCCAATGTGGCTGAATTACATCAATTCTGCAAAGATGAGTCGGACAAAGTTCCCCCACGGTGCTCTAAAAGACTCTCAAATGCTTGATTGCAGTTGTTGCTACTAAGGGTGGCCCAACCAGTTAGTAGGCTTAGGCTCCCTTTTTTGCACAAGGCCATGTAGGATTAGATTTTTTCCCTCTTTAATAATAAACACCTACATTGAAAACATTTTTCTTACTTGTGTTATCTTTGTGTAATATTTAAACTTGATTGATTATCTCATTTCAGTTTGACAAAAAATAGGAAATCAGGAATGAGGCAAAACACTTTTTCACATCACCATATTTATTATTATTTATTAGTAAATCATGTTTTTAGTAATAAGTAAAAGGTCAATAAGATAAGATCAATAAGATAAAGTACAGAAAAGCAACAAAGGCAGGAAAGATTTGTATTTATTCTTTATGAGCATAATTATGATAATACATTCAGCAGAATTATTTCACACATTTGTACTTGACGACTTGTTAGTGCCTTCAGCATGAGCATGCTCGACCTTGTCTACTTATGAAAGTGTCACTAGTAGAATGATGACAAAAATGAATGCAATGATGAGTGCTACAATCAGTGGATGGTTCTTTATCCCTAAAATGAAGAAAAACAAAGATTATTAAAGATGGTATTTTTTAATATTATATATAAAATACAAAACACAATGCAAATGGCAGAAACTGCAATTAAAACAATAATAATAATGATATCAAAGTTTCTATTTTCATGGGCCCATCTAAATTATTGAATTCAGGTGCTCCAATCACGTTCTTAACCTCAGATTTATCGAGTCAAGCACCCAGCCATGCAGACTGCTTCTACAAACATTTATGAAAGACCGAAAGACCAGGTCGCTCTCAGGAGCTCAGTAAATTTCAGTGTGGTACCATGATAGATGCCACTGGTGCAACAAATTCAGTTGTGAAATTTTCTCATTATGAATGAATTAACAAAGTGGAAGTGATTGGGAACGACAGCAATTTAGCAGCAAAGATAAAGGCCACGTAAAGTCAGAGATTGCTGTCAACATCAGTGTCTGACTTCACAAATGTGCTTCTGGATTAATGGTCAAAAAATCCCATAAACACAATTATAAACCTTGTACAATGTCTAGTTAAAGCTATTGAAGCTATGAAGCAATTATATTTGAAAAGGTTGGGTCAATATCATATTTAATGCTATGGATTAAGAATGGGATGGGACTCGAGCTCATATGTGGGTCTTTGGCCCAGTGTTTTGAATTTATGAGGTTACGGTTCCTTGTGTTTTGAGAACCTCTGGTTTTTAGGTCTGGCTTCTTTGTAACTTTAGCTGGTTGCTATTTTCCTTGGTAATCTATTGTATTCTCTGTTCTTTTGATTCTTTAATATTCTACTTCATGTTCCTAGGTTATGATTAAGTTTAATCTGTGTGCTTTCGTAATGCAATAGCTATCATGTTTTATGATCCCTTTCTGTCTCCACACTCATGTCTGGTCTGTTCAGTTGTGTTCCAAAGGTGTGTCCATTCTGCCCTAAAGTCCTCCTGTGTACCTAAACCCTCAGTTCGCATCTGTTCTGTGTAACTTTTGAGGTACTTTTCAGCTAATTTCGCAGAAATTTCACAGGTGGGAGAACTACATACATTGTCATTTTAATCTGAATGTAAAACTGGGGCAAAAAAAAAAGCTGTAATTGGAAATTCATGGTTGTAGTCACACTTACAATTGACTATCCTGGTCAGCAAGTCAGAGCCCTAAAAGGAAGAAGAAAAATTAGAATACAAATAACAAATTAACTGGAGCATTTGTAACAAACTGCAATGTTTGAATCATACCTACCTACCCACTACCTTATTCAAAAGATCAATATTAGATAAGTATTTCTAGTCAGTACCTGAGTAACTCCAAAATGATTCTGGATGTCAGCCCACATGTTGTCATTGAGACTGCAGTTAAGGAGGGTGCCATCATAAAATAGACAATCCACAGTGAGGCAGACATCTGGGTCGTCGACCTGTCTACTGCTTTTGCCTACAGCACGATGAATTTCATGAGTGTGGTGCATCACCACCAGAATCACTGGTTTATGCACTATAGGGACAGAGACAGTGGGATCAGATGGTTCAGGAAAAGTGAAAAAACATTTAAGTTAGTTAAGTTACTAGATATTGAGCTGAGGCTGTAAGACATTAAAACTGTATGAGGCTCTGTATTAAATACAACTGTTTTCTTCATAACCCTTTACATAATTTCATCCATTCATTATTTTTCATCTACTTATTCAACTGAATATCACACAGGAGCTTCCCATCTGACACACAAGAGAAAAAGACAACTAATGTAAGTAGGTCACATACAGGTAAATTACAATTTCTTACCATGACATTTCTCGTGATACCAATTTAACATTCAGGGATTTAAATTACTTCCCTTTACTTGTGATGACAAAAGAAAACTAGTGTGATTTTACATTTCTTACGAGGTTTGTTGTTGAGAGCCTCTGTGATGTCTGTTCCAACTCGTGAAGCAACAGGACAAAAACCTAGAAGGTAGTCACAATCTTCAGGAGAGTCCACCTCAGTGTGGCCGATATCTTTGAGTTTTTGAACAATTTTAGAATGAGCTCCATTTGTTCTTCCCGCCTTCCAGACATAGAATTTTTTCCACAAAACTAAAGATGAAAGAAAAAGAAATTTAAGTACATTATTCACCTGTAACATCATTTTGTACTACTTGAGCCAGATGAAGGTGAAAGAAATAACAAAATTATATCATCTATCAGTGGCTGTTTACATGGGCTATTAAGGGTGCTGATTAGGATCTCCCCAAATGTGCTGAAACTACTGGAGTAATCACAAATCAGCGACTCTGCTGCAGTGCTTTCATTTTAAGGGGCCTCATCTTTCCTCAGCCCTCAGCCTCAACACCGGCTTTCCACAAGGCTGTGTACTGAGTCCCCTACTGTACACTCTGTACACACATGACTGTGTTAGTTCCCACCCAGACAACACAGTCATCAAGTTTGCAGATGATACCACCGTGGTGGGGCTCATCTCTGGGGGAGATGAGACGGCGTACAGAGCTGAAGTTCAGAGGCTGTCAGATTGGTGTGTAGATAACAACCTGGACCTTAATACCACCAAGACAAAAGAACTGGTAGTTGACTTCAGAAGGAGGAAGTCCGAGCTGCAGCCTGTCAGCATCAACGGGGAGTGCGTGGAAAGGGTCTCCAGTTTCAAGTTTCTGGGAGTGCACATAGACACAGACCTCCAATGGAGCTCTAACACCTCTGCGGTCTTAAAGAAGGCCCAACAGCGTCTCCACTTTCTGAGAATCCTCAGAAAAATGGACCTGAAGAAGGAGCTGCTGACCGTCTTCTACCGCTGCTCCATTGAAAGTGTGCTGACGTATTGCATCGGTGTGTGGTTCTCCAGCTGCACCACAGCACACAGAAAGGCACTCCAGAGGGTCATCAATATGGCCCAAAAAATCATTGGACATCCTCTTCCCTCCCTGAAGGACCTCTACAGCACTCGCTGTCTCAAGAGGGCCCGCAGCATCCTACGGGACGGTACACATCCAGGACACCGGGTGTTTAAGCTGCTGCCGTCCGGCAGGAGGTTCAGGCTGCTGAGGTCCCGGACAAATAGACTCAAGGACAGCTTTTACAACAGGGCAATAGCCCTGATCAATGCAAATAGCTGACCTGATTGGCTACCTCCCTGTACTTTTTTAGGGGGGAGGTAACAATGTTTAAAACAATAATAATATTTATATTTATAACAAGGTGCAATAATAATTAATGTGCAATAATAACAGTGTGCATTACAAATACACTTCTTCTTCTTTTTTTTATTACTAAGTTATTATACTGTGTTGTGTTTGTGTTGCGTTGTGATGTGTCATATCGTGTCGTGTTGTGTTATATGTAGTGCCGACGTAGGACAGTTTTCCAATTTCATTGTACTATTGTACTATGTATGACTGTGCAATGACAATAAAGAGTTATCTTATCTTATCTTTAATAGGGTAGTGTAAATGACCACGGCAGACCCGGTGACATGAACATGCTCTGCATCCTTTGTTGACACACACAGAGCTGCAGCTCTCCCGCTGCCAACTCAACATAACCAACAACAACACCATCACAGTGCTATGCTTAAGTCGGTGGGACATGATTGCGGATGCCGTGCAGGTGCATCCACCTTCCCTGCACGGTACCGCAGGCCACGCCCCGCCACAGGTGGTTTCAGTTATAACAGAAAATGAAAGTGGATTAAAACAAGGTGTGTCTTCATAATTATCATGGTAGAAGTATCAATAAATGATTTTTATAATCACCAAATGCCGTTTAATGAACTTAACAAATGCAGTCTTGAAAAATCAACTTGTTTTCTCACCTTGTTCCTGTTCCATGTCTCTAAGAAGGATCAAGAAACAGAAAGGAACATTTTCAGCACATCATCCACAGACAGAAGGTGAATGTGCATCACAAGCTCTCTTTAGTAGCAGCTGCCCTACAAAAACTTTCACTCGATGTCTGAAAAAATACCCAAGAGATACTAATCTGTATTATTATTCAGTTCAGTTCAGTGAGAAGATGAGAAAAACTAAATGCGCCACTGAATGACGCAGGAAATCAATCCTGCCTGCACAACTCCTCCTTCTAAAGCACAAGTACGCACTGCAAAAGTTCCACAGCCTTACTATCTGCACAGCAGACACAGAGAAAACAACAAAGTCCAGTATGTCTGTGAAGGTTCTCAGTCATCCAGGTCATCGTAGTCAAAAGGAGCTTGCAAAGAATTTTCTTTGCAAGCTCCTTTTGACAAAGTCCAGTATGATAACAGGGGCACCTCAATGTCAACCGTATATATGTAATTTAATATTTAATACTAAATCAACTATGACCGCATAATTTCCTCAATAAAGTACTCTGATTGTAATTTATCTGTAATCTGTATTATTACATTGCATGGCAGAGAATAAGTAGTTCACAGCATCATGGGGTGAAAAAAGAAAGTAAAGGGTTACTTACAAAAGAGCTTGATAATTTCTTTCAGTCTCTGGCATATCTTTCTGCAGGCTGCAGTAGAATGAAATGCAGTGTGAAAGTCATGGTCACTGCAAAACTTTCACTTTCACATGTGTAGACAGCCACCCACTCATCCATCCACTTATCTGTTTTTTTCCCTTACGCAGAAATATTTTCAGAACACTAAAAATGAAAAAGCATTTAAAAAAGGTCAATTGGAGTATAATATTGCATCATATCACAGTAGTGAGTGAGTAGTGAGCTACAAAGTGTGTTGGATACTAGGACCCAAAATTAGCTAATATCACAGTAATAATGATGAAGGACTGTGATGGAGTGATTTTGATAAAAGTTGTCATTGTTGTTTTTAAAACTGTAAACCTTTTCTTAAACTGCATGTTCAGATATTTTTCTGTCCCTCCCCGACATCTAGGATGGTGGGGGATGGTATTAGCTATAGTGTTTAACTGCAGGCACACTGCATGTAAAGGTTCTGGTTTCCTTATTCAGAAGGAATGTTTACTACCTGCCATTTATGAGCTCACCTGTGCTTGTATATGGTGGACCATTAAAGGGATTAAGCGATGTATGGGGGGTGGGGGAAGGTGACCCTTTTATGACTATAGATGTTGTAAAACGGCTGTAACCACATTTGAATAGCAGGAAGTCACGTATACAGAGTCACGTACACACACATGCACACACATGCTCATACATGCATACAGTCACACACACAGTGCCTTAACTCTTAGGAGAAACCTTATGGGTTTTACAATGGGGTGTTTCTGTAACTGATATCTCTGAATAAAAGGCTGCGAGGGGACACTATTTTTTTTAACGTTGGCTGAGATCAGGTGGGGAGTTTGTAGCTCCAAGATCCTGACCAGACCGGCTTCTCTTGCAAGTTAAAATGGACTGAGCTCTGAGTGTCTTGCTTTGTTCACGGGGATAAGTCTCTGAGTCACCGAGGCCAGCGAGTGCAGACCTAACAGACTGACTCTGCTGAAGTACTTTCACTTTATATGTTAAGTTTCACTTATTAAAGAAAATTAAATTGAGGCAAAACAGAGTGTGTCTTTTCCCCTTCTTACTCTGCATATATTTTAATCCCCACTTTTAACAGTAGAATATTACAGTGTCTCTCCTATTTCTACATCATCAGCATTACTGATGAGACACAAGCTCCAGTTATACAAACTTATGAATGATTCATTATTTACTCTATAAGGTACCAAGCTTTAACCAACATTTAAAATAAATAACAGACTGAAATTCTATTTGTCATTTTATTCTCAAATAATAGAGTGATAAAAGTATCTGATTTGGTTAGTAAAAACTAAAACCATATAGAGAGACTGTATTGATCTGACCATAATGGAAAAACTCATACTGGGTGTCAATCTATCTAACCAACATAAGATAGAAAAACCTTTATAGAGTGAATACATGTATCTGTGAATCTGGTCTGCAAGTTAAAGTTTACTTATACTTTATTTTCATTAGATGATTAGAACAACTGTTACGGATACACAAATCTGAAGGATTTATATTTATCCTTCACAATATATGTAATCACAATCATATGTAACACAATCAGCACAAAGCAGTATCATTTACATGAAATTTTGTTTCTGTTTAAAATTTCACGAGTCTTATTCTGTCAGTGTCCATGAGCGGTTGTGGACTCGTTTTATATTATGCATGTTTGCTGCACTCTGCTTCTGTTCTTGTGTTCTCCATGCTTCTGTATATACAGGCAAGTGGGTGTGTGTATGGGTGTGGATGAGCACTGGGGATCAGGCAGGCCTGGTGGGTGTGTCCCGTCTGGAAGCTGGCCACACCTGAAGCGGATGAGTACACACACCTGCAGCTAATGAAGCCTTGTCAGGGGAGCTACTTGAGAGTGTGGCTGAGCCCTCCTCAGCGCAGGATAATTGCGTGAGACTCCACGTTAGTCTTAAAACTTAGTAATGTTAGTATGTGTATGCACGCAGCTGTATTGTGTCTTAACGGCTGCTTCTGTTTCCCCAGGAGACGTGTGGAACACCAGACAGCAGCCAGCACGGGGAGTGCTGAGACACCTGAGCGGAGAGCACAAAGACACAGACTTTTCGGGGAAGACACGACACGGGAGTAAAGGGAAAGCACGGGGTTTTATTATCATTTATGCACTGTAAATAAACGCACCGTTTGCAGTGCCTTTTGAGTCCCGTTTTCCTCCACATCCCCACGGCTTGCCCTGGCAAACCGTGACATATTCACGCTCATATCTCCTCACTTAGACTCACATTTGTACATGGACCTTGATGAAAAAAACAAAACAAAAAACAGTTGTTTGTTCGTCTCATTAGACTCTGCAATACAGATTATGACCACTGGGAGGCAGTGTTGTTAAAACTGCAGTCAGTCAAAAATGAAGTCAGTCCAAAGCACAGGCTTCACATGACACTAAGCGTTGAAGTGGGGAAAAAATGCAAGATTCCCCACCCACCAACTCAACTAACTATATTTATACTGAAGAGAGACTAGTGACATAAAATGTATTTCCAAAATTAGCTGCTCAGTTAAAGATGAGCTGCCATGATGTAACTGACTGGTTAACAATGTGTTATGTTAAAGTCTAAATGTGTGCAGTTTCAAACAACCACCATCAAACAACGTCCATCATGTCTCACTGTTTGGAAGTGAGAGTAGATGGACAAGAGCTGGCTCTGAATGAGAAACACATGCTCCTATGATATCGAGTAGTTAATCATACAATAGGCCAGTCGTAAAGCATGCTTTGCTTTGTGTCTCTAAATAAATGATTAAGCTCAGCTGACACCATAAACAAGTGCTATTTTACTAATTTTAAGTCGGTCTAAAGTTTGTTAGGTCGACTTAAAAGTTTTGGGTCTCCACTGAGAGTCAAAAAAATTTAACAGGCTGTTAACAGAGATCCTCACCATCAGACTAACCCAAATATGCTCTTCCACTTTGTGATTGTGTATACAAATGTTTTTGTACATTCAGGCATTTTAAAATATTTTAATAACATCAACACTAATTAGTAAATCAAAAATATACAACTTGACAAATAAACATTTTTGCAATATTTTAAATCTGAGTCACCTCACACGCTATGTGTCATTTACTGTTTACCTCATGATGAAGGTGTGGAGCATCCACATCTATGTACTCTGGCAGGAGTCCAAAACAAGTCAATGAAGCTCATTTCTATACGACAACAGCCATATTGAAGGGACTTGTTGAGGATAGAGTTATTAATGACTCAGGCACTTTAGAATTCAGTCAAACTGTTTATCAGAGGGAAAGTGTGATTTTTAGGACACTTGAACCTAAGATTAGCTGGCATATTATTAGTTTATCACCACCTGTTGTTGTTTAGTTGCACAAATCACCCTTGTCAGCTCTCTGGAGACTTTTAATTGTGACAATAATGGGAATAAATAAGCATCTTGGAGCATGCTTTGGTGTGTTCGAGCCCTAACTTTAGTTCAGGAGATTAAGTTCGAGGTGAGAAATAAAAAGGGGAAAGAGAGCATCAGCGGTGGAGTAGATGAAGAAAAGGAGGAGAAAATGGTGGGAAAGAGATAATAAGTAAAGACCATTAGAAATAGATGATGGAAACTACAAGTGTGTAAATTCTAAATGCTCATATATAGTTTAAAAAATCTGATTTTCAATTAAAACTAAGTTTTAATGCACACTTAACAGCAGCTTTTTAGCTTCATATTTCAAAGACCTTTTGCAGCCAGAGGCTGTCCCCTCTCTGCTGGTCATTAGGAAAAGTGAAGGTTTAACTAATCTTTCAGACCCTCTATGCATTTTATTAACTTGTATGGACACAACATATAATATGGATACAATTTTCTCATGCAGTATATTTTTGTACATTTTTATTATCTCTAGTCATTAAATGAAATGATAATGTTACGATCTGAGTGAGTGTGTGGTTTTTCCACACTGTTTTGACTCCACAGTGTCCGCCCCTACAGAGTCGAGCTCAGTCCACACCTGCCTCCCTCACCTGTTCATCGCTGGCAATCAGCAGGAGGGATATTTAAGATCAGCGTCTCCCCCAGTTCTTTCCCAGTTCATCAGCTACCCTATGGTGGTAACAGGCCTCTTAGAAATTCCTTGTTTCATTATTTGTACTTACCTTGTTATCTTCTCACTCCACACAGCCACAATATGATTCCACGCTACCTTCTGCTACTTACCTCTTTCAGACGCTGGTCACCTTATGAAGATCTTCTCAGATTTTGGGATCACATTTTCTCTGGACTCACTAACACTCACCGTGCTCGCCTGCCTGTCCTCCTGCCTGCCGGCTCATCCACAACACTGGAACTCAGGTCACAGGAGAACCTGCTCCTCTTGAGCTTTTTGCCTCCACTCACAAGTAAGCCGCAGCACTACAGTATTATTCCTTTCCTTTCCTAGCCCACTCAGACCATTAACTGACTTCGCCCTCAGTTTCAGTACCTTCCCCTCCTGAGACTCGTAATCACGCACTCCCCCTTTTCACGGCCAATCCCTGTGTTCACTCACGTTTCGCCATTGAAATTCTGTGTTCCTGAAATAAACCAGTGAAAACGTATTTTTGCTCCACATTGTGTTTTGCATTTGGGTCCAAACTTTG
Source organism: Neolamprologus brichardi (assembly GCF_056152115.1). Lineage (NCBI taxonomy): Eukaryota > Metazoa > Chordata > Actinopteri > Cichliformes > Cichlidae > Neolamprologus > Neolamprologus brichardi. Next base: position 20,978,233 of record NC_142118.1, on the reverse strand, counting down.
TACTGGCCACCTGGCCGTAACAGATAACTCATGTAAATTATGGAGCTTTTAAGAAAAAATACCACAACCAAGTTGTGAATGAAACATGTCAGCTGATTGCTCATATGACTCCTTGGGTCATGTAATATAGTTGTATCCATCATTTAACAGTTTATTAGATTAGATTACCCCTTATCTCCATATTGCCACCAAAACCAAACTACAGTGGTGTGAAAAGGTGTCTGCCCCCTTCCCGATTTCCTATACTTTGTATGTTTATAAATTAACTGCGGTGTGTCACATCTTTCGAAAGCTGAGTTCAATTTCTCTAGCCACACCCTAGCCTTATTACTGCCACACTTGTTCTCAATCAAGACATCACTTAAATAGGACAAAGTGCCTGACAAAGTGGAGTAGACCAAAAGATCCCTGAAAGCCAGACATCATGATGCAATCCAAGGAAATTTAGGAACAAATGAGAAACAAAGTACTTGAGATCTATCAGCTTGGAATAGGTTATGAAGCCAATTCTAAAGCTGTGGGACTCCAGCAAACCACAGTGAGAGCCATTATCCACAATAGTGAAAACATAAAACAGTGGTGAACCTTCCCAGGAGTGATCGGCCAACCAAATTACCCCAAAAGAGCAGGAACAACTCATCCAAGTGGTCAGAAAAGATCCCAGAACAACATCCAAAGAACTGCAGGCCTCAGTTAAGGTCAGTGTTCATGACTCCATAAGAAAGAGACACTGGGCACAAATGACCTGCATGGCAGCGTTCCAAGACAAAAACCACTGCTGAGCAAAAGCAACATTAAGGCTCTTGATAATCTTGGTGGTGCAACGGATCAAAAATCTCAAGGTTCGGATCGGATCACGGTTTTAAGTCATGGATCGGATCAATTTTCGAATCAGCAAAAAAGAAAAAAATGTAACATTTACTTATTAACTTCTTAAAGTATTTTTTTTTGCCTATTAAAATCATTCAACTCAAGACTTATTCCACGCAATTATATAAAAACAAATTAAGGTGCAATATAGGGCAGTACAGTATCTACCACTCCGCTGTGATATAATGAGCTGTCACGGTCACGTAGCTTTTTGTTGACCTGGAGGTCCACCCGTTTGTAGTTGGGCAACAGAAGATGCCTGGGACAGTTAAGCCATAACTTTAAACTTTTCCTGCTCATACGTGCCTGGGTACGATCTTGTCACTGAAGTGGACGCGCAACGGGATATCATAGCGTAGCTCAAGCACGTTCATCATAGTTTAAATCCATTGTTTTGCACAACGGAATACGGCCTCCCGTCTGTAGCTAATAGTGATGGGATTTCCGGCTCTTTATAGAGATCCGGCTCTTTCGGCTCGGCTCACTAAAAAGAGCCGGCTCTTTCGGCTCCGAACAGGCTCTTCAGGTTGTTTTGTTGCTTTAATTATTTAATCATTAACAATTATATAAAATTATGCAGAAAAGGAATTACTAATGTTAAAAAAAAAGTGGTTTTATTTATATATGTTTATATATGGCCCCTACAGACAAAGCACGTACAAACTCCAAAACACATTTCTAGCTTTAACTGAACTTCCAAAATAGAGCTACCTAGATCACTTAAATTACACAATTGAAAGCATGTGTGTATTGTTTGTGTATTTATAGACAAGCACTCATATTTATTCAAATAATTAAAAAAAAATTAATTTACCTGTTACTACCACACACCAAATCCGGTTGTTGATACTTCCTGGCTTGTGTAGCCACTAGGTAACAAAAGCTCAACACTGCGCCCGAGCATCCTGGAGCACTTCTGTTGTCTTTTCTACGTGCTTCTGAGATTTTACGTGTTTTGGAGTTTGTACGTGCTTCTGAGTTTTTACGTGTTTTGGAGTTTGTACGTGCTTTGTCTCTAAGGGCCACCATAAATATACTTTATTTATTCACTCCACATAAAATGTAATAAATAAATCATATAATACAAAAAACAACTAGTTAAAAGTTTAAAATGTAAATATTTAAATTTTCAGCTTTTTCCTTTTAAACAAATTTAACGTGAAACAACACAAAACACTGCAAACCACAACACAATTAAATATAAATTAAAATATTAAAACAAAAAGAAGATGCACATTCTCTGTCATATGGGCCTGCATGATTTCTGAATCCTTTATCATCTGCAACTGAAAATAGTGGATGATTACTATACCTTTCTAATGTGCCGTTGTTGTCCCTCGCTCTCTTTCTCTCTGGCTCTGTTCCTGTGCTACTGCAAGTGTAACTAACGCCCCTCCCCCCTCTGCCCAGCGCAAAGTACAGGCCGCGCATGCGGAGTTTAAAAGGGTGAGAGAGAGGGTGAGAGAAAGAAGGAAAAAAAAAACAAAAAAACAAAAACAAAAAAACCTCACGGCTCCCAATAAGGAGCCGGCTCGCGTCGTTCACTTCAAACATCCGGATCTAAGAGCCATTTCGTTCGCGAACGACCCATCACTAGTAGCTAAACACCCCAATAGCTTTTGTAATAGCTTTAGCCCGGTCGGACTGGGGAGCAAAGGGCTGCTTAAATGCCGTAAACTCCTCTGCTTCTCCACTTGGACCGCTAGCGCTGGCCATATCGCTTGACAGACCCACCATGCGCACCATACACATACTTTTTTTCCCTTCTTTTTCGAATCTTCGGATCACGTGCGTGCCGAACCGTGGAGTGGGATCGGTTCGGATTACGGGTCAACCGTGATCCGTTACACCACTACTTGCTGTTACAGTCAACATGTGGATAAAATGTAACGGTGAGAACATTTACAGATGAAACTTTTGCACATAAAAAACAGAGGTTCTCAAAACAAGGAACCATAACCTTATAAATTCAAAACACTGGCCAAAGACCCACATATGAGCTCGAGTCCCATTCCATTCTTAATCCATAGGATTAACCTATATTTGCAAAGGTTATTGACCCAAACTTTGCAAATATAATTGATTCATAGCTTCAACAATGTACAATGTCCTTGTACTGGACATTGTACATGGTTTAGGAGTGTGTTTATGGGAACTTTTGACCTTTAACCCAGAAGCGCATTTATGTGGTCAAACACTGCTGTTTGATGAGAACGCCTGACTCCCAGTCTGCACTCTAAAGGTGTTCTATTAGGTTGAGGTCAAGACTGTGTAGGTCAGTCAATTTCTTCCACACCAAATTTGCTCATCCATGCCTTTATGGTCCCTGTTTGGTGCACTGGTGCAGATTTATGTTGGAAGAGATTGAAGCCATCACTAAACTGTGAGCATGAAATTGCCCAAAGATTCTATCAAACAACCCCACACCATAACCCCCTCCACCAAACTTAATATGTGGGACACCATAATTGTTCACCACTAAACCACTAAACCCGCACTCATTGCTATTAGTCAGGGCCGTGCAGAGAGGTTTAAAGGGGCAGGTGCTCAAAGTTAAAAAAGGGGCACATTGAACCAGGCTGAATAACAACAACACACATTCATCAAGAATCTAATATGGGAAGGGCAGGGCTGTGTTGATCTGAGACTGTAGACATTAAAAAGTCCATAGGAGAGATGGTAGCTGATTAAACAAGTGTCATGAAATAATAACAAAATGCAAAGATTGGGCATCACTGTGCTGATCCAGAATCCTTACATTATTATTTATTACTAGAGCTACAATAATAAAGCAATGAGGAGGGAGAAGTAATAAATATGAAATTATGTATTTATGATGATTCCATTTGTTTCACTATCCACTCTGTGCAGGGGCAAAGCGTATTACATTTTTAAACTGTAGAGATACAATAATTTTACTGCTGTAAAATCCAAATTTTGTCTTATTTAAAATATAAATCTAATATAATCTGCTTCTTAATTTATGTTCTTTAAAATACAGCGTGTGTTTTTTTTATATATTATAATTATAATAATGCATAATTATGTGGACATGCATATTAGACCGTTTTTTAGTGAAATATAATCCCCCCAGAAAGGCAGGAAAAGCCCGGAAACTTACTTTAAAACTAAATATGTTCTAAATACTTTAAAACTAAATATGTTCCCTAAAACGGAGACAGAGCTACAGACCCATGACAGCCTTACACAGGTAGCCAGCAGCTATGACCAGCACTACCTGTGAGGTTAATAAAAGGACAGGTAATGTTTGTCGCGCTGTTGCACACACAGCACGCTCGTTTGTTTCAGTTCGTCAGTTGCAACAAGACAGCTTACCAACGTGTCCATAATAAGCTAATACTCCTGTGTGCTATACACTACAGTGTACGCTGTACACCTACTTACTGGTTTTGTCGCATCAGTCTGTGTCTCTGAGTTAATTTGTGTTTCTCCTGCAGCTCCAGACCGCTAAAAATGCGCGTGCTCTTTGTGAGCTCGTCCCCGACTCGTAACCAGCGCGTTCTGCCGTCAAGGGCGATCATTGGTTAAATCTGATCATGTGACTGATGCAAGCCAGATCCTTTTATTTAGCAAAACTGTGATTAATAGTTAAATATTATTGTTGAGGGGCACAGACAGGACTCCGCACGCACACACACATAAAAAAAAAATAATAATAATTTTTTTTAAAAAAAAGTTGCCTCAACAAAAGGGCACTTTGGGCACCCATCAGGAAAGGGGCGGGTGCTCAAGCCCCTCTAGCTCCCCCCTCTGCACGTGCCTGCTATTAGTAGTAATAAAAGTAGTTTAAAGTAGTAATTCTGCTGAATTTATCATCATAATAATGCTCATGAAGAATAAGTAAAAATCTGCCTTGTCTTTGTTGCTTTCCTGTATAATTTCTTATTGATAAATGACCTTTTACTTATTATTAAAAAATGATTTACTAATAAATAATAATATATATGGTGGAGTTTTACGGTTTGTCTATAATTTTTTTGTTTTGTCTTTTCAGGAAACAAAACAAAGCTTGAAGAGAACACTGTGAGTCTGAACACTCAATATTCCTCTATAACCTTTATTTGTTACTGTTACCGGCACCAGAATTAGAGGAAATCTGGATCAACAGCAAGTGACACACAGGCCTGGGAGCACTGCATAATTAGTTATATAAAAACTGTGAATTACTAAAGAGGACACCAAGGCTAGCATCTTGCTCAGGCCAGAGCTCATTTATTTCTGAGCTACAGTTCACTCATTCTCTCATGTAAACAGTACAAATCAAATTAATCCCAATTACTCTGCAAATAAAATACATTTCATTAAAAAAACAAGAAAGTTATATAAATCATTCTTTCAAAGCCAAAATAAATGTAAATGAATTCAGATAATTTAACCTATATTCACATTTATTTCTGAGATGATACACTTGAAGAGTAACATCTACTGACATAATGGCATATAGAACAATAATAATAATTTAAATAATAAAAATAGAATAGGGTAATCTCTCTTTTCCCAAATGTAAATATGTACCAATTTTTTTTTTAACCTACTACATTATCTTTAGAGATCTCAAAATGTAACAAATATATTAATAATAAATGGAAAACATCAGAGCATCACAATGTACGAACATCAGAGAAGATCTTAGTTATGTTGTTGTTTTCCACAGGTGTATAACGATGGAGACGAAGTGAACTATGAAAACAATGGAGACTCCAACTGATCAACATCTTCAACATCAACTGACCACAGAAATGAATCCACTGATGTTTAAAATATTTTAAAATATTTAAAATATTTTGATTTTATCACATATTAAGAATCCAAAATCTTTTTCATGTGCAGTTAGTTAGATAATTAAAAATAACGTAAACTCTGTGAAACAGTTTGTCCAGTTGCATAAAGAAAAGACTCTCAGACTGTGAATGTTGCATTCAGGAGGTTGACTGAGACGTCGAGTTATGACAAGTAAACAGCTTCAGACATGAAGGGGGAGGCCAGCATAATCAGAATAACAGCTTCTTCTTTGGCCTTTAAATTTATTTTAATGTATTTGATTGTTTTACTCTTTGTTTGTTTGTGACACAGTAACCAACGTTGTTTTCAATTTTATAACTGTTATCTGTACCTATTTGTCTTTTTTTTTTTTTTTGGCTGTATAAGACGGATTTTTTTAAAGATTGATTTTATTGTTTGTTTTCTTGCTCTGTTTCTCTCTGACTCCTCACACACCTGAACCATAATAGACTGCAAACTAGTCTCTATTATTCTCTCCAGTTTGACTTCCTGTTCTTTCATCTTAAACCTTAAACTAGTTTGAGCAGATCTGTTTGTACTGAACTCTTTGCTCTCTTTTTGCTGAATTTAAAAAGATAGAAGCAGATGTTACGTGAGTTCTGCTTTTCAGTTTCAACCCATAGTCACTGTTCTGGTGTGTGCTGGGAGGAGGAGCTTCATGGCTGATTCCTGGTTGTAATTTTCATGTAATCTGCATCCTGCAGAATGCTTGAACTGAACAACTAATAATTTGGTTAAGAGTGAACTTCTTTAAACCAGTCCAACGAGAGTGATAACAAGAAAAAGCAAATAAAAGCTGATTGAAGGTGAAAAGCAGAGAGAGAAAAAATGCAATTGTAAACTGATTTTAACAGAAACCAATAAAAAAAAAGACTTTTATTCAGTCACTGGTTCCTTACGCCAGTTTCAGTTTTTTCAGTACATAATCAGGTGTCACCTTTCTTTATGCATAGACAAAAACTAAAGGTGAGCAGATGGATATTTCATACAAATGAATTTTTTTTATGTACAACTACAGGTAACACACTGAGCTACTGTCATGGCGTCTCTCTGTCATGTCCTAACAAATAAATTCATAAACCTTTGTTTTTCAGCGCAACACTGTCACCTACTGGTGCAGAGGCTACAGAAATGTTGGACAGATGAGAAAGGAGAGAGTGCAGCAGTATGCTTATGATGCGTGGTGAAAGAACAATTTTTTACCCCTCAATAGCAAAATGCTGATGGGGTATTGTTGTCAGCCTGCTGGATGTTAAAGCCTCTGTCACATGAGGAGGATACAGAGCCATTTTCCAACTGCTATTAGGCTGATGATTAAACTGTGACCTGATTATTTATCATTATATCGACAAACGTGTTCATTTTGGTGTTTTGCACATATATAAATTGTGTTTCTTTTATTGTGATCAGCTACTTTGGAGTTTTGCAAAACAAATGTTTTTCACCTATTTTTAACTATTGCAAATCCATCAATAAAGCTGAATGTGAATGAGTGGATTCCCATTCATTTCCTATGGTGGTCACTTTTGACCACCAGGAACACCACAGATGTAACACGGATGATTAAAACTCTCATAATTCAATGAAAGAGGTGATCATCACTTTTATATGTTCAAGTGCATAGTGTGGAGGATGTCATAAGGCCTTGAGGAAATCAGATGTAAAACACAATATTTATGAGTATTTTAAGTTGTAAATCAGTCGAATTTGACCCGAACACGAAAGGAAGGATTTAATGACAAATAATGTTTTCTTGATCAGTACTATATAGTACAGCTACTGATCATCAGAAATGATCAGTAGCTGACTTGCCACTCCAAACACCCATTTGGTGATGATGATGGTGGCGACACTGTGACTTACATCACTGTGAAAGCTTCCTCCTCTACCTCTGAAGTTTCCACTGATCCCAGTGACCACAGATGTAACATTATCTACACCTACTTTGAGTACCATTGATATTCATTTAGTCTTCTTCTCCAATCGATCTTTCTGAGTTAACTTCAGTAATTACTTCCTCCAAACCATCAACGTGTCTTTTAGACCCCATTCCTACAAGACTGCTCAAAGAAGTCCTGCCATTAATTATTGCTTCAATCTTAAATATGATCAAACTATCTCTAATAATCGGCTATATACCACAGGCCTTCAAGCTGGCAGTAGTTAAACCATTGCTTAACAAGCCATCTTTAGACCCAACGGTCTAAGCTAATTATAGGCCAATCTCTAACCTTCCTTACATATCAAAAATTCTTGAAAGAGTAGTTGTCAAACAGCTAACAAATGATCTGAGGAATGGCTTATGTAAAGAGTTTCAGTCAGGTTTCAGAGCTCATCACAGCACAGAAACAGCTTTAATGAAGGTTACAAACGATCTTCTTATGGCCTCTGACAGTGGACTCATCTCTGTGCTTGTCCTGCTAGACCTCAGTGCAGCTTTCAATACTGTTGACCATAATATTCTATTAAAATGATTAAAGCATTACAGGTACTGCCTTGCAGTGGTTTATATCACATTTATCTAATAGACTCAAATTTGCTCATGTAAAAGCAGAGTCCTCTTCACACAGTTCAACAGGGTTCAGTGCTAGGACCAATTCTGTTTACATTGGTGGTTCTGGTGGTTCGATCCCAGGCTGCCTCCTGGCTGCATGCCAAATACCCTTGGGCAAGATACTAACCCCATGTTTGCCTACTGGTGGTGGTCAGAGGGCCCGGTGGCGCCAGTATCCGGCAGCCTCGCCTCTGTCAGTGCGCCCCAGGGCAGCTGTGGCTACAATGTAGCTTGCCATTGCCAGTGTGTGAATGTGTGTGTGAATGTGTGTGTGAATGAGTGAATGACTGAATGTAGTGTAAAGTGCTTTGGGGTCCTTAGGGACTGAGTAAAGCGCTATACAAATGCAGGCCATTATACATGCTTCCCTTAGGCAGTATTGTAACATCGTAGACTAATGTGCCTGTATTAATTCATCTCCATATTATTGTGTGACGTTGCACTGAGTTTGAAGAGGTTGTATATGTGTCATTACACATACCAGCCATTGGCTGTAATGGGGGTTGGACTAATTAGAGGCAGGTGCAACTGTTGTATTGTATACCTCAGCCTAAAGGCAGCTGAGTTGCAGAGGCTGGAGTGACCACTGGCTATCTACTTACAGGGCGGTGGGTCTCAGAGGACAACCGATAACCCTGTTGAAGTCAATGTGTGGAGTGCAACTGGCTTTGGGGCATAACTGGCTCTGGCCTTGGACTGTGTTTTTACTTGATCCGCAAATGGGACACTTGACTTTTCAATCTTTTACCTTTTTGATTATTGTGTTAATAAATAACCTTTTAGAATTTTATGGACTGTCATCTTTTTGCCCACGGCTGAGATGGTTGGTCAGACCTAGAATCTTTTCTGTGTGTGTTACATATACATCGGGAAAATGCTTTATTGTTTTATTTTTCTTTCTTACCCCTCTAAATCTTTTTGCAACTAGTTGCTCCCTCCTCCTTCCTTCCTGTCTTCTTTCAGCTGCACCTTCAGGTGTCAGCCCAGTACATAATCTGCCTCTTTGTCTCCAAACTGCAAAACCTCAGCTGTCCCTCAGATATACTCATTTACAATCCTGTCCAAACTGGCCACACTCACTGAAAATCTTATTTCTGCCAGCTCCAGATTGGCTTCCTGCCTTTTTGTCAGTGCTACTGTCCAAACCATATATCATGTTATTAACATTTTTTTTAAAATTGCTATTCCTTGTTGTCCATTCCTGCCACTCACCTCCACCCTGCCTCCATTTTCTTCTTCACCTCTCTTGTGCTTTGAGTGGTTAACCCTGGATATTTAAACTCATACTACCTCTGCTCCATGCATATTCATCCTTCAAAATATAGTTAACGCAGCTTAAGTAAAACTATTATGCAGAATCATATCATTGTGTTCCCGGATCACAATTATAGATTCATTAACATGTAAACCACTTTGTTGCTGCACCTGCAGTTAACTTTAATTGCATATGTGCATCTACAACCCCATTTCAAAAAAAAAAAAAAGATTTGATACACTGTGTAAAATGTAAATAAATGTAAATAAATAATGCAATGATTTGTACATTTCATAACATTTTATTTTACTAACATTTCTTGCCAACAATAACAAGAAACATTTTTCATTAAAAAGACTTTAAAGCAGAGGTAAATGGGAGTAGACATAGCTGTACCCTATAAAGTGGTCAGTGAGTATATAAAAGCTTCCTATAGACATCTCCTACTCAACATCTCCTTACAAATAAGAGTGCTGTGAGAGGGACCCGCCCCCAAGTCCCAGGCTTTTTCACTGCTGATGCCTTCATGGTCTGCTTGAAAACTTTGTCATTTGTGAACACTGAAACATATGCGAATGATACATTCACAAAGAATAATGAATCTGTACGATTGTAGCTTCTCTGGTAAAAAAAATAAATAAATAAATAAATAAGCAATGAAAAGTTGCACTTGTGATTTACCTGTAACCCACTGTTGGATGTGTTGTTAAGAAAATGGACAGATCTGTGTCACAAGTTCCACTTTCTGTGTCCTTAAAGACAACTTCATAGAAGCTCCACAAGGCATCAGTGGTGTAGGTTTCAGAATTGATCAGTAGCTGACTTGCCACTCCAAACAAACACCCCACCAGCTGATTTCTATTTTTCTCTTTTCCCCTCCTCTGTAGTTGAGCATTATTGTTCAGTGAGCTCATGCTGTGCTCGGTTGGAATTAAATGTTGTTCATCATGATTTAGAACTGATAAACACTGACAGAGAAAACTGATGCTTAGCATTCTGTAATTACTATATTTATACATGGTGTCATTTGTATGAGCTAAATTCTTCTCTGCTTATCTCTACTGAATAGTGGCTTGCAAAAGTATTCATCCCCCTTGAACTTCTCCACATTTTGTCACATTACAGCCACAAACATGAATCAATTTTATTGGAATTCCACGTGAAAGACCAATACAAAGTGGTGCACACGTGAGAAGTGGAACGATGATCATACATGATTCCAAACATTTTTTACAAATAAATAACTGAAACGTGGGGTGTGCGTAATTATTCAGCCCCCTGAGTCAATACTTTGTAGAACCACCTTTTGCAGCAATTACAGCTGCCAGTCTTTTAGGGTATGTCTCTACCAGCTTTGCACATCCAGAGACTGAAATTCATGCCCATTCTTCTTTGCAAAACAACTCCAGCTCAGTCAGATTAGATGGACGGCGTTTGTGAACAGCAGTTTTCAGATCTTGCCACAGATTCTCGATTGGATTTAGATCTGGACTTTGACTGGGCCATTCTAACACATGGATATGTTTTGTTTTGAACCATTTCATTGTTGCCCTGGCTTTATGTTTAGGGTCGTTGTCCTGCTGGAAGGTGAACCTCCTCCCCAGTCTCAAGTCTTTTGTAGACTCCAAGAGGTTTTCTTCCAAGATTGCCCTGTATTTGGCTCCATCCATCTTCCCATCAACTCTGACCAGCTTCCCTGTCCCTGCTGAAGAGAAGCACCCCCAGAGCACGATGCTGCCACCACCATATTTGACAGTGGGGATGGTGTGTTCAGAGTGATGTGCAGTGTTAGTTTTCCGCCACACATGGCGTTTTGCATTTTGGCCAAAATGTTCCATTTTGGTCTCATCTGACCAGAGCACCTTCTTCCATGTTTGCTGTGTCCCCCACATGGCTTGTGGCAAACTGCAAACGGGACTTCTTATGGTTTTCTGCTAACAATGGCTTTCTTCTTGCCACTCTTCCATAAAGGCCAACTTTGTGCAGTGCACGACTAATAGTTGTCCTATGGACAGATTCCCCCACCTGAGCTGTAGATCTCTGCAGCTCGTCCAGAGTCACCATGGGCCTCTTAGATGCATTTCTGATCAGCGCTCTCCTTGTTCGGCTTGTGAGTTTAGGTGGACGGCCTTGTCTTGGTAGGTTTACAGTTGTGCCATACTGCTTCCATTTCTGAATGATTGATTGAACAGTGCTCCGTGGGATGTTCAAGGCTTGGGAAATCTTTTTGCAGCCTAAGCCTGCTTTAAATTTCTCAATAACTTTATCTCTGACCTGTCTGGTGTGTTCTTTGGACTTCATGGTCTTGTTGCTCCCAATATTCTCTTAGACAAACCTCTGAGGCCATCACAGAGCAGCTGTATTTGTACTGACATTAGATTACACACAGGTGCACTCTATTTAGTCATTAGCACTCATCAGGCAATGTCTATGGGCAACTGACTGCACTCAGACCAAAGGGGGCTGAATAATTACACACACCCCACTTTGCAGTTATTTATTTGTAAAAAATGTTTGGAATCATGTATGATTTTCGTTCCACTTCTCAAGTGTACACCACTTTGTATTGGTCTTTAACGTGGAACTCCAATAAAATTGATTCATGTTTGTGGCTGTAATGTGACAAAATGTGAGAAAGTTCTAGGGGGCCGAATACTTTTGCAAGCCACTGTAATTTTATCAAATAAAAATAAGACTTGAAAGTAGTTTTAACTTTAATGATCAAATTTTTGAAACTGAAGGTAAATTCTTCAGCCATCATAAAAATAAATAAATAAAACAAACAAAAAACAAACAAAAAGAATTGTACTAGTGACACATTAATAGAAAAAACAATAAAGTGTCTCAGTAATGTGTCTGGGTCCCATCTGGTGAACATTGTCATGATTCCCCAAGTCTTTCAAATTGTAATGGAGGATTCCAGCCCCACTCATTTAGAAGATTATCCTTTATTTGGTGCTTTGATGGCAGTGGAGAGCACTTTCCATAACATCAGTCCAAAATTAATATAATTTTTAACTCCTATGTCCAGGCATTGTCATCTTGGAAGGATTTAATTGAAGCTAAACCGTGACAGTAGAATATTAAAAACCAGATCTCATCTCTGAGGGGATTACGTGTTACAAATTCCTTCAAATTGTTACCTTTAAGTAGGTACTGAAGCAGTTTGAATGAAAAGCTATTTTATTAACACTGAGTTGTAATGCCAAAATGAGAATATTTAGTCTGTAGTGTGACACTAAAATTCTGCATCAATAACAGATGATGGAGTTTAATCTTTAAAACTGGATCAAATTGTGGTTTAAGAGTAAGGCTGTATTGGCAATGAGGTGATTTCAGTTACTGTAAAAAGGGACCTCTGTTAAATGATTGTTGTGTACTTACTGAAAGTTTTTCTGATTGTGTATGCAATAGATCAGAATGATAACATGCCATTTGGTTTATTTCATATAGCTTTAGATCATCATCAATTAAAAGTTGTTCCTTGCTTCAGTCTATATCAATTAATGTGGCTATTAATATCCCCTGACTACTAAAGTCTGCATGTTTAACAGTGACACATTTATTTCATATTATAATGCTGTCCACAGTCTAACTCTAATGTGGCAGTGATAAAATGTTGGTTCTCCTCATACTTACCTTACATTTCTTAACTGGCTTATAAGCTGATTAATACATGTATTTATTTATTAATGGTTCAGTGGTAAATAACTTTATTTGTAAGTGTATGCAAGTATGGAAAAAAAAAGCCAAACAGAAATTTTCTCAGTCTGGCAATGTGTGCAACATATAAGCTTCCTTTTAGGAGAGTCATTACTTTTTAATTCCTCATATAGGAATTATTGGTTTATTTTGCAGCATAAAGCAATAAATTAAGTATAAAATACTAATAATGAGCAGAATGAAGTATAAGTTGAAGAAAAGCTAAAATGTAATGTGCCTACATGAAGACACAGGGTCTGAAGAGGTAAAATGAAAAAACAACAACAACAACAACAACAACAACCAAAAACTATGTAACAATAACAGAAAAAAACCTTGACTGAAGTTACTAGTAGGGCTAAACAAATAGTGACAATTTAATTTCAATTACAGTTTCCTAGTCCAACAATTTTTTAGAAACAATAATCAAAACCTTGGATATGAGCGAAATGGCTTATTTTCCACCATGATTTACGTTGCCAGAAAATAACAAGTAAAAATTTAAAGTTTTTAAGTAAGCTACCTGAATTTAACCTATTATTATTATTGTTATTTTAATTGAAATCGAATCATCTTGTGAGTAATAAATAGTAATAGTAATCAAAAATTCTCAATTTAATAAACTCAAATAAGAGGAAAATGTCACAGAATTTCAAAGTGTTTAATTTAGTAGAATCAATTTGAATTTAAATTTGCCGTGTATTTGTAGCCAATTCAATCTTTCAAAAGTGCCACATTATACAAGTAAAAAGTAATCATGCGGAGGAGGGGAGTATTACGAATTAGGAAGAGAAAAAAGTATCAGTGGTCCTCTTCTCTCCATTTTTCAATCTGGAACATTACTCCCAATTCTTCATGCAACATGCAACATGCTTTTCCACTTGATAACAGGTTCATAATTAGAGACTATGTGGTGACGGCTTTGTATTATTCCGAGGTGTACTATTGATTCGGATTCCACAGCTGAAGCGCTGAAATTGCGGTGTTTCCCACGGCCCGTGAAGGCAGCGGCAGATGCGGGTCTTATTTGTTCTCTCCAGCAGGAGGGCGTTCCGCTGAAGAACATACGAACACACTGTGGTGAATTATGCCGGCGTACGTGCGCACTGATTCATATTTAGATGCTGCCACAGCTTAGCTGTTATCCCAGGGTCTGTGTTTTTGAACCCCGGGCCTTCCTTGATGTTAGCCTTCCTGGTGGTAACACTGCCGGGGGAAAGGCGACAGAGGAGGCCAGGCCCGAAGACATGGAGGCTAGCCGTCCTTGCAGAGGGAGTGAGCTGTAGGACGGTAGGCGCTCTCTCTCTCTCTCTCTCTTGCATTTCTTCCTCCGTTAAGAAACAATGAAAGGCAGACAGGACAGGTTATAGTACCCCTGCTTAGAGGGAGGGGAGGCTTGAAACCTTTCTACCACCAGTTCTCCTTCAGTTTCAGCTTTCGGATGTTTTTTTTCTGCCCGTCGTCGTGAAAAAGCCAATTTTTGAGTTTTTTCCTTATCCACACAGACAATGATGGTGGTGGCTGCAAGTCTTTTTGGCTCAGTCCGGGAATGGCTGGTCTCAGAGGTTTACTGGACCGAGAAAAACATCACACACTTGACGTTTTAACAGTTTTCTGGCTTTATTTCATATCACAGCGCAGTTTCTGGCATCCAGTGTCCTCAAACGTGACACATAAATATTTAAGCACTATACAAATAACATTCAGGATGAACACACGCACTGTAAACACAACGGGTGCTGAAGCCAGATTCATCAGGTTCTTTAAAAAAAAGTCTCCTCTGCATAATTATAATTAATGTAATCACTTCAGTGAGCATTTAAAATAATAATTCAATGCTAAGTGTGAGTTTTAGTGTTAAAAATATAAACAGTGCATGATTGAAAGGGGCTAGGAGAGTAAATATTTGGCTAAACGAACCCTAATGGGAGTAAATAGGCTGATATGCATGGCTGCTTATGCAAGACTCATTAAGGTCATGTCAGCAAATATTTGTTTTGTTTTCTAGACAATCTTTTAAGAAAAAGGAGACTTAGTTTTGAATGAATGTCTTAAACATAACGTATGCTCTCTTTGATTCAGTTAATTATAATAATTTTAATCAGCTTTTTTAATTAAATTAAATTTTATTTATTTTGGGCCAAATCACAACAACACTCGTCTCAAGTCAATCTGCATTTGTTTAAAAAATTTACTACACTTTACTGTCCATCAGTAATTATTATAAACTAGGCACAAAAATGTTTTAGTTAATCTAAAAAAAAAGATTAAAATTAGAATTTGGGAGGAAAAAAGAACATAAAGCTAAAGTAAAGTAAAAAATGTGCAGGACATGCTGAATCTGAGTGAGCTACCTGCAGAAGGTATTTTTATTGTGATATTTGATCTTCACTTCCTAAAAGCCAAATTGCAAAAACATTAAATGGAGCACTGAAACTAACAAAGTAAATTAAAACTAAACATTTTTAACAATAATCTTAGCAAACCCCCTTTGGAAACTAAAGAAAACTTACTTAAATGAGAAAATTAAATAAAAATAAGGCAGCACAGTGGTTCAGTGGTTAGTTCTGTTGCATCACAGCAGAAAGGTTTGAATCCATTGTCTGGTATTTGTGTGGAGTTTGCCTCTCTGGGTGCTCTGCCTTTCTATCACACTTATAATGCATGTTAGGTCAACTGGTGATTCTAAACTGGCCTCAGGTGTGAGTGATTGTTTGTTTTTTTGTGTTAGCCATGAAACACTGGCAACCTATCCAGGGTGTATCCCGCCTCTTGCCGCTGAATAAGTGATAAGCTCCTGCCTCCGCTACCTTGAATTGGTTAAATAGCAGAAGATGGATGGAAAGATAAATTAAATGATTCTAACCCCGTACCCGTTTGTTTTCATTTTTGTTAAATTCTAGATTACACTGCTGAGGATAGTTAAGGACATACTCGATCATAACAATATAATAGAGTCACTGAAGCTTCAGGATATCAGTGTGTCCAGTTAGACCAGTGTGAATCCTTTTACACTCTAACAAAAGCGGAACTAGAGAAAAATCAGTCAGCAGGGATAAAAAGAGAGCATTGGTCTTACCTTTTTGGGGAATTGTCTCGTTGCCTCTCCGCTGCACCTGTTGACACTTTCATTTGCACCAAGCCAGGTGAAATGATTTATGCTTCTTAACTGGACACATTAATATCCCTGAAGTTTGGATTAAACTGTGATGATCCAGAATTCCCTTAATTCTTTGAGCAGTGTCATTTATCACAGCTTGGTAATAAACCCAGGATGACCTCGTGCCAGCATAGTAATGTTCTTATAAGTTATTGATCCACAATATGTCTGCAATAGCTCACAGATGTTATTGGTATTGGAGCCATTGTTAATATAATTCCAGATGTTTGCAAATACAACACTACAAATTCAAGCACATCACCAAATTTGTTTATATTTGAGCAGCTCAGGCCAAATTTAAAACATATGAGTTTCTGAGAATTTCTAAAAGGGGGTTGGAGGGCTTAGGGTGAGCGGCAGGGTACACCCTGGACAGGTCACAGTCTGTCACAGGGCTAACACATAGCCACAGACAACCATTTGAATTCACATACACACCTGTGGGCAATGTAGAGTTTCCACTTAACCTATTCCCACTAACTGCATGTCTTTGGACTGAGGGAGGAAGCCGTATGGTACCTGGAGAGAACCAAGCAAACACAGGGATAACATGCGAACTCCACTTTTAAATATATATTCTTAAATTAGTTGTTGAAATACACATTTTATTTGGTGCTTTTCTGCAAATTGTCTAATAACCCTAGCAAAATAATTTAATTAGCTGCCTGTCTGATGAGTTTGTGGTCTCACAGATGGACTCGGATTCCACAGTCTGCATGTTGCGACGGCACATGGGGCAGTTTTTCATCTCCTTAGATAGATCATCCAGATCACAGCAGATCTCCAAAACAGAGCAAAAACTACTGTTGTCAGCTGTGGTAGCCAGTAGAGAGTCTACAGCTAAATGATACTGAAGACATCACAACAGAAAGCTGCCCATAACTGTAGGGGATCACAAAATGGAAAGGGTGTGGTGTAGCTGGTTAATGGTGAAATGGTTAAATGAGCCAACAGATGTACTTGGTTGACCAACCCAACCTACTTTATATGTAACAAGCTGAGGTCATTTAATAAGTAGGGCTCTGTAAATATTTGATCGTGTAATTAATAAGGTCAGTGATCCATTACAGTTCTCCAATCAGTTTAAGGCTGTGTAATTACTTTTGATGTAATTAGAAAGCCAGCATGTAATCCCATCCTCAAACAAATACAATATATCCAAATTAAGGTATTTCAATAACATGTAGTATTTTGGTAGAGGTATTTATTTTCTGTTTTATTAGATGTTCTGTTTTTTTCTATGCTGTCAGTGGTGATTTCTGAGCAGGGTTGGCCCTCCTAGTATGGACCCCGGCCACCTCGGAGGGGATATGTCACCTTTGTATATGCCAAGAAAGAGGAAGCCTGTTCACTCACTTTCAAAAAGTGGAGTGCAATGTCCAGGTAAAAAAA
Source organism: Neolamprologus brichardi (assembly GCF_056152115.1). Taxonomy (NCBI): domain Eukaryota; kingdom Metazoa; phylum Chordata; class Actinopteri; order Cichliformes; family Cichlidae; genus Neolamprologus; species Neolamprologus brichardi. Next base: position 20,960,497 of record NC_142118.1, on the reverse strand, counting down.
ACACATCACACAACAGCGTGCATCCATCATTGTGGCCATTATCTTTTTTATTGTGTCTTTTTTAATACAATTTCACTTTTAAAGCTGCTGTCCAGCGAATGCCAGAAAGAGCCTGTGAAGTAAATACAGTTGGGTACTCAGAGGTAAGAATACACATCTATAATGTAAAAACCTACATCTTTTATTGTTTCTGAGATATAGTGTATGTAAGGAGCAGGCAGTCCTGCTAGCATGAACGCTGTGACTGTGTTTCCATTTTCAAGTGTGGTAATAAAAATCAGTTAACTTTATGCGCACAGCTGGATCTCTGCTTCACAGTTTTTTCATCAATTGTTTTAGGAGGATGAGCCCCAAACTGAAGACGGAGTAAAGATGAAGAGAACTTACAGTAGGAAAAGGTAAGAGGCTGGTTAACCTGGTGATTATACATTGTACTCTTATATGACAAAGTCATTCACAGTAAACAGATATCATATCTAAACAAGTACACAGGTTTCAGTAAAATACATCATTGTTGATAAGTGCAATGTAGTACCCTTTTAAAAATCTGCATACACAAATCTTTTGTTGAGATTTCCTACATGATAAAAGGTACAGTTAGGATAGATTTCCTAATGAGATGAGGAAATTCAGCGTTTGCACTTGCTACTTATCCACATGTATTCATGCTGATATTAACCAAATGGCTGGTAATGGTTCAGGTAGAATAAGCTATGGATCATTCAGTTTTGAACATGGCGTTAATTTAAGGCTTCAAAAGCAAAGCACAGGGCAAGGAAGTTCAAGCACAAAAAAGGAAGTCTTTGCTTTGCAAAAAAGATTTGTTACACAGAATAAACAGAGTGAGAAACATCTTACAGCAAGAAGTGAAAGGACAGAGTCTGGTACATAGAGAGTGGCAGACACAGTAAAGGAAGGACGCAAGACCAAGGTGGCAGATTAAAGAGCAAGAAATCACTCTGGCAGGAGGAAATACACAAGCTCAGGAAGCGAAGGGTGTGAGAGGATATGTGAGTATAAAATGGGAAATGATAAAAGAGAAAAAAAAGAGACAAAAAATGACCTGGGTCTTTATTTTTTCTTTGCACTGAAAAACTAAACAAATGGGAACACCCATCATTAATGAGTGATTCATGAAAATAAAATAAGATTAGATCAAAAATAATCATAAAACCCGGCTCCACTGTTGCGCTCCTTCTTGGTTTTGGCTGTTTAAACTTTATGTGCAAAGTGCTTTTTTAAGTGCTGGTCAAAAGCATATAGATTTGTATTATATTAATAAACAAATAGTTCATCATTTATTTAGCTGCATTCTGTTCATATTGTGCAGTATAGCAACTGTATATAAAAGATGAACCTAAATATTGACGCAAAAGGTGAATTTGCTTGCACCTGTATTCTTTATAATGGCCTGAAGGGGGATCAGATTGGATGTAGCCTCTAGGGCTGTGCGATATGACAAAATCGGGACATTAACACGTATATTGTTTCATGTTGTACTCTTCATTTATTTTGTGTTGTTGCAAAAACATAGGGCTGGGCGATATATCGAGTTTTTTAAAAATATCGATATATTGTCATACGAGATATAAGATGTGACAATATTGTTTATATCGATATAGTCTATGTTACGTTATAATTATACTTGTGGAGCCGCAAGTTTGCCTCTCTTTTGTTCACTTTTGTCTCTACGCAACGTTACTCGGCCTCGCCTCTCCTTCACTGAACACAACTCCCCCTCCTCCCCCATAGCGTCACCTGCAGGCAATGACAAGATGAACACGGCAAATCTCCGTTAACGAGTTACCGCGGATCGCCCCGTGCGTGGGGCTGGACGGCGTCAATGTGTTAGCGAGCTAACCGCGCTAATGAGCTAACCGCGCTAACGACCTAAAATCCTTTCATTTTCTCAAAAATTGGCAGTGCGCCTTATGTATGACTTCTGGTTGTGCTTACTGACCGCGAACCGATTTAATGTGGTACACGGCGCTCAGCAATCTGTCAAAAAATGTTTTAGTACGACTTTGGTAAGCTATGGAGCTGTAGCGCTTGATGGATTGTCGGAGCATCACGGCTACCGAGGAGCCTCGCGGAGTGCTACGTACTGTGCTTCAACGTAATATTACCGTATTGTGTGTGTATAAGGACCATAAATGGCACCTGTTCAGAGACATGGTTACAAAGAGGATTTCAAACTCCAGGCTGTCAGTCACCCAGTAGAAGTTGGGAACAGAGCAGCTGTGAAATCTGTCTGTCTTTGTTATTATGCTCAGAGTCTTTTAGTTTACATTTTGACTGCACAATTGTGAGCTTTTTGTTATGCACAAAACCAACATTGTTTTCTTTTATTTATGGAGCATTATTATTTAATAAATGCTCATAATTTATTTTTGAGTAATTTCTTCATGTACATCTACGCTGTATGTTAATAAAAGTGCCTGTGTGACATCTGGGACACAGCTTTGACTAAGAACTCTCTTTTTGTTCTTACCTTATAGCTTAAAAAAAATATCGAGATATATATCGTATATCGCCATCCAGCTAAAAAATATCGAGACATGAATTTCATATCGCCCAGCCCTACAAAAACACACTGTTTACTGCAATTTTTCATTGCTTCAGCTGACAGTTTGTAGTATTCCCTGAGGCACCACAGAAGGACCAGCCAAAACTAAACAAAGAACTTATTCCATCATAACAAGAAAATCATTGCAAATGAGCTGTGTCAGACACATGAATGATATCTAAGTTATTCTTATTTGTTTTCTTAAATAAGGGGCTACCTCTGTGTCATGGACATGATTCGGTTATGAAAAGCCTGACACGGTGTAGAAAACTGTAATGTGCCAGTTATGAAGCAAACTGGTCGAAAGATTTTACAAATAAGAAGAAAAAAACAAGCTGTCAGGTGCTCAAAATAGACCTCAGACTCAAATGTTACAACAGGTTTTTCCACATGGCACGCTATATAATAAAGACTCACAATATCTATTAATATATAGTAAAGTTATGGTTTTTGTTGGTCAAAACACTTGACTCTAGGTACGCAACTCTCAGCCGAAAACAAGTGTATTTGCCTCATTTATCATGAGTCCAAAGTATTGCAGGAAATCTAGAACGTAGCATACAACACTGCAACAACAGATATGTGGACGAGCCGAACCATGCATGTCTGTATTCGTTTAACGGTACACTTTATGAGACTGGACACTCGATGTTTACAGACAGGGTAGTTTCTAATGACCATTAGTACTTTTGATGTAGTGATTACAGAAAATCCACTATATTGTTATATAGCTTTATCGGGATAAAAAAATGACATATCAGTATTGAGATATAAGATTTTGGTCATATCATACAGCCCTAGAAATCACCATGGCATCACACATGAGTTTTGAAATCTGTATTTTGGTGTGACTCTGTTGTGTTTTTTGATTAAAAAAGGCCATAAGTGAGTGATGGGCTCATACAAATGTTGGCAAAAACACTTCATTTCTAAGCTACTGCTTGACATAAATCTTATTTCTTTTTCATTTACTCATATAACTGTGTCTCACTTGAGTTATGACCTCAGTTAACATTTTCATTTCTAACTCTTACTTGATGTAATTTCATGTTTATTTTTTAAACTATACACATAATTAGTCAAACAGACAACATAACAGTGTTTGTTTTAGGGCTATCATATGGGCATGCTGTGTTCTTCTTCTTTTCAGTCTCATCTTTTATTTACACCCTCTGACCCACACTACAGTTAAATAATCTGTTCAGACCAAATGAGGTTCCTGTCTGCATCAGCATTTTAGAAACTTTTAATTTAAAGGTTTTTTTTCTTTTATTAGGTATGAGGACCTCCAGAGTGTTTCCCTGGGAACAGTAGATTACTCGACAACCAGCTGTTCTGTGATGTCATCAGATGGCCTGGCCAATGGGTCAGACCCAGTGTCCATCGGTCTGCCCACTGCAAGGCTCCCTCCAAGACTGGTCGCGAAGGATGTTTGGCCTCAAGGCCCAGAAGCTAGCGGGGAGCAGTCCCAGCCTCATGATCAGAGCTGGAACTCCAGCAGGGAGCGAGGACCTGACGCCTGGGCTCCAGGCAGAGACCGACCCCAGGACCAGGTGTGGAACTCTGGCAGAGACAGAGGGGGACACTCCAGTCAGGACCAGATATGGATTCCAGGCAGGGACAGAACTCAGTGTGGGCCGGATCAGTCCTGGATGACAGGCCAGGAGCGGGGTCCTGATCAGGGCTGGGCAGCTAGCAGAGATCAAGGACAGGATCAGGCCTGGAATGGAGGCAGAGATCCAGGAAGGGACCGGGACTCGTCAGTGCCGGAGCAAGGGTGGGGTACTGGCCGAGGGCCAGATCAAGCCTGGAACAACACAAACAGGGATAGAGGGAACGTGTGGAGACCTGGTAAAAATGACCATATGGACTGATTTTGTTTTGAACACTGTGAAATGTCGTAAAATAATATGAGCTTCTTTCATGATATCTGCAAGCTACTAGCGAAAACCAGAACCTATAACACATGTGCGAGTGACAGCTTATAAGAGAAGTGCAGGTGATATATGTGCAGAGTAGATGTCATCATTTAGGTTATGATTTGTGATTTTGTCTAATTTTTAAGACTTGAACATGAAAAAGGTCCAGAGGCCAGAGATGGAGCCAAGCCCCGCACCCAATAACTTCACACAGCCACCAGAGGGCAGAGAATCCTGTAAGTTTTCAAGGAGTCTGCATTTAATGCAAAACTGAAAACTCTATATGTTACATTTCTATCTCACATATCTGTTTCATGCTGCTTTTTTGTCTTAAACTGAATATTATTGCCATATTAATAATACTTAGGACTGAAGTAACTTTATAAATCAGAAATATAGTTAGACATAAATCAGGAATTTGAAAAGTTGTTTCACAGTTTGTCCCTAACCATTATGGGAAAACAATATGAGGCCGTTTTCTCAAGTACACCACCTTCCCTTCAGTCTTGGCAGCAGTGCTATCAGCCACTAATTTGTTTTGGCAGAGTGTCTGGCACACCATACCCACTGACTGTTTCACTGTTTGAACAGAGAATCATTACAGAGAAGCATTTTCCTCTCATTGTAACTTATCGTGAACCTTTATTATTTGGGGAGGTTTCTCTAAGAGCCAGGCTTTCTGTAGCAGGAATGCTGTAATCATAATTCAACAACCAACAAGCATTCATCCATTGAAAAGAAGACATTGTATATACTTGTATATATCTGTGTATCTTTTATCTTTTATTTCTAAAGTAATTTAATATAAAATTCTACATGCTGCTAATGGAGAGATGACAAACTTTGGCAGCAGTCTCTGCATCTACTCAATAAGGAAATTTGACCTTATTAAATAAAAATTATGATAAAATAGTTTAAAAAGAAAAATAAGCTTGATTGCATCCAGTCATTCAGTGTGAATCTTGCAGGTTCAGATGCTGCCAGTGCTGGTCAGGCCTCAACAGCTCAGCCGAACGAAGACCAGAAACCTCCAATCCTGCCGGCTAAGAAGGAACCTCCTACTTATCCTCCAGGTCAGGGCAGCAGCTGTTTACCACAGATTTATGTGATTTAATAGAAAGTAATCTTATTACACTATGTTTTATGTGCACTCCTTTGACTGAAACTGTCAATAGGCTTTATCTGACTGACCTTACACAAGTATGAGTTTTAAAGGGGATTTGGGGGGGGGGTATTTTATCTTGATTTAAACTGATTGCAAGAAATTGAAAAAGATGTTTCTAAAAGCTTAATTAAATTTGAATGATTAAAAGTGGGTGCTGAAGATAATCTGTAATTTAATCAAAATATTGTATATTAAAATAGGTAAGGAGTAAGCTGCTTCTTTTTCTGATGCTCTGTGCGTCGTGTAAAGTTAAAAAAAAGGAAAAGTTGCCTATTTGTTGACATCAACTAGGAAGCCAAGAGGAACGTTGGCAGCTCCAGATTGTTGCCAAAGGAAGAGTCACCTGTCCAAAGTGTAAAAGTGTGAGCAGGAAGACTGTGGAGGGGCTGAAGAAACACATGGAGAACTGCCGACTGGTGAGCCCTTCATGAATAATAGTGATATTAGAGTTTTGGACCATCTAGCAGGAACCTTCTGCTTTACTGTTTCTCCTGAAGGACTCTAATAATTAGTTATTACTAGTAATGACATTATTTGGAATAATTGGAGTAAATAAATTGTGTTTTGTGTGGGTTTTTTTTATTTTTTCCAGGATGTCAATTTTCTATGAAACACATTCTGCACTGAAACCAGTTCACACACTCTTCATATTAAGCATCAAGTTTTTAAAAAGTGAATGGGTCTGTAGTGTGGTTTGTGCTTTACATTTGCACTGGGAAAACCTAGTCTGACTAATATTTCCATAACACAAATCTGGTTGTGTTCTTTGCTGGTTTAAATGTTTACCAAATGAAAAAGTCACTGTGTCACTCTGTTATCTGTAGCAACCTTTTACCTGCCAACACTGTGGGAAACAGCTCAAGTCTTCAACAGGGATGAAGTATCACATCATGGCTGACCACAGCCACTTGGTAAGACTACTCAGAAATAAAATTTTTTAGTCTTAGTTTAGTTTAGTTTAGTTTATTATTGTTTTACTGAGTTTGTTGCTATCTTTTCCTGCTTTCTTCTTTTGTAGCCTTCAGCTGATGATGCCAAGGACCTGGATGATCGTGCTATAAAAGACAAGCTACGTAAAATCCTGAAGAGACTGGGAAAATTAAAATGTTCCAAAGAGGTAAAATTTGCACGTATTGTGCTGTTTTAAGAAAGGAGATTTGATAAAAGTAAGATAAAAGATTAAACTGGCGGTGTGAAAAAATGTGTTTTTCTTTTCTTTATAGGGTTGTAACGCTGCATTTACCAGCATCATGGGCTACGTGTATCACATGAAGAAGTGTGGAAAGGAGGAGTCTGAGCTGGAGAAAATGCTGCTGAACTGCTCTCACTGTGGGAAGACGTATAAATCCAAGGCTGGTCTGGAGTATCACCTGAAATCAGAGCATGCTCCTGTGAGTCACATATGTCATCGAAGCCACTAAATACTATAAAAATTGTAATTCGTTAATACTCTTCAATCAAATTTAAATTAATGGACAATTAGACAAGATGCCAGCCTTGTTTTGTCACCTGTCCTTTTAATTCAAGTGTCTGTGAAACTCTTTGTGCCTCATCTCCATTAAGTTTATTCTCTTGGTTCATCCAGACACCACAGAAGACTGAGGAAGATGAGGCACTGAAGGCTCAGAGGGAGGCTAATCCAGAGAGGACGCCCAGTGGCAGGGTGCAGAGAGCCTCGGCCCAGGTGGCCAACTTCCACCTGGCTGAGATTGCCAACAATGAACTGCCCAAAGACTGGCCCAAGAGGAAGTTTCAGTCCGACCTGGTACCAGATGACAAGAAGGTAAGAGAAGATTCACTAAAATTGAGTATGTACTGAACATAAATGCGTTTCTTCTTTCTCCTGACGCTCTTTTCAGTTGAAATATGCCCGACCCGGCCTCCCTGCCTTCAGCCAGGAGGTGCTGAGGAAGTGGAAGAATGAGGTGAAGCTGCAGAGGAAAGTCCAGTGCCCCAACCAGGTAGAAAACAACACTAGTCTTATTTTTACCTGTTTAATTGAAATCAGCAGACTTATTTATTTTCTTATCTGAGTAATTGGATCAAGATGTCAAGAACAAGTATAATCAGCATAACTTTAATTCATTTAAAATAAAAGTATAGCCATGAAGATTATGAGTCTTTCTGTATAAAAACCGGAAGGTTGCCAGTTCGATCCCCAGCTCTGTCTGTCCTGGTTGTTGTGTCCTTGGCAAGACACTTCACCCAACCACCTACTGGTGTTGGCCAGAGGGGCCGATGGCGCGATATAGCAGCCTCGCTTCTGTCAGTCTGCCCCAGGGCAGTTGTGGCTACAAATGTAGTTTGCATCCACCAGTGTGTGAATGTGAGAGTGAATGAATAGTGGAATTGTAAAGTGCTTTGGATGCCTAGAAAAATGCTATATAAATGCAATTCATTATTATTATTATTTTTTCAATAACCTGAAATGTTTCTCTTTGTAAATGTACGTTTTTAAAGCAAAATATGGAGATATTTTATATTTTATTTTATGTCATATATACACTGTTGCATTGGTGAACATTCATAGTAAACATGGCCGAAGTTTCAAATAGAGAGGTCAGTGTATGTACAAGTAATCCTTGTGGATGTGTATGATGTCAAGGAGAGCAGATGTCCATAACATGGTTAACACAGCATTCAAAGCCCATAATATAACATAATTTGTGTCGTCCTCAGGGTTGTGGTTGCACCTACACGAGTGTGTCTGGACTCAAAGCTCATCTGGGACTCTGCACGAGGGTTTGTCTCTTTTTTTCTTTGTTTAGGAAATAACAAACTTACAAACTTTCTAATTACAATACATACAATGACACCAGGTATAATTAAGTTGAAACTCATCAATGTATTAGCATGAAACCCTTCTAATGCTTCATCTGGACCGGCATTTACATATGCTTTTAGTCAGCTCCTCAATCATTTGGGATGATTCCTGTAAATTAAAGAATGAAGTATTAAATTTGTAAAAGCTGCTTTGAACAGAATTTTGAAAATGTGTGTATTTGTAAAATTATTCAGTCAATTACTCAGACCATCAAGTGAAATATAAAAGTCAGTGCACTATGCGCAGTTAATACTTTATATGCATTAAATTCTTATAATCTTTTCAAGGCTGTTTTTTGCTGATCTGATTTCAGGGCGACTTTGAGGCCGGTAAATACAGATGTCTGATCTGCAATAAAGAGTTTAACTCTGAAAGTGGAGTGAAATACCACATCAACTCTGTCCATTCACAGGTAATGAAAAGTTTCTGGCTTGAGCCTTCTTTGTGCAACTGTATGTAGATGACATTGCCATGAATGCATATACTCTATATCAGGGGTTGGATATGAGCAGCTCCATAGTGTAGTTGTTTAAACTCATCAGGAAAGTTTTTACTAAAGTCATGAATAAAGTGATGTCTCAGACTTGCAACAGCAGAATCAGACTTCTTTTTGCAAACAGACGAGCTGCCCCATTCTGGCTTATAATGCAATAAATAATAAATAATGCAAGTTTAATGTATGTCATATAATAGCACCTCTTCATGCTGCGTGTATCTCAACAGGATTGGTTTGTGACGAACAAAAAAGCCTCCAAGAAGTTTGAGAAGTTCCTTAAAAACCAGCCCAAAGAGGTCGTCCGTAATGTGGATAAGCAGACTGTTGATCAGTACCACCATCATCACCTGCAGCATCATCCTCATCATCATCATCAGCAGCACCATCAACAACACTCACATCACCACCATCAGCAGCAGCAGCAGCACCAGCTCCAGCACCAGCCTCTGCAGCACCCACTTCAGCCGCTGCATCACCTCCAACACCAAACTCAGTACCTCCATCCAGAGAGGCAGAACCTTCCTCCACAAGTGGACCCCCAGCCCCAACAGCCGATGCTCCAGTACACCAGTTTGGAGCCTCCTCCGGGGCCAGTGTGGGTCGATATGGACCACAGAGGAGCCGTGCTGGGGCCGGAGCAGGCCCCGATCGAAATGGAAATGGCTGACAAACCTGAGGAGGACAGCGGTGGGATGATGAAGGATACAAGGAGAGGGAAGGAGGAAAGAGGAGTAGATGTAGGGGAGAGGGGGAAGGCTGATAAGAAGCAGAAGGATTGCTTCACTTTCGGCGGTAGCAGCAGAGGCGGAGGTTGTGGGCGCAGCAGCAGCAGTAGCAGTAGCAGCAGCAATACCGGCAGCTCATCGAGCGAATCGGAGGTCGAGCAGCAAGAGCGGCAGAGACAGATTGACCAGTGGAGCTTGAAACGACCGGGCATCATGGGCCTCTCGCTGAGGCTGGAAAGCGACAGAGAAACATTTAAAAAGACCTAAAAATCACACTTTCCTTCACATTTCAAATGTCTGCAGCTGATTTGAATGGAAGTAGAGAAAAAAAGGTGAAGCGAGAAAAACGTCTGCATAAGTTTTCCACAAGACAAACCTGTGAGATGGCAGCTGAGACAATTAAATTCACTAACCTTTCGGAAGTGATGGTGGATGCCTTGAAGACAAGCTCTCAAGCTGTGAGCGTGGAAAGCTCAGACTGCTCGTTTCCAGAGGCTGTTTCTGTCTTGAAATGGTTGTCGTTGTATAACCTTGAGAAATGTAGTTTATCGTGTGTTTATCTGTAACAGATTGTTTCCACCAACTTTAATTGTCTTATTGTTTTAAAAGGTTTCATAAAACTCTTCTTGTCTTTCATGTTTTGATTTAAATGGTAAATGGCCTGTATTTGTATAGCGCTTTACTAGTCCCTAAGGACCCCAAAGCGCTTTACACTACATTCAGTCATTCACCCATTCACACACACATTCACACACTGGTGATGGCAAGCTACATTGTAGCCACAGCTGCCCTGGGACGCACTGACAGAGGTTGACCTGAACAGAGACTGCCAGGTGGAGTGTTTACTTGTACTTGTCTAGTCACGCTCTCTGAAGACATTTTGTGCCTCTCGAGTATGATTAGTATAACTTCATACTACTCATCACTTTTAATTATGACTGATCACCATCCTTGGTGAAGTAATGTTGGATCAGGATCACTGTTCACTGGCTTGGATTCTTCTGTCTGTCTGATATTGTTTTCATTTCAGATTTTTTTTTATATAATTTTGTATTTAGTTGCCATTCTTAAGTGAAACCTGCTGCCAGTTTACAGACTTTTGGGCATGTACATGTGACATATAAGTAGCAATGAAGCAAATCTAATGTAAAAGGAAAGAAATGAAAATAACATTGTATCAACTAAAACTTTATTTCCTAAAGTGTACTGGAAACATCAGTACTATTCTTATTAAGTGCAAAACAGCTTAAGCAATTAATCGTGTCCATTGTATGACTGCAACTCATCTCCATCAGTTACAGAATATAATGAGCAGTCTGAAACCACGTATCACCAACACATCTGAAAATTCCCTCCTAAACTGAATCTCTTGATCCTGATAATGTTCTGATAATTTCTTGAGAACTTGAAGGCCATATTACACATTTATTTTCTTATTTTGCTTTTAATATTAATGAATATATGGCACAAAATGTCCAGTTTTTCGCTATAATCACTTCTAAACTGGGCCCGGCCCTACCTCTGGTAAAGATTTCATGCGCATAAAATCAGTAACATTTTCCTTAATCCTGTGAACAAACTGACAAATTAACCAAGCACACAGCCTCCTTAGTGGAGGTAGCTACAGGATGTACCCCCTGTCAATTAAAGCTCTGTTCTTGTAGGATTATTTGATGTAACCTGTGAAGTGGGAAACCTTAGAAAATTTGTTATGTACCAAGAAACAGAAACAAACATAGTTTAATTTGTTTGCGTAGAAATTAACCAGTGAGTGACATGACGTGATTTTTTGTTCTTTTATTTTTGTTGAAATGTAGAAATCCTTTATTTGCCAAAACCTGGTTCAACGTCAGCAGTTAAAAATAATCTTAACTCAAGTTATGCATGTGTTTCTTTATTGGATTTATTAGATAGGTGCAGTGACGAGTGACAGGAAAGTGGAGGGAGAGAAAGACAGGTCGGATTCAAACCTGGGCTGGCCGCTCCCAGCAACACAGTGTATGATCACCTATACCAAAAAAACAAAAGAAAAACATCAGTAAATGTTAAAAACAAATATTTTGTCTCTTCTTTATTTTACATTTTTTATGTCACATTTGATTATGTTGTGCAGACCTTCAGTCAGAGTGCATGCATCCTCCCAGCTCTCCTCCACTGACATAAATGCAGCTGACTGGGATGTGATGAATGGAAGCTATCATGTAACATGAAGGATATTCACTCTTATTTAACCGACAGCATGTAGCCTAATGTTTATGTACTCTGTGTTTTGTATCTCCTACAGTGGGAAATTGTCACGTCAGTCAGTTCTGTGATGTTTTCCTATAAATGTGCATATTTTTTTTACAAATTTATTTTGAATGTATAAATGTGTTTAGTTCTTGTTTCTCCCATTTCTTCTGCACTCCCATAGAGCTGGATAAATGAACCGTTTAACACAAATTGTCTCTTAATCAGTGAAATTATGTAAAATGAAAAACACCCATGACTGTATTTACTGTGTTTGATTTTTTTTTACCCTCCATCAGATGACTTTAGGATGAATAGTTGGTGTTGTTTAAGTCTCAAATTAGAAAACGCATTATTTTTTATTTTTATTATTGTTATTCTCTGTTAATTTTAAGTGTTGGCGAACATTTGGTTCTGAGTTGTGTCGGGACCTCTGCATACTCACTTGCAAGTCTTTTTTTTCTTCATTTTTAGACTGTTAAGACTGAAAAATCTTGAAAACATTAATTTAACTTTAGTTTTATATCTGTCTTTGTCACTAACCACTACAGATTTCTTTTGATGGTGTTTGTACGTAAGAGGGAAATAATTATAAGACTTAAGTCGGTAGTTTCTAATCTTTGTGGGTTGTGATCTCATGAAGTGAAGCCAGTATCTACCTTCATGAGAGATTGTGTTTTCTTTGTGGTCACTTTATTAGGTACACCTGTCCAATCTTAATTCGATTCAGTTCAACTCTCCAAATGTAAAGCCTACTTTCTGTCTAAAATAGTGAGGGTTTGCTTAATATATGAATTCTTTTGTAACATAATATGATGGACGAAAACATTTTTGTCATGATGAGCTCTATAATAAATACAATAGCACATTTCTGATATTCTTCAACATAATCTACACATAAAAGTAGATTTTTTTTAGAGCTCAACTAATTTACAAGATAACTGATACTGATAGCTGCTGGAGCCAAAACAGTAAAACACCTGTGACAAAATAGCTTGAATGAATTAAAATAGCTCAACAAAATAGCCCAATTAAAGAGAAAACAAATGAGCTCAATTAAGCTCAACAGGTAAAATTATTAATATTTCTCCTTCTTTTGGGTGTTCACTTTTGGGGGTTACCACAGCACATCATCCTCCACATTCTTAGCCTCTAGGGTAGGGAGAAAGCCTGTTTCTTGCAGGTTTTAGATCTCACCCTGGGTCACCACACCTGAATGTGAAAATGATTAGTTCATTACCAGGCCTCTGGAGAACTTCAAGACATGTTGAGGAGCTCAATTAGCCATTTAATCAGCAGTGTTGGATCAAGGACACATTTAAATCCTGCAGGACACCGGCTCTTGAGGCCTGGAGTTCCCTACCCCTGCTCTAAGGTCACACCAACTATCTCCCTCTCCATCCATAAAACTTTTCTGGGTTCTTCTTTTTCCACTTACCTTTCAGCTCCATCATCATCATCCTTTCTCCACGGTCCCTGCTCTGCACGTCCAAACCCTCTCAGCATTACCTTTCTAACTTTGTCTCCAAACCTCTCAACCTTTGATGTACTCATTTCTAGTTCTGTCAATCCCCTAAATACAATAAAAGAACAACAATACAGTAGAAAGCTGAAAAGAATTCAGTTAAATAGCTCACATTCAGTAACTCAAAATAAAATAAAAGTGACTTCCTAAATGTAGCAAAAAGTGTATACGTACAGCTCGTTTATGATGCTGAAAAGGGTAATTTGGGGGGATTTCATTCAAAACTTTCCAGTAATGCCTTACAAAAGCTTATTACTCCTAAGACACTTCTGAGTCACCATGACCTACTGTACTGTAATGCTACTCTGCTACAGGTGCTGCAAACAGTGCTGATAGTGGAGAGGAAACAACTCCTAAACTTACTAAACTCTAAATGACTCTGAACACCTTTATCTGCTTTATGTTCAATAAAAATAAAGTTCTGATATGAAATCATATCAGTCAGCAAACTGTATACGTCAATATATGTGTTACAGGTTAATACAGGGCAGTAACGTCATTGAACTGGTACATTCATCAGGGTTTACAGAGCTGTTGTTTTGAATTGCTAAAGATTGCACAAAGTTACCTTATCAGTTGAGGTGAGGCGTTGATGTTGTGGTTTAAAAATATAAAATCAATTTCAAACCAGTCTTCAGACAAAATATTAAGCAAAGATTAGAAGGACTGTGTAAAAAATTAGACAATTTATGTTTTATTATTTCTCCCCCGTTTTTATGGCAGTCATATTTGTAATAAACTTTGTTATCACCCTGCATGCACTTTGGCATGTTTCACAGCACAAATGAAAGCAGCCTTTTCTATTTGACTAAACATTTGACCTATTTAATAACAGAAGCTCTGCATTTCATGGGATAACACCGAAATATGTTTTCACTATAACAAAACTATTAAGGTCAGTGTGGTTCAAACTTTGCTTTTTCCTGCTGTCTTCCTGTCCTTATATTGTAGACCAGCATCTGTTAATGCTGGAGCACAACTCTGACATCTAGTGTGAGTTTTTATTCTGTTCCATTCAACTGGAAAGAAGTAGTGAGAGGCACTCGAGATTTCCATTTGATATTAGTAATGTAAACATGATTTGATCTTAACCTCCTCCCGTTAAGTGATTGATTTCTAAGAGGTTTCAGTTCAATGGTCATACTAGAAGTAATGCTGGGAGCTGAAGTAGTTTATTGTTGTTGAAGTGTTTTTAATGAACTGACAAGTGATAATGATGAAAACTGATATCTTGTGACTAAACTTTTAACCCTCTTCAAAAAAAACAAAAAAAAAAACAGTTCAATATCCTGTATTGTCCAGGCCAGATTTAAATAAAGGTTCAGTCAGTTAGTAGCCATGTAACATCTGTAAACAGACCAAGTGATTGATTTTTTTAATTTTATGAGACATGATTTTTATTCAAGTGACAACATTCATTCAACAATTAACACCACATTGTTTTTATTAGAAGTTATGTGCTGCTGTTTCATAGTACTGGCAGTGTTATAACAACAGATAATAAAGATTTATTCATGCTCATTCTGTGTCTTAATAATACTGAGTGGAGGCTGGCATAAAGAGTGATAGGTAAAGGATTAACCCCACTGCATCCCCCAGTAGAAATGCCTGTCTTAATTCATATCTTTTAAATCGTGGCTCTTCTTTCTTGACTGCAGCAGTGGTATTCACATCTCAAATCATCTCAGATTATTGCTCCATCGTTGAAACTTTAACCCGACAAATTTGGGGTTGGCTCTTCCTTGACATCTTATTTGAACTGTGGCTGTGCATCAGGCAGGTTTGAGGAGTCCCAGTCCCAGGCTGCTGGACACTGGCGCCACCGGCACCAGTGCTCCAGCATTAACAGATATACAGGTCCATTTTCTTTACTAAATGTACCTGTATATTGTTTACATGTTTGAAATAAATTAAAAAACAAACAAAGTTAATGTCATTAACCAATTAGGACCAGAATAAAACACAGTGGACCTCTAGACATCATTGTCTCCAAGGCCAACACAACAAAAACAAAAAAAACAACTGAGGCCACACTGTTCATACAAAAAACAAAGACTACAATGGCTGAGCTCCCCGTCTCCCCTCTCATCTGCCCATTCTGATTTTGACCCTTCACCAGTATGTGGCAGTATTGAATGGAAATTCGGTTAATTTGGTTAATGAATAACTGTGCACAGAATATAATAAAATAAAAACAACTTGTGAATTTTACTCTCAGAGCTGAATGAGAAAAACAAAGGTGTATACCTTATAAAATATTTGAAGTTAATTGTCTTGTTAGATAACGCTAACCGCACAGAAAATAAGGTTTTGGTTTGTAAATATGAGAAAAAATCAAAAGTTAAATGTTTTAAGCATCAATGGAGTCATTTCTGTGCTGGGTCGATGTTGAAAGTGTTGATCCGTAGAGTCTGACCCTACACACTGCTTCCCACTTGGTGAATGAGTTAAATGCAGAGAGACAAATTTTCCCACGGGGATCAATAAAGTATACATTATTATATGTTGCGTACTGAGGTTATACCTCATTATGTCAGTAGATGGAGCTGTTCAAGCCCATACACAGCTCAGACATAAATGTGAATATAGGTTCAGCAATATGAGGTGCCGTGAGGGACATTATTACGGAAACGCTCTCACACAGACTACTGAAATGCACTCACGCACTCCACTGAAACCTGAGGCATTTCAGCTAAACAGGAAGTTGTTTCCTGACAAGTAAACTGATGGAAAAAGTGGTACATTTCAAACCACTACGAGGATGTCTACTCAGCAACCTGCTAGTACAGCGGTCCTCAACCTTTTTTTGCACCACGGACCATTCATTTATGGCCGACAATATTTTCACGGACCGGCCTTTAAGGTGTCGCGGATAAATACAATAAAATAAAACCAGTACCGGTACCAAAAAAAAAAGAAAGAAGATTTATTCATAACACATGGGAAAAGACCCACGGAAACAGTTAATAATATAAGTGATATAAAAATAACGATAAAAAATGATAAAAACCTTGAAAACCACGAATGTCAAACCAGACATTCAAGGCATGGGTTTAACCACTATCTGTGCCCCATTGCATAAAGTCAGGCTGTCATGCAGTTTTGTGGATGATGATATCTGCCTTGGTGTTCGTCCTGCTTTGCCACTTGAGGGCGTACATGTGATTTTGGGGAATGATTTGGCTGGAAATCGAGTCTGGGCTGACAATTCTTTACCTGTTAAATCTAGAGTTCTGAATGAGTCCCATGAGTGTGAACAGGGTTTTTCTGACCTTGCAGCTTGTGCTGTTACAAGGGCTGCAGCTAAAAGGGATGCAGAGCCTGTAACTCAAGCAGAAGAGTGTCAGGTTGAACCAGATTTGATTATTCCTGAACATTTGTCAGTTTCCCAGCAAGAGTTCATTCAAGCACAGCGTGCTGATGCTTCACTGACTGAGCTGTTTCACAAAGTGCAACCTAGTGATGACACTAGAAGTGCGGCCTCTGGTTATTTTCTGCAGCCCACTGGCCGTCACACTCAACTCTTGTGGCCCGGTACCAAGTGACTCACAGAATGGTACTGGTTCAGGGCCCGGGGTTGGGGACGGCTGTGCTAGTAGCCTAAGTGAAGAAGCTGCATTACTTAACAATATATTAGCTTCCTTGAATCCAGGAATGGATTGCGGAATTCGGCAAGGATGTCCTATTTCCCCTAAGCTTTTTATATTGGCAACCAAACTGTTAAAACTATTAATCAAGAATTCAAGGAATATCAATTTTTAATAAAGACTTCAAAATTAGTCAATTTGCAGATGATACATCTATTTTTTTGAAAGATAAATCAATGGTAGAGAAAACTAAATCTCTTAATATCAAAAAAATGTGAACTACTCCCGATTCATACAAGCTCTGACTCCACAATGGCTTCGGTTAGAGTTGAATCTAAAGTTAAATATTTAGGGCTGATGATATCTAAAAACCTAATTAGCAGAGAAGACACTAATATTTCTAACTGTATCATGGAGATGAAGAAATCACTTAGCCACTGGTTAAGCAGAGACCTCACTATTTTCAGCAGAAACATCCTATCTAAAGCTGAAGACATCTCCATATTGATTTATCCTTGTCGCTCTCTATACATCTCCTCTAAAAACATTAATAAGGCTAACACAGTTATTTTCCAATTTTTGTGGAGGAATAAAAGCCATGGTTCGCACCCTTAAAATAAAATGATTAAAATCCTGTCTGTGACAGCCAGACTCTATGTGGTTCCACATCCCACGATCCTTGTTTAATAAAATAGGAGGATTAGACTTTATTTCATAATGTGATTTTGAGGTAGATATCAAGATATCGAACTTTCCCAAACAGACTTTGCAATGATATTGCACGAGTAAAATCAGTGCTTTCTAATTTATTGCTAGGACAATGTCAGCTGTTTGATAAAAATGCAATAATAAATGTATTAGTAGTTTCTGCAAAGATAAAATATTTCATACTTATGACAGAACGGTTACATGGCATGGATCTAATTTAGTTATTTCAGATACACTGGATTAAGCATACTCGAAATTTATGAAATGGCCTATTCTACCTAAAGTTAAAGAAACACACTTTAAAGTCATAAACAAAATTAATCTAATGGCAGAATTTCTAAAAAATAGATTTGGCTTTGAGGTGGGTCAGTGATCTTTTTGTACTGATGAAAATGAAACCATAGATCATCTTTTTTTTTTCTATGTCCTATCACACAAAGCTTTTGGTGTGATTTTAAAAATAGGTTTTCCCTAAAAATTAATGATGTGCAACCATTTGAATTACATCATATAATTTTTTTTATATGGATCATCTAGAGTTGGGTGTCTCAGACATTATTAACATCATCATACTTTTGAGTAAATATCATATCCATTGTGCTAAATGGAGGAACGCTAAGCCTTCTCTCCCTGGTTTTATTAATGATTTTAAGATATTTTTTTCTTTGCCAAAAAAGACAAAAAGCAAATATGCCAAAAAAACTAACCAGGATATTGCCCATCTCCTGCTATTCTAAATTGGACTTATGCTGAAGCTAATATATTGTTAAGTAATGCAGCTGCTTTACTTAGGCTTCTAGCAGGTTGCTGAGTAGACATCTGTGTAGTGGTTTTATTTGAGATCTACCCCTTTTCCCTTTAGTTTCCTTGTCAGGAAACAACTTCCTGTTCAACTGAAATGCCTTGGTTTTCAGTGGAGTGTGTGTGCGTTTCAGTAATAATGTTCCTTACGGCACCTCATACTATTGAGTGTTTAGACTCAGTGTTTTCTTCAGTCTGTGTTTTATTTCCTGAAAAGACAAAACAAAAAAATTATAGAGCAAACAGTAAAACTCAAAGCTTTTTATGTATAAAGTTTCATCTGTGAATGTTCTCACCTTTAGATTTTGTCCACATGTTGACTGCAACAACAGATATTAAGAGTGCTGCTAAACCCACAGACACGATGATGCATCTCAGCAAATACAGACAATCTGAAAATGAGCAAAAATATTTTGGCTTCAACTTTTTGTTCAGTGCAAAACTCAAAATATTTCAAATGTGTTAAAAACAATCAATTTTCTAAAATGTAGTGATGAGGTTTGAGTGTGCTTTTGCAATGTGGAGTTTCTAGCTACAGTATTTATTCTAAATTATAAATAAACACCAACAATGGAAATGATAAAAATCAAGTAAATGTGTTTAAAAATATATTATTAATAATATTTATTTTTTTGTCTGTCATGGAAACAAAACAGATGTCTGTCAAGACAGATTGCACACAAAGAGAGAGATTCAGCCACTACCATCATGTTCATGATTATTTGATGTTGTTGTCAGTTTCCCCTCTGATGTCTTTACTTCTTCTTTTGTTGCCCATATGTTTATTTTTAATGTTGGTTCAATTGTTATTGTATATCTGAATCTAAAGAAAATTCCACACAGATTTCACAGTTAATGTTTTGACTTTAGATGTCAGCAAACCACAACTGAACTGGAAAGATTTAAAACATGTAAAACAAAACACTAAATCTCTCCACACACAGTTAAGAGTCAGTCTGAAATATAAACATTAAACTTTAAAATAAGAGAAATTTGTGGATTTTCTTGTTGATGGTTTTTTTTTTTTGTGCTGGACTTTACTGTTATTGATTTGGTTGTTGTTACATCTTCATCTAAAGAAATACAATAACAACATTAAAAACACTGACAGTAAGGAAAGACTTGAAAGTAACAACAACAGAGAGGAAACAGTGGTGAGATGTTTAACAGTCTAACAAGTCTCATTTTTGATGATGTCTCATGTCTGAGGATATGTTCTCTTTATCTTCATACAGACACTCAACTGTGAGTCTACAGTGTTCATATGTCAACACAGAGCTGTTCAAGATGCTTTATCATTGTTCTCATGTACACACACTGGTGAAGATGGAGATATTGTAAGAGAAAAGCATGCTTTGTTTACTGACAAGAGAAAAAAAATAGTTGAACTTCCACATTAGAAATCAAAGAATTCAACATTTTATTTCCTTCATTCTGCTTATGATGTTAAATGTTCATCTGTCAGTGTTTTCACCTTTAGTTTTCTTCCATCTGATGATCACAACAACAATTATTAAGAGTGCTGCTAAACCCACAGGAATGACGATAAACCCTGACCGAACTGGAGAGATTATTAAAACGTGTTAAACAATGAATTTCTTCCACACCAACATGTTCTCACTCCCAAAGCCTAACATTTTATGCTAGGTGACAAATCGTCAGTATATCACACTTCCGGGCACCCAACAACACGTCCCCATATTACGAGATCGGAAAAATGAGGAAACCTGAGAACCGTTTGAAATTAATCCACACATGTACGTTCATTTTACTTAAATCACTTTGGAAAACACTATCTAATGTCATTAAAGTGCTGGTTAAGGTTGGGGATAAGGTTATGGTTAGGGTTGAGACATGACACATCGTACGTATATTATGCCAGGGGAGTGAGAACGGTCTGTCCACACACAGACAAGTCTGACATTAAAATTTCAAAAGAAGACAGATTAAGTCTCTACCCTGTGGTTGATTATTTGTTGTCAGTGTCCCTTCTGATGTCTTTACTTCTTCTTTTGTTGTCCATATGTTTGTTGGTTCTGTTGTTGATTTTCTTGTGGTGAACTTCACTGTTGATGATGTTGCTATTTCCGAGTCTTTACCTGAATCTAAAAGAAACACAGAGCGTACGGTTAATGTTTTGACTTTAGATGTCAGTAAACCACAACTGAACTGGAAAGATTTAAAACATGTAAAACAAAACACTGAATCTCTCCACACACAATTAAGAGCCAGTCTGAAATATAATACATAAATAATTATAAATATATAAATATTAGACTTTAATAAAAAAGAGATTCAGTCTCAACCTGCTGATTGATTATTTGATGCTGTTGTCAGTGTCAGTGATGTTGCTGATTTAGTTGTTGTTACATCTTCATCTAAAGAAATGCAATAACAACATTAAAGACACTGACAGTAAGAAAAGACTTGAAAGTAAGTGAACAACAACAGAGAGGAAACAGTGGTGAGATGTTTAACAGTGTAACAAGTCTCATTTTTGATGATGTCTCCTGTCTGAGGATATGTTCTCTTTATCTTCATACAGACACTCAACTGTGAGTCTACAGTGTTCATATGTCAACACAGAGCTGTTCAAGATGCTTTATCATTGTTCTCATGTACACACACTGGTGAAGATGAAGATATTGTAAGAGAAAAGCAACAATAGAAAAATGAACTTCATCACTGTGATCATAATTATTGTGGTGTTTCAGTTTGTTGTTCTAACAGGACAGTTTGAGCTGAAAACATTAAGATGTAAATACTCACTGTTAATAACAGACAGATGAATAATAAAGTCCGAACCTTCTTGTGATCCTGTTGCTGTTTTGAAATGTCTGCAGGTGTAACGACCAACATCCTGATCTGTGACCTTCTTTATAACCAGAGAACAGTCTGCAGAAAGACTCAGTCTGTCTGATTTACGTTTGACTTCTTTATTCTGCCCAAGTTCAAAGAGTGATACTGTGGTGCTTGAATCACTGAAGATCCAGGTAGTACTGCTACAGTTATGCTGACCTTGTAACGAGGTGTTACAAGGCAGAGTAACATCGTGTCCACGTTCAGCTGTGACAGTTTCACCAGTTTGATGTTGCTCGGTTGTTCCTGTTGAGAAAAAGAGAGAGAAATGTGAAACATCAAATATGTTATGAATATGAGTGTTTTGTTTATAATGTGAAGTTTATTTTAAATACAACACAAGTTTAAGATTCAACTTTAGTTTCTAATAGTCAGCTAAAGTCAAAAGGTTTATCATGGCTTTCTCAGTTAAAGGAAGAATAAAGAAGTAACGTGTGATAATAATTCAGTTTATTAACTGAATGTATTTCTATGTACACTTACCTTTAAACTGAAGCATCAGTGTCAGTAATGAAGACATTTGAATCCATGTGAATGCAGCCATCGTGCTTCTCTGTCTCTCTCAGTCTCTGTTCTTGCTCTCACGTTCACAAATGAGATAGTCTCAGAGACTCCTCCTGCTCACTTCCTCATAGTGACCACTGTTAGCAGCTATATAAAACACAGATGAAATGTGTTAGTGGTCTGAGACCTGTTGGTGTCTTATTGCACCTATGAAGTCATTTTTTTCTCTCAGAAGTGAAAGGGAAATGCGTTGGTGATGTGGGTACAAGAGCTACAGAGCGCTGGAGGTTTCATGATGACCAGATGAGCCACTGACAGATAAATGGTTACCACATCCTTGAGTGTGTGACTGAACTGTCTTTAGGTTTCCCACCATTTGTTACCACATAGCAGGTACTTTTAAAAAATTGCTGTCTGATTATAATTTGGAATCACACTGGGTAAAGAAATGCATTTATCCCTCTATAGCCCATAATGGCTGCAGGCATTCTGTGTGTTTTAACTACTGTATCAAAACGGTTTTGTACACAATATAATTTAACATATTGTAACAATATCAATACTTATTAACAATTTAGGAGAAACAAATCGATATGTGTCAACTAAAATTAATTACTACGTTTTTACTCCAGGGTCACCTTAGTGCCATACAGTTTGACATGATTAAAGACTTCGGCTAAAAGAAAACAAAAGTCTCAGCTAGTAAAAATGCATATATGTATCAATACTATCTTCACACAACATAAACAATAAAATAATTGTAATATAAAAAATTAATTGTCTTCCACTTCAGTTCGTAACTCTGTGTTTCTCACAAACTACCATTCAGCTCGCTGGATTCTGGAGTTTGCCTTCATACATTCTGTTCACATCCTGTTCACTAACCCCTGCCGCTGATTTAGGAAACACGCCCACATTAACTGGTGATAGTCACAGTTAACTTGGGCAGCTGCCTGCTCAATATATCATAACATCATTGCAATAATCTGCATGAAACAAAGAAGTGTACCTTCTTTCCTCAGTGCAGAGCAGCTGGACGTTGTGTTTGCCCCAGAGTGACCTTTCTAATTAAACACTGATAAATGGGATTTAAAAGGAGGTAATAATACTGAAAAAAACCTGAACATCTCAAACCATCAAACATCTTAGTTACTGTAGCTCAGGGATTTTAGCCAACAACAACTGGTCTGCAAAGATTATGAAAATATGTGAAACTGCCAGACAGATGCATTAACAACATTTTCCATGAGAGGAGTTCTTATTGTAGTGAGTGTCTATATGTGAATCTAAGAGCTCTTCTGGCCTTCTTCTGACTCAGACTTCAGTAAACCACAGCTGACATACTGAATTTCTCCACACACACACGATCAAGTGTCAGTGTGATATTCACCTTTTTGTTGTCAAAAGAAGAGTGAGCGTCAAAGCTTATATTTCATGGCTTTTAAGCATCTGAGCCTCCTTTTGTCTATTGTAGATATTAGCTGAGTGAAAAACTTCTAATATTTTAACTTTTATATCCAATGCATTTTGCAGGCTCTCTTTGTCATCTATTGACATGATTGTCTAGATGTTGTCTTGACTACCAACAGATTAGAGAAAGTTAAGTGTGTGAAGACTGTTAGATGAGTTAAGTGTTTGGATTAACAGTGTCCATGGTGATGTTTGTCTGCACACATGAAAAGAGGTCAAGATTTAAACTTATTACACATCAGAATTTTAGTCTTGAAGTTTGCAATGAAACATGATGACACTGCAGCAGTGACCACTGTTAGCTGTGAGGTGAGAACATAGATTAAATGTGTTAGTGGTCTAAGACCTTTTGGTTTCCAATTCCACCTCTGAAGTCATTCTTTCTGAGAAGTTAAGAGGAAGTGTTTCGGTAAAAATACAGCAGCTCTTGAGGTTTAACCCTCTAATGTTGACCACACACATATAATGCACTGCTTCATCTTTCTGCATACTTCTAAGGAAAACAAACAAAGGTTGACTTAATGAAAAGCAATCCTTTACTTCAACTGATGAAAAGTCCCATGAGAGAATAAAAAAGGAGTCTAAAATCAACTGCGAACTGACAGGGAGAATAATAAGCACTAAGGCAAAGTCTGAAGGAAAGACAATGCTAAATGTAGATGAGGGTAATTATTGGACATTGATACAGCTGGATAACCAGACAAGAAAAAAATAAATTACACATATATATATATATATATATATATATATATATATATATATATATATATATATATATATATATAATTTATTTTATATATATATATATATATATATATATATAAAAAACAGGAGACGATCAAAACTAAATGGGGAAATGTAAACACATGAATGAACTTAACATAGGGAGCTGATACAAGAGGAAAATACAGGAAACACTGATGGAGCAAATGAAACTCTAACACTGAGACTAAATTATAACAATGACTAAAGACTCCAAAATATTCATTATTTATTTTTAGAATAATCACTGAAAGCAGCTTAAAAGATGGATTTTAAGCTACTTTAACCTATATCATCCAACAACACAGATCATATTTGCAATGGACATGGAATTATATTCATAACAGAAAGTTTAGCACAAATTACAAAAGTTCAAACTCTACTTACCAAGAAACTGGAAAGCAAGTCTGCACAGCGCAGTAAGAAAGTTAGCCTGTTAGCATTAAAGCTGACAAACAGTATGCAGGACTTTAGGATTTTGGTTCACACTAATCTTTAAAACTAGGCGTGCACAATCATATATCACATATTCTTTTTTCTTTTGTTTTGAAAGGGACTGAAAAGTGAAATTTAGTTGAATATTAAGTGTTTTTGCTGTCATGTTTTTGGATGTCACAAACAGGAAGTTTAATATCGTCATGGATACAGTGAGATACACCTCTCAAGCCTAGTTTTATGGCCCTTTTTGTATTGTTAAAAATGGCACACAGCAAATGAATAAACGTTTAATAACAATATTCTGTGTGGCTATCTAATTTGATATAAAGGTAACTATCACTAGACTACATTAACAATGGAGATCTTAAATTGAGTAATTCTGTAGCATAACCATTGTTACCCCAGCACAAATACACCCAGTATTATACCATATATGTTACTATAAAAAGAACAAACAGGAAGATACTCTATGATCCAAGCATTCATGCAGCATCCAGAAAAACAACTAGAAACATTTCACGAGTAACACCCTATTTCTTTGGTTTGTTGCTGGTGGAATAGAGGTCGCTGGGATCAGTGGAAAGTCCAGCAGGTGAGGAGGGAACTTTCATAGTGCTATAAGTCACAGTGTCATCATCATCCCCACAAGCCTATAAGAAAACATTATAAGATGTTATTACTTAAATAAACTGACAGGAGCTTTAAAAATCACAAACCTACTGCTAACATCATCAATGTAAATACCAAAATCTTACCCGGGCTTTATTCTTGGTCTTCTTGGTGAAACTGATGGAAGCATAGGAAACACCATCATCAGCATCAGCCTGCACAGTGAACACAATATAAAGACTGCTGAGTATGTGAGTTCATGATGGAACTGTTTCACATCTATTGAAGTAAATTCATTTTCAGCTTCTCTGTTGAACTAAACATAACACTGAGTGTAACTTTGCACTGGGAGTACTGAGAGATCTCACCGTCTCCTGATTGGTTCCTGGACCAGACTCAGTGTCTGCAGGGTTTAAGCTCAGTCGCTGCAAAAATACAGTTTGTGACCAAAATAATACTGAATTAACAAAACTGTTTCAAGGAGGACCTGATTCAAAGTATTTTCCAGCTGACTTATAAGTTATTTAGAGTCTCTGTCTGGTGTGGAACTATAGAGTCTAAAGATGATGATGAAAAGAACATTGCTGAAAGAGAACCTGTTATCTGGAGATTTGAACTCACCATGTTGTCGCTCTGTTGTGCTTTGTTTAGTGACAAGAGAAAAAAAATAGTTGAACTTCCACATTAGAAATCAAAGAATTCAACATTTTATTTCCTTCATTCTGCTTATGATGTTAAATGTTCATCTGTCAGTGTTTTCACCTTTAGTTTTCTTCCATCTGATGATCACAACAACAATTATTAAGAGTGCTGCTAAGCCCACAGGAATGACGATAAACCCTGACTGAACTGGAGAGATTATTAAAACGTGTTAAACAATGAATTTCTTCCACACCAACATGTTCTCACTCCCAAAGCCTAACATTTTATGCTAGGTGACAAATCGTCAGTATATCACACTTCCGGGCACCCAACAACACGTCCCTATATTACGAGAACGGAAAAATGAGGAAACCTGAGAACCGTTTGAAATTAATCCACACATGTACGTTCATTTTACTTAAATCACTTTGGAAAACACTATCTAATGTCATTAAAGTGCTGGTTAAGGTTGGGGATAAGGTTATGGTTAGGGTTGAGACATGACACATCGTAAGTATATTATGCCAGGGGAGTGAGAACGGTCTGTCCACACACAGACAAGACTCAGTCTGACATTAAAATTTCAAAAGAAGACAGATTAAGTCTCTACCCTGTGGTTGATTATTTGTTGTCAGTGTCCCTTCTGATGTCTTTACTTCTTCTTTTGTTGTCCATATGTTTGTTGGTTCTGTTGTTGATTTTCTTGTGGTGAACTTCACTGTTGATGATGTTGCTATTTCTGAGTCTTTACCTGAATCTAAAAGAAACACAGAGCGTACGGTTAATGTTTTGACTTTAGATGTCAGTAAACCACAACTGAACTGGAAAGATTTAAAACATGTAAAACAAAACACTGAATCTCTCCACACACAATTAAGAGCCAGTCTGAAATATAATACATAAATAATTATAAATATATAAATATTAGACTTTAATAAAAAAAAGATTAAGTCTCGACCTGCTGATTGATTATTTGATGCTGTTGTCAGTGTCAGTGATGTTGTTGATTTGGTTGTTGTCACATTTCCACCTAAAGAAATGCAATAACAACATTAAAGACACCAACAGTAAGGAAAGACTTGAAAGTAACAACAACAGAGAGGAAACAGTGGTGAGATGTTTAACAGTCTAACAAGTCTCATTTTTGATGATGTCTCCTGTCTGAGGATATGTTCTCTTTATCTTCATACAGACACTCAACTGTGAATCTACAGTGTTTATATGTCAACACAGAGCTGTTCAAGATGCTTTATCATTGTTCTCATGTACACACACTGGTGAAGATGGAGATATTGTAAGAGAAAAGCAACAATAGAAAAATGAACTTCATCACTGTGATCATAATTATTGTGGTGTTTCAGTTTGTTGTTCTAACAGGACAGTTTGAGCTGAAAACATTAAGATGTAAATACTCACTGTTAATAACAGACAGATCAAATGTAAAGTCTGGACCTTCTTGTGATCCTGTTGCTGTTTTGAACTGTCTGCAGGTGTAACGACCAACATCCTGATCTGTGACCTTCTTTATAACCAGAGAACAGTCTGCAGAAAGACTCAGTCTGTCTGATTCAGGTTTGGCTTCTATATTCTGCCCAAACTCAAAGAGTTCTACTGCACTGCTTGGATCACTGAAGATCCAGGTAGTACTGTTACAGTTCTGCTGACCTTGTAACGAGGTGTTACAAGGCAGAGTAACATCGTGTCCACGTTCAGCTGTGACAGTTTGTTGTTGCTCGGTTGTTCCTGTTGAGAAAAAGAGAGAGAGAAATGTGAAACATCAAATATGTTATGAATATGAGTGTTATGTTTATAATGTGAAGTTTATTTTAAATACAACACAAGTTTAAAATTCAACTTTAGTTTTAAAGAGTCAGCTAAAGTCAAAAAGTTCATCATGACTGTCTCAGTTAAAGGAAGAAAAAGAAGTAACACTTGTGATAATAATGCAGTTTATTAATTGAATGTGTTTCTATGCACACTTACCTTTAAACTGAAGCATCAGTATCAGTAATGAAGACATTTGAATCCATGTGAATGCAGCCATCGTGCTTCTCTGTCTCTGTTCTTGCTCTCAGAGATGAATACAGCATCAACTTCCTGCTCACTTCCTCACAGTGACATCACTCCTTTTCCTCTGTTTCTAGATTCAAGATTCATCAGTTATTAGCTTTTGTGTTTAATTACCTACCTCCTTTCTCTTAAAGTTTTTCACTAATTTAATATCTACATTATTTTAACTTTTATATTCAGTGTAATTTGCAGACTCTCGTGTCACCTTTTCCGAGGATTCTACATCAGTAGAAAATAATCAATAACAGAATAGAGGAAGTTAAAGGTGTGAAGACCGTTAGATGAGGTAAGTGTTGACATTAATGCAGCTCTTCTGTACATTTGGTTTATTATTAGAAAACAGTTTTCCATGGTGATGGCTGTCTGCATACATGAATCAGGTGAAGGTTCAACTTCTTTACACACCATGATTTTACTTTTAATGCTTACAGTGAAACATGAAGATACTGGTGCAGTCACCACTGTTAGCAGCTCTAACAGTGGTGACTGCACCAGTCACAAGGACACAGATGAGAGGTGTTAGTGGTCAGATACTTGTTATTTCTAATTTTTCTCAGTAGTTAAGAGGAAGTGTTTCAGTAAGAATGTGGGTTCAACAGCAACAGTGCTCGGAAAGTTTCATGATGACCTGATGAACTTCTGACACATCTACAAGTGTGTGACTGAACTGTCTTTAAGTTTCACACCTTTTTTTTTTTACCACATAGCTCATCCTTTAATCTGAATTTTTAATGCAATATGGGTATAATTTGCAATTATATATAAATATATTACAGGAGATATATTTATATGTTATTTAGAAAAGACTGTTTACAGTTCAGTTCAAACAGAGCTGTTTAAACTAGCAGGGTAAAGATTTAATACTGAAGATTAAAGAACATGAAGTCAGACTGGAGACAATAATAGTTTTTTGTACTGCGGTCTGAGCTTCATGGATCAGATATGTGTGAAATGCCAAAGAGAGAAAGAGCCACAAAAGATACAATAAAAATCAGTCTCAAATACTTTTTACTTTTTTGATTTATTTTCATACCCCCAAATCAAAGAAAAATAGTTACAGATAACATTAAAGTTATAATATAGGCCATGTTAAGGCCCTGAGCCTCGAAGGGAGACTGCCCTTTTTTATTCAAGCAAATCCAAACGTGCTAGGACTCGTGGATGATTGGTTACTTACTTGGAGACCTGTGCCGGCCCTCTTCTATGCAAACTGAAGTGTGACAGTGCACGCAGGTGATTGCCATGATACTCCAAGAGCCAATGAGTGGCTGATTGTGTCCATCTGCGGTTATAAAAGGCTGAAGAGCCTTCACGCTACAGGGCTGCTGCTGTGCCATGTCCTCCTCACCCGCCTCTCTTTTTGAACTTTGTTTGTTAAACCCGGTATATGGTTGAACTTAGTTTGATTTGAGTTTTGTGATGCTAGCTTGCCTTAGTTAACCCTTAACTTTTACTTTTTTTCTGTGTTAATGCTTTACGTGTTAATTGGTTGCCCAGTGGTCTTTTGAACAGCCCTGTCGGTCCTTTGTTTGAAGTTTGCAATAAAACCTTTTATTTTACTCAGTTTTCGTGTGAGGGTTCGTGTATGTTACTCCCCTCCTGTCCCTTAGCAGAGGGGGTGCTAACAACCTGCTAATAACATCAGTTACTGCAGCTCAACAAGAAAGACCAGAGATAAAAATGAGGAATAAAGACTAGCAATCAACTACAAAAGAAGAAATGTAAACAGCAGTGATGAACATGTTTTTCTGATCTTAGTCTTCTACCTTTTGCTGTACACTAAACATCATCAGCCTTAGCTTAATAACCAGCAAGGAAAGTAGAAAACCAAAAATCTCAAAAATACAGTGTCTCTTTATGTCTGTCTCCACGTTGGGTGAGTGTTGAGTAATTGCATATGAGAGCATGAGGGTGGGAATGGATGTCTGTATCTGTGTGTGCCTGTATATCTGTGTCTGTATGTCAGGTCGGATATCAGACGCCACCTCTCTAGGGACATCTCAGGCCCTCCAAGGTATGGAGGCCTATCTCCCCCCACCACTTCCCCTGCCGGTCACTCAGGCACAGCTGGCTGCCGGCGGAGCTCACGGGCACGTCACTGCAACCCCCCCTGGCTTCTGCTCCGCGGCTGCTGAGTGACCCCTCATCTGGGACTCTCCTCAGCTCTTTCTGGGATAGTGGCGCAGTTGCCCCTCTGTTGGTCTTCCTTGGTCTCTTGTGTTCTGGGGGCCTCTGGATGTCTGGAGTCTTGATCTCCTCCATACCTGCTTCATGCCCTGGAGGACGGGGCAGTGGCCCCCCACACCCTCTAGCAGATCATTACATGAAGGAACCTTTTAAAAACAAACGCGTTCATGCTCACAGGTGTACACACGGGTGATCACACACACAAACTACACCCTTTTTGGCTCCTACCTCAAAGCACACTGTGCACTGTCGATATTACGTGCTGCACAATAATGTTTAATATTTAGTATTTACTGTTATATTCACATATATCATCGTGATGTTGTTGTTTATTATGTTGCTCTTTTTTTTCCTTCTGCTTGTTTTCTTTTTTCTTTCTCAACAAGTGATCCAGGTGATTGATATATGTATTTTTTGTCTGCTTATTTTGTTGTTTTTTGCCCTTTATCCCCGTCCCTCTTCCCCGCTGTTTTTCTTTCCCTTTCTTTCTCCCATTTCTTTTCCCCAGTCAAGTCTGTCCCGTATTTAACAAGTGAAAATAAAGTCAAATAGACCATTACGGCAAGGCTGGGTAGGTCCATTTGGTAAAGTAAATCCGTTGGGCATCTTTCTTCGCCTTTAGACAATAATTCTCATGGCAAAAGAGCCAAATGGGACAGAAAAAAAAGAAGAAGAAAAAAGAAAAAAAAAGAAAACCAAAAATCTTACAAATCCTACTCTCAGAGCTAAATGACAAAATAACCATGTGTAGAGCTTGTGATATTTATCATAAATAAATATGGGATAATTTATTATCTGAAGAAAATGCATGTGATGTTTTGTCTTCCAAATATGAAAATAAATCAAAACTTTTAAACATCACTGGATTATTTTCTGTGATCAGTCGATGCTGAAGTTGTTGATCAGTCTGACAGAAGCAGAAGAGTCTCCACTGTTTCATAGTTCACTTTACCGTCATCTTTATCATTATGAACCTGTGGAAAACAGCATAGCACACTTGTCTGTTTACAAATACCAGATGAAGCTTATACATAAGTTCAATGAGGAACATCTGTAATCATTCATCTGCCTGCTTTCCTGTGTGTTTAGCTGCTTGTCTCTAATTCACATCATGACCACTTTTCCATTCTGTCATTCTCAATACTGATGTAATTATTTTCGGCAGATTGTCGCCTCGCCCACCTTCTTCAAACCAGTCAGCCTCCACTCTGTTTAAATCTGTGCTCTCTGCCATTCTGCCTTTCAGACTCTCATTCATGCAACCCACCTCTTCCCCATCCCCACCTCACAGATGTCTGAGTCAGAGCTTCATCCAAGCCTCAGTCTTCATTTTCACCACCACCAGGATCCAGACTCCAGTGGCTGCTGTCCTAAATCCTATCAACACTGGGATTCAGTTCTGCCATGATGGGTTATCAGAGTCTAATCGCCAAATACATTAATTTATCTATCTAAATAAATCATGTTCAGTTATTTCAAGTGATCTCTCCTTATTGAAATGCCCAAAACTCTCTTTGCTCTTTAAATACAAAACTTATTTAGGCTTAACTTGAGTTTCCAAGAGTCAGCTAAAATCAGGAGGTACATCAAGACTGTCTCAGTTAAAGGAAGAATAAGGAAGCAACACTTGTGATAATAATGAACTTTATCAACTGAATGTGTTTCTATGCACACTTACCTTCAAACTGAAGCATCAGCATCAGTAATGAAGACATTACTCATGTCTTTTCCCTTTCAGGAGAGACAGAAAGCAGAGATAAGGAATGGAAAAAAGTGTGAAAATTAACAAACAAACTAGCTTCTAAATATGAGATAAAACTCTGTTGTTTTTTTTTACCTGACAAATTTCGCAACCAGAAACATGATCTGAATGAAGTTTTGTGCCGAACACATCTGCTTTGCCAAGAAGAGCTCAGTAAACTCGTCTTAGTCCTTCTTTTTATTTAATTTACTTTATTTATTTATTTTATTTTTTATGCTAGTACAGGGTGGGCCATTTATATGGATACACCGTAATAACATGGGAATGGTTGGTTATATTAAAGTCCTGTTTGTGGCACATTAGTATATGTGAGGGGGCAAACTCCTCAAGATGGGTGGTGACCATGGTGGCCATTTAGAAGTCGGCCATCTTGGATACAGCTTTTGTTTTTTCAATAGGAAGAGGGCCATGTGACACATCAAACTTAT
This sequence comes from Neolamprologus brichardi, assembly GCF_056152115.1. NCBI lineage: Eukaryota > Metazoa > Chordata > Actinopteri > Cichliformes > Cichlidae > Neolamprologus > Neolamprologus brichardi. Next base: position 20,928,221 of record NC_142118.1, on the reverse strand, counting down.
TGGTAATGTCACAAGAAAAACAATGGTGTGCTTGGTTTCAACGTAACTTTATTCTTCATTTGTGGCCATAGTTTGAAACCCCACATGCATCTATGTGTGTTTATTGGATAAATGTCTGTCAGTATGGCTGATTATGTGTGTGTTTATGTTTCTGTATGTTTTAACATGTACACTGATCTTCAATGTGCAGCTGTTATTTGAACTGTGAAGCATTAACTCTTTGTTTTGAAAAGTGCCATTTAAATAAAGTTATTACTGTTATAATAAATTAAACTGCACATGAAAACAAGTTTAGGCTTCTAAATATGAGAGTAAATCAAAACGTAAATGTTTTAAACAGCAGTGGATTCATGTCTGTGCTGAGCTGATGATGTCTTTGATCAGTGGAGTCTGACAGAAGCAGAAGAGTCTCAGAAGAGAACTTGAAAATTATATACTGTGCAAAACAACATACGAAGTCAAAATTGAAGAGACGGGCATTATCACTTATTTTGAAACCAAAGAAAAACATTTTTGTGCCATTATCAATATTTCAAAACTCATCCCCATTATTGAATTTGTTTTTAATTAAAGTTGACTATTACTTAAACTCTCTTAAATTAACTTCAAATAAAAAAGGTTTATCACTGATCGAAATTCACTCAGAAATCTTCAAGAAATAAGCTGTCACAGATACAATTTTCAAGTACAAAGCTATTATGAAGTCTGTCAACTCCCAACTCTGTCATTTTTTTTAAAATCTTTATTTATTAACCCTTTGTATTTTCATTGTATTGCTTATTGTTACTCTTATTTGTCCTGTACGTCTACTGTACAAAGTGAACTGGAATGACTGACTGTTCACTTTACAATTTTCAATAAAGTTCTGGAAGAAAAAAAAGCAGAAGAGTCTCAGATGTTTTTATAATTCATAAGGTCTGGACCTTCTTGTGGTACTGTTGCTGTTTTGTACTGTCTGCAGGTGTAACGACCAACATCCTGATCTGTGACCTTCTTTATAACCAGAGAACAGTCTCCAGAAAGACTCAGTCTGCCTGATTCAGGTTTGGCTTCTTTATTCTGTCCAAAGTCAAAGAGTGATACTGAAAGCCACGAATGACTGAAGATCCAGGTGGTAGTTGAGTTCCTGTTGAGAAAAAGAGAGAGAAATGTGAAACATCAAATATGTTATGAATATGAGGGTTATGTTTATAACGTGAAGTTTATTTTAAACACAACACAAGTTTAAGTTTCAATTTTAGTTTCCAAGAGTCAGTCAAGTCAAAAAGTTCATCATGACTGTCTCAGTTAAAGGAAGAAAAAGAAGTAACACTTGTGATAATAATGCAGTTTAATAATTGAATGTGTTTCTTTCACTTACGTTTAAACTGAAGCATCAGTATTAGTAATGAAGACATTTGAATCCATGTGAATGCAGCCATCGTGCTTCTCTGTCTCTCTCTGTCTCAGTTCATAGCATTTAAGCATCCATATATGTAACTCCCTCTCTCTCTTAATGTAGATATCAAATGACTAGAAACTTTTAAAATATTTAATAACTTTTATACTTAATATTTAATTATATTTAATTTATTTATATTTAAAAGTTACTACTGTTAGCAGCTAGATAAGAACACAGATGAGATGTGTTAGTGGTCAGAGACCTGCTGCTTCCTTGTTGCACCTCTGAAGTCATTTATTTCTGAGAAGTGAAGGGGAAGTGTGTGGTGAGAATGTGGGTACAACAGCAGCAGAGCTCTTGAGGTCAGTTTCAGCATTATTTGTCACATGCAATTTAGGACACATGAACAACTTTGCAACATTGCAATGAAATGTCTCTTAGCAATATTAAACAGTATAACAGACTGTTATATATGTGTGTGTGTGTGTGTGTGTGTGTGTGTGTGTGTGTGTGTGTGTGTGTGTGTGTGTGTGTGTGTGTGTGTGTGTGTGTGTGTGTGTGTGTGTTTTATGATGACCATGTAAAACACTCTGGTTAACACATTGATGAGGATTAGACTGAAGTGTCTTTAGGTTTCCCATCATTTTCAACACATAGCAGACACATAGCATCATTTTATCTTATTCTTTGATATTCTTACTCTTTGTAATTTGAATAATTATTCTGCTGCAAAACAAACAATAATATTAATTACATATATTTTCTGTTTATCTTTGGTTCGGTCCTATTATCATTCAGCGTATACAAAGAGAAACAGTTACAGATAAAATTAAAGTTGTAATATGGAGAAAACATCAGTTACTGTCACTCCCCTCATCTTAACAAGTGACAGAGAACAGATATTATTATTTATCATCGATGGGCAGCACAGCTCACCACTGCCATATCAGAGTCCTGAAGCTTTAATCCTTTACTGGTGACCTCATACACATCGTGCATTGCTTTTTTCTGTGTAATTCTCATGAAGGCAGATGGTAGCAAATGTTTATTTGCCCTTGTTGTCCATCCCAGCAAAAACTAGGAAAAAAGAACAATAACAGTTTGTTATAGCTCAGTCTCCCAATGCGCCTGGAAAAGAAAACAGTTTAGTTATACTACACTTTACTACACAAGGTGTTCAGTACTGGGGTCAGCCTAGTCAAAGATCTAAAAAATACATCTCCACAAAATATCTCCACAATTAAACCATCCTTGTGGGGAGATCACTACTGTCATGGTTTTGAATGAGTCTCTATTAATCCTAAGGTAGTTTTTCTACTGATAAAATGCCCAAAATACAAAGTTCACAAAACGAATAAACAGAGTTCAAAACCAACTGGGAAATCCCAGGCAGGATAAGAGACACTGAGGCAAAGACTGAAGGAAAGACAATGCTTATAAATGAGGGTACCATGATTACAGGAAGTGGATGCAGTTGGATGATAAAATGTAGGTGAAAATAATCAAAGACAATTTGAACAGACACATGAATGAACTTCACATAAGAAAATTGGCACAAGAAGATATGACAGGAAACTCTAAGGGAAAAAATTTAACACTAAAACTGAGACTAAACTATAACAACTACTAAAGTCCAAAATACTCAACATTTTGTTCATAATAATGAATATGGGCATCAAACAAGACACATAATAAACTACTGTAAACTATCATTCAAGATCATATTTACAGTGCACATACAGGTATATTGTCACAAAAAGGCCCAGAGGCCGAGTACCAAAACCAAACCCACGTGCAGAGAACCAGCACAAGGATGATATTTACAATGGCACTTGGCTTAAGGCTTGACAAATGGGGTGTGGGGGTCTTGGCTAGGAGAGAGGAATAAAACAAGGTGGCAGGTCCAAGAAAGCAATGGGAGCTGGGCTGGTGATTAGGTACGGTATGGAAGAGAGGAGAGCAGTGTTAAAATCGTAGCCAATGAGGAGTTCTGGAGAGGGTGGAAGCTATGAAAATCTTCGTCTTACTGTGCAGGTGGCTGATGTAAGTGTTGAAGGAGAGGAGGTGCGGTCCGGGTGGGTTTGGTGGTGTGTGTTGGCTGTCCTGAGGGGTGAAGGTTCCTTGGTAGTGTAAGGGCAGGAGGGCAGGCAGGTGAGGCAAGGAGATAATTCCAAAAGCAGGCAGGTGAACCAGATTTCCAGGATGAGTTGTTCAGCGTTGTGGAATACTCGGGAGCAACTAGATCACAAGATCACAAGTAAGCAAAGCACTTGAGACTTACTGGCATGAAATGTGAGGCCTGGTTACCAACATAGGATAGTTGACGAACTGGTGAGGAAGCAGTGTCAGCGAGCAGCTTAAATCTCCAACCTAGTTGCCTGAATCAGCTCCAGGTGAGGGAGGCTGTAGGCCCTGCCCATGGGTGGATACCATGCTGGGACAGCAGAGTCTTTTCTGTTTTTAATAATCATAATCTACAGAAATAAAAAAAAACTGTATTCAACCATATATTCATATTAATTAACATTTAAAGTTCCTTGTTTCTATTTATGATCCACTTTAATCTGTGAATACAACCAACATCCTGATCTGTGACCTTCCCTATAACCAGAGAACAGTCTGCAGAAAGACTCAGTCTGTCGGATTCAGGTTTAACTTCTTTAATCTGCCCACGTTCAAAGAGTTCTACTGAGCTGACTGAATCACTGAAGATCCAAGAACAGTTGGATGTTCCTCAGTTGAAAAAAAAAGAGAAATGTGAAACATCAAATGTTATGAATATAGTGTTATGTTTATAATGTATAAAGTTTATTTTGAATACAACACGTTTACATTTCAACTTTAGTTTCCAAGAATCACCTAAAGTCAAAAAGTTTTTTGTTTTTTGTTTTTTTCTTTTTGCCTGTCCCGTTTGGCTCTTTTGCCATCAGAATTATTGTCTAAAGGCGAAGAAAGATGCCCAACGGATTTTCTTTACCAAATTGACCATCCCAGCTTTGCTGTAATGGTCCATTTGATTCACCTTTTATTCTTTATTTTATTTTCACTTGCTGAATACGGGACAGACTTGACTGGGGGAAAGAAAAGGGAGAAAGAAAGAGGGAAAGAAAAACAGTTGAGAAGAGGGACGCGGGAGAAGGGCAAAAAACAAAAACCAACAGAATAAGCAAAAAAAATAAATAAATAAAAAAAAAAAATACATATATCGATCACCTGGATCACCTGTTGAGAAAGAAAAAAGAAAACAAGCAGAAGAAAACGAGAGTAATACAATAAACAACATCACAATGATATATGGGAATATGACAGTAAATACTAAATATTAAACATTATTGTGCAGCACGTAAGATCGACAGCACAGTGTGCATTGAGGTAGGAGCCAAAAAGGGTGTAGTTTGTGTGTGTGATCACCCGTGTGTACACCTGTGAGCATGGACGCGCTTGTTTTCTTAAAAGGTTCCCTCATGTAATGATCTGCTAGAGGGTGTGGGGGGCCACTGCCCCGTCCTCCAGGGCATGAAGCAGGTATGGAGGAGATCAAAACTCCAGACATCCAGAGGCCCCCAGAACACAAGAGACCAAGGAAGACCAACAGAGGGGCAGCCGTGCCACTGTCCCAGAAAGAGCTGAGGAGAGTCCCAGATGAGGGGTCACCCAGCAGCCACGGAGCAGAAGCCAGGGGGGGTTGCAGCGACGTGCCCGTGAGCTCCGCCGGCAGCCAGCTGTGCCTGAGTGACCGAGCCCCAGGCCGAGAGGCCGGGGGCACCCCACCTCCGAAGTGGCCCAAGCGAGCCCCAGGCTCCAGGCCCCGATAAGCAGCCGCCAAGGAGTGAGCCGGTGTGTACCCGGACGCCCACCCCCGGACACAAAGAACCACCAACGCACCGATGTCTGAGGGAGTCCGCCCCCGGCAGGGGAAGTGGTGGGGGGAGATAGGCCTCCAAACCTTGGAGGGCCTGAGCTGTCCTCAGAGAGGTGGCGTCTGATACCCAACCTGACATATGGACACAGACATACAGGCACACACAGATACAAACATCCATTCCCACCCTCATGCTCTCATATGCACTTACTCCACACTCAACCAACGTGGAGACAGACATAAAGAGACACTGTACACACAATCACACTCCCCAAGCGTACTCTACGAACCGGGTCTAGGTACCCTTGCCCCTGGAGGGGGGAACTGCACCCAGACCCAGGTTGTGTTACCCTTTTTCCCTGCGGTGGGGAGAAGCAGACCGCCCCGACTGCAGCAGGGAGGCCCCACATTCCGGACCCCAGTCGGACGGCCAACTCCTCCTCCTAGCCCCCCTGCTCCAGCAGACCGCAGAGAACGAGGGTGAGAGAAGACTCCTAACCTCCCTCCACCCGCTCATTGTAGTGTTGATGTATGTGTGTTCTAAGGTGCATTTAAAACCCAGGAGGGCATGGAGCTACCTGCCAGAGAGCAGCAGGTAAGCGCATAGTCCCTCCTGCTAGCCCTCAATGTCTACGTGTATTTAAAATTGAGAGGTGGACAACGACGCCAGGGGTGAGGTGTACACCCTGATGGTAATTGAGATTCCGTGTAGCGTGCCCACCCCCAAGATCCTATATGTATGTGTAATGAAAGTGTGAGTAATGTGAATGTCTAAGTTGCGGGATAAAATTGAGGCAGAGGCAGCCAGAAGGGGACAGAGGGGGGGGTTACCTCCTCTGCACCCTGGTGACACACCCCTACTCCAAGGCCCTGCATGTGTGGGTGGTTGTGGTGGAGCGGGAAGAGGGAGGCAGCTGGAGATGGGGAGGGAAGGAAGGGAGGGGCAAGTGACCACCACCCCAGTAGGCACCCCCATACTCCGCGACCCGCCAGGGAAGGGGGGCCCAGGCCCATCCGAACCGGGGCCCAGTGCAGCGGCGCCGCCCGGCCCCACAGAGCCCGGGGCAGTCCACCCAACCCCACCACAGAGAAAACTGCACCCACCCCATCATCCACTCATCTTCCAGACTACATAAGACAATAGACGCCCAGGCTGAGATCTTCCTCCACCTCTCCTGTATCTCCCCCTCTTGCAGAGAGAGTTCCTGAGAGAGGAAAGCTCCTGCAAGATGTGACAACCCCCCCCCCCCCCCCCCACCAGTTGAAGAGCCCCCCAGGTGGCTCGGCGCACCGGCGGCACCCCGCGCCAGTGGTGGGCCCCCATATACCCACCGGCCCACAACCCCGGCAACACACCAACCAGGACCCAGGCCCCCGAGGCCCGGCCAGGGCCCCAGGCCAGAGCCGGAGCGCCCCCAGAACCTCACGCCCGTCCCGGACCCACCCAGGGGCAGCCAGGCTACCAGGTCAGTAACCCCCGTCCGTCAGCACAGACCCTCCCCTAGCCCCGCTGCACGTAGCCACGAGGAAACCGTCACCTAAGAGCCAACAGAGCCCCTAATTGGCCATGACCGCTACCCCGGGTTGAGCCCCCCAAGGAAGATGCTCCCGGGGAACCCCCCGACGCCCTAAGCCTGACCCTACCCCCACACCAATCACAACAGTGAAGGCGAGACCAAAATATGACCCCCCACCCCCACTAGGTGATGGAGCTGATCAGAGGAGCCCAGAGCGATTGATCTGATGTGGTGGCAGAGGCTGTATCAAGACTAATGTAATCTAATAGATAATTTCTATATTGGTTAGAATTAAGATTGTTTTTATTTTTCCAGTTCATGAGGACTGTTTTCTTGGCTATGCATAGGGCAGTGAAAACCATATGGGCTATGTTCTTTTCTGAAGTGACATTATCTAAGCTGCCCAACAAACACACTAAGGGGGAAAGTCAAAAAGTTAAAAACACATCCTGACTGCCTGTCTCTGTCTCTGTTCTTGCTCTCGTTCACGTTCACAAATGACACAGTCTCAGAGATGAAAGACTCTGGAAAGACTCATCTTGGACCAGCTCCGACACATAGTCAGGCCACATCAGGATCCCCTTCAGTTTGCTTACCATCCCCGCCTTGGATCTGAGGACGCCATCAACTACTTGCTCAATTGTGTCTACACCCATGTGGACCAGCCGGAGAGCACTGTGAGGGTCACATTTTCAGGCCGACCCTCCTGGGTGATAACAGCGATGCAGATAGATGCCTCTGGATTGTTGATTACCTGACAGGAAGACCACAATATGTGCGTCTTCCACATTGTGTGTCTGACAAGGTCATCAGCAACACAGTGGCACCACAAGGGACTGTCCTCTCCCCCTTCCTCTTCACCCTCTACACCACAGACTTCAACAACTGCACAGAGACCTGCCATCTTCAGAAGTTTTCTGATGTGGTGGTTGGATGCATCAGCAGGGATGATGAGACAGAGTACCGGGCTGTGGTCGACTCCTTTGTCACGTGGTGCGAGCAGAATCATCTGCAGCTTAACGTGGCAAAGACCAAGTAATTGATTGTGGATTTTAGGAAGACTAGGTAACCCTTGACCCCTGTTTCAATCCAGTGGGTCGATGTGGACATTGTGGAGGACTATAAATACCTTGGAGTACACATAGACAATAAACTGGACTCGGTTAAAAACACTATTGCACTTTACAGGAAGGGCCAGAGTCGTCTCAATTTTCTGAGGCAGCTGAGGTCTTACAACATCTGTCGGACAATGCTCTGGATGTTCTATGAGTCTGCAGTGGTCAGTGCCATCCTCTATGCTGTTGCATGCTGGGGCATCAGGTGACAGGTCGCAGATGCCAACAGACTCAATAAACTGACTCACAAGGCCAGTAATGTTGTGGAGATGAAGCTGGAATCCCCCAACATTAGAATAGAGGAAGTTAAATGTGTGAAGACTGTTAGTTGAGATAAGTCTTTGCATAAATCCAAGTCTCCTGTTTTTTTGGTTTATTTTTAGAAAACAGGTTTATGATGATGTTTGCCTGCACACATAAAAAGAGGTCAAGATTCAATCTCAGAATTTGATTTAACTGTTCACAATGAAACATAGTAATACTGCAGCAGTGACTGCTGATAAGAGCACTAAATGAGATGTGTTAGTAGCTTGAGACCTGTTGGTTCCTCGTTGACCTCTAAAGTCTTTTATTTTTTGTTGTTGTTGTTTTCTGAGAAGTGATGCAGAAGTGTTTTGGTGAGAATGTGGGTACAGCAGCAGCAGAGCTCTGGAGGTTTCATGATGACCAGATGAACCTCTGACAGATGGTTAAGACACTGATGAGCGTGAGAATACACTATGTTGAGGTTTCACACAATTCTCAACATATACAGTGGGGCAAAAAAGTATTTAGTCAGCCACCGATTGTGCAAGTTCCCCCACTTAAAATGATGACAGAGGTCAGTAATTTGCACCAGAGGTACACTTCAACTGTGAGAGACAGAATGTGAAAAAAAAATCCATGAATTCACATGGTAGGATTTGTAAAGAATTTATTCGTAAATCAGGGTGGAAAATAAGTATTTGGTCAATAACAAAAATACAACTCAATACTTTGTAACATAACCTTTGTTGGCAATAACAGAGGTCAAACGTTTACTATAGGTCTTTACCAGGTTTGCACACACAGTAGCTGGTATTTTGGCCCATTCCTCCATGCAGATCTTCTCAAGAGCAATTATGTTTTGGGGCTGTCGCCGAGCAACACGGACTTTCAACTCCCGCCACAGATTTTCTATGGGGTTGAGGTCTGGAGACTGGCTAGGCCACTCCAGGACTTTCAAATGCTTCTTACGGAGCCACTCCTTTGTTGCCCGGGCAGTGTGTTTTGGATCATTGTCATGTTGGAAGACCCAGCCTCGTTTCATCTTCAAAGTTCTCACTGATGAAAGGAGGTTTTGGCTCAAAATCTCACGATACTTGGCCCCATTCATTCTGTCCTTAACACGGATCAGTCGTCCTGTCCCCTTGGCAGAAAAACAGCCCCATAGCATGATGTTTCCACCCCCATGCTTCACAGTAGGTATGGTGTTCTTGGGATGCAACTCAGTATTCTTCTTCCTCCAAACACGACGAGTTGAGTTTATACCAAAAAGTTCTACTTTGGTTTCATCTGACCACATGACATTCTCCCAATCCTCTGCTGTATCATCCATGTGCTCTCTGGCAAACTTCAGACGGGCCTGGACATGCACTGGCTTCAGCAGCGGAACATGTCTGGCACTGCGGGATTTGATTCCCTGCCGTTGTGGTGTGTTACTGATGGTGACCTTTGTTACTTTGGTCCCAGCTCTCTGCAGGTCATTCACCAGGTCCCCCCGTGTGGTTCTGGGATCTTTGCTCACCGTTCTCATGATCATTTTGACCCCACGGGATGAGATCTTGCGTGGAGCCCCAGATCGAGGGAGATTATCAGTGGTCTTGTATGTCTTCCATTTTCTGATGATTGCTCCCACAGTTGATTTTTTCACACCAAGCTGCTTGCCTATTGTAGATTCACTCTTCCCAGTCTGGTGCAGGTCTACAATTCTTTTCCTGGTGTCCTTCGAAAGCTCTTTGGTCTTGGCCATGGCGGAGTTTGGAGTCTGACTGGTTGAGGCTGTGGACAGGTGTCTTTTATACAGATGATGAGGTCAAACAGGTGCCATTCATACAGGTAACGAGTGGGGGACAGAAAAGCTTCTTACAGAAGACGTTACAGGTCTGTGAGAGCCAGGGATTTTCCTTGTTTGAGGTGACCAAATACTTATTTTCCACCCTGATTTACGAATAAATTCTTTACAAATCCTACCATGTGAATTCATGGATTTTTTTTTCACATTCTGTCTCTCACAGTTGAAGTGTACCTCTGGTGCAAATTACTGACCTCTGTCATCATTTTAAGTGGGGGAACTTGCACAATCGGTGGCTGACTAAATACTTTTTTGCCCCACTGTATTAGATCATTTTATCTTGTTTTTTAATGCTGTCTGAGTATAATTTGCAATCATATAACAGCTGAAATGTAAGGAGAGCCATTCATGCATTATTTAGAAAAGGGTCTGTACAAACAAAACTGTTCAAAGCATTAATTAAATATTTAAAATTGGAGATGAAAGAACAGGAAGGATAACTGGAGAGAACATTAAATGCTAGCTGATACTGTGCTCTGAGGTCTCAGACAGGCCGCAAAAAATAAAATTAAAAAACATACTATGTAATAAAACATCAGTTACTGTCACTGATGTCCTCTCCCTGCTCAATAACTGAGATAGAGCAGATATTTTCCATCATAAAAGTTAAAATAGGGAATGTGCAGCACATGTCACCAGTGCTAGCATTTAGGAAAAAGATAAGATGAGATAAGATGAGATAACCTTTATTAGTCCCACGCGTGGGAAATTTGTTTTGTTACAGCAGTGGACAGTGCAAAGTTACACAGAAAAATTAGAAGAAAAAAAATCCCACTGGAATAAGATATCAATAAGATACTGTGCAGAACTGTACATAGTAGAATAAAATAAAATAAAATACTACATACAATAGAATAAAATAGAATACAAATGCTATATACAATTGAGTATACTAAAACGATGCCAGGAAAGAGTATTGCACAAAAACAACCAACAAAACCCATTAAAATGTATTGGTGGTCCCATTGAACCTTTTCTTTCCTGTCTCTTTTTTTGTATGTATTTTTTTGTGAAGGGGAAGTGGTTTGGTGAGGATATGCAGAGCTGTGGAGGTTTAACCCTCTAATGCTGACCACATACATATCATGCACTTCTTCTTTCTGTGAACTTCTCATGAAGACAGCTGGTGACAAATGTCTGTTTGCTGTTTTTTTCTTTCTTGAATTCACTGTCCTTAAGAATTTAAGAAACTGGGGGGAAAGAACCATAAAGTTTGGTGTACAATCAGTGAGTAATCATAAATTTCTTAATGAAACTGGAAAAGAAAACAGTTTACTTATACTTCACACTTACTACTTACTACTAAATGTCAGCCTAATGAAAAGTCTAACATTTACACAGCTCTGTTTTTAGTGCAAATTGCTCCAGAATTAAACAGTTGTAGGGAGATCACTACTGTGATCTAGTTTTTAATGTTAATCTTAGTGCAGTGTTTCATTAATGTATTTATATGAACATGCAGAATATTTTCATTTATCTAACACTGTCATATGTGAGTCTGAATATTTGCTGTGTCACCTGCTAACTATGCTGTTCCATCACATACTTTGTCTGTGCATAGGCCAAAGTGTACTTTTACCCATACACTTATGTAACTGTATTGACTCATATAATCACAGGATATCATTGAAAGCACTGCTGCAGTGTTGGTATATTTATAGCAAAAAGTTTAGCATGCATTAAAAAGCTCAGATTCTTCTTACTGTACCATGAAGGTGGAAAGCAAGTCAGCACGGCATAGTAAGACACATCACCAGAGCCCTGAAACAGTAACTACTATTTAAGGATTCTGGTTAACATTGAAATTAATCCCACAAACTAGGCATGTGCAATCAGACATGTTATTTTCACTAGTACACTATTTGTAACTTTGTGTTTTGTGTTGGTTTGGTTTTTTGTTTACTTGTTTTTATATTCTACTTAAAAAAAATTTTTAAATGACCTAAATCGATTTAAGAAACCTTGAATATTAATGTAATAATATTCAATGTAATAATATTCATCGTAATAATGTTCACCTTGTTCAAAGTAATCCACTGAATCTATGAGCACATACAGTGGTATGAAAAAGTAATCCTGCGGTCTTTGTATTCTCAAGTAAACATAATCACATAACTTAATGTTTGACTAAGAGTTACCAAAACTAATAATTAAGCTGATCTATCTATCTATCTATCTATCTATCTATCTATCTATCTATCTATCTATCTATCTATCTATCTATCTATCTATCTAGTTATATAGTTAAAAAAAAACTTAGCATGAGTAACATCCTATTTCTTTGGGTAATTGATGGTGGAGTAGAGGTTGTTGGGATCAGGGGAAATTCCAGCAGGTGAAGAGGATGCTTTCACAGTGCTGTAGGTCACAGTGTCACCATCATCATCACCACGGGACTTTAAGAAAATAATACAAAAACGTCTTAAAGACATAACCTGACAGGAGCTTTGAAAATCATGAAGTTATTACTAACACCATCTGTATGAATATCAAATTCTTACCCTGGATTTATTCTTGGACTTCTTGGTGAAACTGATGGAGACGTAGGAAACACCATCATCAGCATCAGCCTGCACAGTGAATACAACACAATGACTGCTCAGTAATATGTGGATTTATAATGAGTCTGTTTCATATCTGTTTAAGTAAGTTCAGCGTCAGGTCCTCATCACATCATAGTTTCTGCTCTTCTCTGTTGAAACTAACTTTGTACTGGGAGTAGTGTGTGATCTCACCGTGTTCTGACTGGATCCTGGACCAGACTGAGTATCTGCAGGGTTTAAGCTCAGTCCCTGAAAAAATACAGTTTTGTTTTTAAAAATCTGCTCAATGTAAACAACAAATTTAATCTAAAGAATATTTAATCAATTTTTCAATGTATTGCCCAGTCCTTGTTTCTTCCTTTGAACCTTTGATACTTTATGTCACTGAAGTAGCTGGGCCCATGCCCTAATTTTAGGTTTGACAGCATTTTAGTGGTTTGGGGAAGGCCTCGCGGTGGCTCCCAGGCCTGGCACATCCCCATGTACAAAACAGAAGTAAAGAAGTTAAAGAATTGAAAAGGGGAGGGAGGATGGGGCACGTAAATGAGAATGAGCAGCCTGTAGAACTGGGGAAACCTATATACATGAGAACCAGAAGGAGTGTGTTGGGAGGCATGGTCCCACTCCTGAAATTCCAATATTTAATCTCCAATTATAGGCTCAATCTGGTATGAAACTATAGAGTTAATAGATGATGATATAAATGACATGGCTGAATTTGAACTCACCGTGTTGTTGCCACTTTGTGTTTTGTTTTCTGAAAAGAGAAAAAAAGATGAGTTTACTTATGAGTCAACTTATCATAAACTTTAATCTGTGAATGTTTTCACCTTTAATTTTCTTCCATCTGATGATCACCACAACAATGATTAACAGTGTCACTAAACCCACAGGAATGATGATAAACCCTGACCAAACTGGAGAGATTATTAAAACATGTTAAACATTGAATTTTTCCACACATAGTAAACTTGTTGTCTAAGAACCAGACAACCAAAAAGAGAGATTCAGTCTCTACCTCCTGATGTCTTTACTTCCTCTCTTGTTGTCGATATGTTTGTTATTTTCACGGTTGGTTTAATTGTTGATGTTGTGGATTTTGTTGTCGATGATGTTTTTGTGGTGGACTTCACTGTTGTTGATTTAGTCGCTGTCACATCTTCACCTAAAGAAAAATGCAATAACAACATTAAAGACACTGACAGTAAGGAAAGACTTGAAAGTAAGTGAACAACAACAGAGAGGAAACAGTGGTGAGATGTTTAACAGTCTAACAAGTCTCATTTTTGATGATGTCTCATGTCTGAGGATATGTTCTCTTCTTTATAACCAGAGAACAGTCTGCAGAAAGACTCAGTCTGTCTGATTCAGGTTTGGCTTCTTTATTCTGCCCAAACTCAAAGAGTGATACTGAGCTGCTTGAATCACTGAAGATCCAGACAGTACTGTTACAGTTCTGCTGACCTTGTAACGAGGTGTTACAAGGCAGAGTAACATCGTGTCCACGTTCAGCTGTGACAGTTTGACCAGTTTGATGTTGCTCAGTTGTTCCTGTTGAGAAAAAGAGAGAGAGAAATGTAAAACATCAAATATGTTATGAATATGAGTGTTATGTTTATAATGTGAAGTTTATTTTAAATACAACACAAGTTTAAAATGAAACTTTAGTTTCCAAGAGTCAGATAAAGTCTAAAAGTTAATCATGACTGTCTCAGTTAAACGGAGAATAAAGAAGTAACACTTGTGATAATAATGCAGTTTATTAATTGATATATTAATACTCACTGTTAATAACAGACAGATGAATCATAAAGTCTGGACCTTCTTGTGATCCTGTTGCTGTTTTGAACTGTCTGCAGGTGTAACGACCAACATCCTGATCTGTGAACTTCTTTATAACCAGAGAACAGTCTGCAGAAAGACTCAGTCTGTCTGATTCAGGTTTGGCTTCTTTATTCTGCCCAAACTCAAAGAGTGATACTGAGCTGCTTGAATCACTGAAGATCCAGACAGTACTGTTACAGTTCTGCTGACCTTGTAACGAGGTGTTACAAGGCAGAGTAACATCGTGTCCACGTTCAGCTGTGACAGTTTGACCAGTTTGATGTTGCTCAGTTGTTCCTGTTGAGAAAAAGAGAGAGAGAAATGTAAAACATCAAATATGTTATGAATATGAGTGTTATGTTTATAACGTGAAGTTTATTTTAAACACAAAACAAGTTTCAACTTTAGTTTCCAAGAATCAGCTCAAGTCAAAAAGTTAATCATGACTGTGTCAGTTAAAGGAAGAATAAAGAAGTAACACTTGTGATAATAATGCAGTTTGTTAATTGAATGTGTTTCTATGTACACTTACCTTTAAACTGAAGCATCAGTATCAGTAATGAAGACATTTGAATCCATGTGAATGCAGCCATCGTGCTTCTCTGTCTCTCTCAGTCTCTGTTCTTGCTCTCAGAGATGAACACAGCATCAACTTCCTGCTCACTTCCTCATAGTGACATCACTCCTTTACTCTCATCTTACTGAATCTGTATGATACAGATCTGAACTCATCTGTATCTGACCATCTGTCTTAATGTAGATATAAAATTTGCTAAATCCTTCATAACATTTAATAACTTTTATACTTAATCTCTTTCGCAAACTCCCCTGTTTTTCCTTTAAAGGACTGTTCAACAGTGGAAAATGTCTTCAATAAAAGAATACAGGAAGTTAAATGTGTGAAGACTGTTAGATGAGGTATCTGTTTACATTAATGCAGCTCTTCTGTACATTGTGTTTCTTATTAGAAAATAGGTTTATGATGATGTTTGTCTGCACACATGAAATAGGGTGAAGACTCAAATTATTTATACACTAGAATCTGAGTCTTAATGATTGCAATGAAACATGCTAACACTGCCACAGTGAGCGCTGTTAGCAGCTTGATAAGAACACAGATGAGATGTGTTCGTGGTCTGAGACCTGTTTGTTTCTCTTTGAACCTCTGAAGTCATTCATTCTGAGAAGTGAAGGGGAAGTGTTTTGGTGAGAATGTGGGTACAACAGCAGCAGAGCTCTGGAGGTTTCATGATGACCAGATGAACCTCTGACAGACAAATGGTTAACACATCAATGAACGGGAAACTAAACTGTCTTTAGGATTCACAGCAGTTTCTACACACAGCAGGTCCTTATTATTTTTTTTTAATGTTGTGTAAGTATAATTCAGAAGAATAATATTAACAATAAAAGCAGATGTTTGCACATGTTTGGAAATGTTATAATACAAGTTCAGTTCAAACAGAGCTGTTCGAACCAGCAGAGTAAAAGTTTAATACTGAATATGAAAGAAGAGGAAGTCAAACTGGAGACAATAATAGACGGTAGATTGTACTGTGGTCTGTGGTGGGTGGATCAGGTGTGTGTGAGGTGTGAGATGGAGAGAGTTTAAAAACACACAAAGTTGTCCACAAACATATTTACATTTATTCTTATTATTGTGCAGCAAAAAAAGCAATAGTTAGAAACTGAAGTTATAATTTGGATCATTATATCTGTTCCTTTTTGTAAATCTCATTAAAACTAACCTCAGGAATAAAAATAAAGTATGAAGACTAACAATCAAATAAATAACACAAAATTTAAACAGCAATAAATAAGCTGTCATTTTTAACTTAGTGGGTAACCTTTAATAAAAATCATCAACAGCAAATTTAAACAAATAAAAGATTCCATTTATCATAATTAAATAAAGGATAAATAATCGTTGTATGGTATTTTACTTGTTAGATAAATCTAAATGTACATGAAAAAGTTTTTAGCTAAATATGAGATAAAATCAAAATGTAATTTTTGTTTCCTTTTTTTAAACCTGTCTTGTCCGACAGCATTCACAAACAGAAACATGATCTGAATGCTCTGTTGTACCAACACATTTGCTTTGCCAAGAGGAGCTATATGAATTTTGTATAGGTTTCTTATCTTAGTCTTTCTTTTTATTCTACTTGATTTATTCATTTTCATTGTTATTCACATTAACTTATGTGTAATTGATCAATACCAGAGCTGACAGGTAGAGAGAGGTAAGAATGGGTAGAGAGGAGAAAGGGAAAAAAGAAAAACAGAGAAAAATTGAGAAAAGAGAAAATCAAAAGGACACAGCACACATAGTTCAACTCAACAGATCACCACCTGTTGCACCTGTAAGAAAAACATACGAAAAACAAACAGCACCTCAGAAAAATGTACAATCTTGCATGTGTGTGTGTGTGAAAGAGAAACACACAGTTTAGTTGGGCCCTCCACCCCAAGAGTACTGCAGACCCAAGCCCACATGTCCAGATGACAACTGTGTGCTGACACAAGTAGAAGGAGAAACGAATGACAAGGGAGGCCCAGAAAGAGCTCCCATGGTGAACGTTTAAGAGTGAGAACCATCCAAGCATGAGCTCAGGACTGTTCTCATGGGCAATGACCAGAAGGGAGTGGAAGGGAGGAGCAACCCTCACCTTCTATAATCATGTCCCACAGTGGTCAAGGCTCAGCAAGTCTCAGACAAAGACCCAGTCACACAGACACACAGTGTTTTCAACAGCAATGGGTTAATTTATGTGATGAGATGATGTTTGAGTTGTTGATCAGTGGAGTCTGACAGAAGCAGAAGAGTCTCCAATATTTTCATAGTTCACTCCATCTTCACCCTCATCATTATGCTCCTGTGGAAAACAACACAACACACTTTAGATTCTCTCTGATATTGACACGTCTGATGAGGCAGACGGCCTGAAGAGGAGAGAATATGGACCCAAATGCAGACACAGAGATGCAGGAGAATGTTTAACAAAAAGCGAGCCTTTATTGTGGGCTGCAGAAAACACCAAAAACAAAAGGCGATCAGAGACTGTGAAAAACTAACTAAAATCTGAACTGGGAAAAAATAGAAATAAATATAAAGAATCTAAACCTGAGACAAAAGCCTGAATATGAAACATGAAAATCTGAGAGGAGGGCCAATGAAAACAGAAATAGCAGAAGGAGAAACACAGACGACCCAGCAACAAACACAGAAACACAAAGGCAATGAAGGAATGAGACATAGGAGGAAACACAGCTGGAGAAACCACACGCAACAAGACCCGGAAGAAGAAAAATGGAAAAAACTAACACGGCACACAAGACTGTCAAAGTCAAACAAGAAGACACAGACTTTACACTGAGACAAGGAGACATGACTGACAGGGGAGACAAAGGACACATGGATCACAGGAAGAGCGCAGAAACCAAGAGACTAAAAATTCTAAATAATAATTAAAACAAAGGCTATTAATGATTCAAAACACAAAACACTGGGTCACCCCTACAAGACCGAGACAGATATTCATACTTTGTGATATTATTTTGCTCATTCGTCTGATGTTTTCACTCTTGTGATTGTTTTTTAGATTCCTTATGAGTACAGTTAAGTTTCAGTTGAACATGGTCAGCACAGTATATTCTTATCTTTCATTATGTTCTATCTTTGCATATCAACCGTGTCAAACAGGAACAGATACCACAAAGAGATTTTGCTCTATAAAGTTAGAGAGGACTATTGAGTGTTCAAACTCACAGTGGTTTTCTCCATCTGTGTTTTGCTTCCTGAAAATAATAAAAAAAAATAAAAAATAATAAAAAAGGGGTACAGTAAACAGTAAAACTCAAAGCTTTTTATGTATAAAAGTTTCATCTGTGAATATTCTCACCTTTAGTTTTCATCCACATGTTGACTGTAACAACAGATATTATGAGAGCTGCTAAACCCACAGACACGATGATGCATCTCAACAAATACAGAAAATCTGAAAATAATAAAAACATTTTTACTGTAAATGTTATTTTTGTTAAGTTCAAAAATAAAAAGATTGTCAAATGTGATAAAAGCAGTCAGTTTTCTAACAGTGGTGACGATTGAATGTGTTTTTGGACTGAGGACTTTTTAGCTGTAGTATTTATTCTAAATTCTAATTAAAGTATACTAAATAAAAACCAACAACAAAAAGTACAAAAATCAGCTAACACTCACTAATCTTTCTTATTATCAATACAAGTTTCAAATAATTTAGAATGTTTTTGTTAAAGATTTGTAACACTGGAACCCTGTAAACACCTCATACCATTAAAGATTTTAAGTTGTTAAATGAAACTGAACCAAAGAAACTCTCCATCAAAACCACAGAGTCAATCTGGAGACTTTAGGCTTGAGTAAATGATTCAGTCTCTACCTGCTGATGGAGTATTTGACGCTATTGTCACCGTTCCTTCTGATGTATTTACTTCTTCTTTCATTGTCCACATGTTTGTTATTTTTAATGTGGGTTTAATTGGGGATTTTGTTGATTTTGTTGTCGTTGTCACATCTTTACCTAAAGAAAAATGCAATAACAACATTAAAGACACTGACAGTAAGGAAAGACTTGAAAGTAAGTGAACAACAACAGAGAGGAAACAGTGGTGAGATGTTTAACAGTCTAACAAGTCTCATTTTTGATGATGTCTCCTGTCTGAGGATATGTTCTCTTTATCTTCATACAGACACTCAACTGTGAGTCTACAGTGTTCATATGTCAACACAGAGCTGTTCAAGATGCTTTATCATTGTTCTCATGTACACACACTGGTGAAGATGGAGATATTGTAAGAGAAAAGCAACAATAGAAAAATGAACTTCATCACTGTGATCATAATTATTGTGGTGTTTCAGTTCGTTGTTCTAACAGGACAGTTTGAGCTGAAAACATTAAGATGTAAATACTCACTGTTAATAACAGACAGATGAATAAAAAAGTCTGGAACTTCTTGTGATCCTGTTGCTGTTTTGAACTGTCTGCAGGTGTAATGACCAACATCCTGATCTGTGACCTTCTTTATAACCAGAGAACAGTCTGCAGAAAGACTCAGTCTGTCTGATTCAGGTTTGACTTCTTTATTCTGCCCAAGTTCAAAGAGTGCTACTACACTGCTTGGATCACTGAAGATCCAGGTAGTACTGTTACAGTTCTGCTGACCTTGTATCAGAGTTTTACAAGGCAGAGTAACATCATGTCCACGTTCAGCTGTGACAGTTTGACCAGTTTGATGTTGCTCAGTTGTTCCTGTTGAGAAAAAGAGAGAGAGAAATGTGAAACATCAAATATGTTATGAATATGAGTGTTATGTTTATAATGTGAAGTTTATTTTAAATACAACACAAGTTTAAGTTTCAACTTTAGTTTCCAAGAGTCAGATAAAGTCACAAAGTTCATCATAACTGTCTCAGTTAAAGGGAGAATAAAGAAGTAACACTTGTGATAATAATGCAGTTTATTTATTGAATGTGTTTCTATGTACACTTACCTTTAAACTGAAGCATCAGCATCAATAATGAAGACATTTGCATCCATGTGAATGCAGCCATCGTGCTTCTCTGTCTCTGTTCTTGCTCTCAGAGATGAACACAGCATCAACTTCCTGCTCACTTCCTCATGGTGGCATCACTCCTTTTTTCTTCTTTTGCTGAATTAATCCAGTTCATAATGTTTAAGCATCTGGATCTCCCCTCTCTTAATGTTGATATCAAATGATTAACAGTCTTTTAAATATTCAATTACTTTTAATCTGTAATTATATACTTTTTTTATATATTTTAGTAACTTTTACATTTAAGCTTTAATTATATTTAGTTTATTTATATCTTATAGTTACCAAGTTCAATTTGTAGCCTTCTAGCAGCAGCTAGATAAAAACAGATGAGATGTGTTAGTGGTCAGAGACCTGCTGCTTCCTCATTGCACCTCTGAAGTCATTTATTTCTGAGAAGTGAAGGGGAAGTGTGTGGTGAGTTGTGGGTACAACAGCAGCAGAGCTCTGCAGGTTTCAAGATGACCAGCTTAAACTCTGACAGATAAATGGTTAACACATCGATGAGGATTAGACTGAAGCGTCTTTAGGTTTCTCATCATTTTCAACAAATAGCAGATTATTTTATCTTGTTTTTTTGATGTAATTTGAATAACAGGCACTAATTCTGCTGCAAAACAATCAATAATATTGTTACATATATTTTCTGTTTATCTTTGGTTCAGTCTTATTATCACACAGCCAATACAAAGAGACATAATTAAAGATAACATTTTAAAAAACTGTAATATGCAGTATAACATCAGTTACTGTCACTTTTACACACATTTAGTAGTAATCTCTCCACAATTAAACCATCACTGTGGGAAGATCAAAACTGTCATGGTTAATGTGTTTGTATTAATCCTACGGTAGTTAAGTGTTAATTTTTTTATATCAGCAAGTAAAATATTTCCATTGTTGTGTCATATGTGGGTCTGTACATTTACTATGTCAGCTGACAACAATGCTGTCATTTCCTGTTCCTTTTAAAAGAATGATTAAAAAACTTTTTAAATAGATTTAATGAGTAAATATGTACCAGACCTCATATCACTGGACAGAAATCGGTAGATGACACTTACTGAACTAAAGTTTCTCTCCAGTAAGTTTCTGCCAAGCTGTAGTTGTTTCAGGTTTGCTCAAAACATTTTGTTTATGGTTTCAAATTTACACCCCTCTTTAATACTTTTAGAAGTTATTGAGTATTTGCATTTACCTGAAGAAAAAAGTAATTATGTTCATATTTCCAGACCAAAATGCACACAAAAGACTGACTGACTGATTAAAAAGCCTTTATTTCTACTGATGAAATGTCCAAAATACAAAGTCCACTGACAGAATAAACAGATTTCAAAACCAACTGGGAAATCACAGGCAAGATAAGAAACATTAAGGCAAAGACTGAAAGAAAGACAACACTGCTTATAAACGAGGGTATCATAATTACAGGAAGTGAACACAGGTGGTTGATGAAATGTAAGTGAAACTAATCAAAGACAATTTAATTGGTAAAGCTAAACACAAAGACAATAAAACAGGAAGTGAGAACCATAACTAAATGTGGAAAAAGACACACGAATGAACTTCACATAAGAAAATTGGCACAAGAAGTTATGACAGGAAACTCTAAGGGAACAAATTCAACAGTAAAACTGAGACTAAACAATAACAAGAACTAAAGTCCAAAATACTCAACATTATGTTTACAATAATGAATAAAGGCAGCAAACAAGACACATTATAAATTACTGTAAACTATGTTATTCAGTAACACAGATCATATTTACAGTGCACATACAGGTATATCTATAATAGAAAGATTAGTATGGACTAAAAAAGCTCAGACTCTGTTGGCATCAGCGCCCTCAAAACAG
The DNA here is from genome assembly GCF_056152115.1 of Neolamprologus brichardi. NCBI lineage: Eukaryota > Metazoa > Chordata > Actinopteri > Cichliformes > Cichlidae > Neolamprologus > Neolamprologus brichardi. The sequence continues at coordinate 20,906,436 of NC_142118.1, read as the reverse complement.
TCACTGCTACTTGAGAAGTTTGGTTAATAACAACTACAACTATGGCTAAAACAAACTAATTAAACTGTAGAAAGTAAATCAACCAACTGCAGCGACTGTTTGAGTTTGCTGAACTGAGACGCTACATGTTGTAACTAGAGATGGACCGATCCGATATTACCTATTGGTCCGATACTGACCTAAATTACTGGATCAGATATCGGCGAGAAATAAAAAATGTAATCCGATCCATTAAATATCAAAAAAGCACCTCACAAAACTTGCTACATGGCGTAACTCGGCTCATAACCGTAGCACGTTGCAGCAGTATGCATCGCGTGATAGAGCGGCTGTGTGTATTTGTAGCCTCGCTACCAAACCAGCATTTCATCTCTGAGGAAGTTATCCCAGAGACAAGTAAAGCAAGTGTGTAAGTTCATCTCTGAATGTTTGTAAAGCATTACCACGTTAAGCTTAACAACCGATATATGGAGCGACTGCCTCTTCTTGCTGCTACTTTAATCATGAAACTGCTTAATGATCAGCTGATCGGCTTTTCTGTCGCAAGTCCGTCTCTCTTCTTTGTTTTTGGCCCACTTTGCACCAGAAAGAGGAAACCAGCGGCTAAACAACAGCAGCACGTTTAACCTTGATAAGCTGTTGTTAGAATTTATTTATTATTACTTTCTACACCAGGATCTTTTTCTACGTAGCTGATGGCTGGTAACTGTGCAGGGGCGGATCTAGCAAAGTTTAGCCAGAGGGGCCGATAGGGCATGAACAGGGAAAAGGGGGCACAAAGACATACTTTTCTTTCTTATTCTCATTTAAAATGCCTAGATTTTAATAAATAATTATCTGAATCTTACACCCAAAGTTTAATCTGATGTAAAATGTATAGAAGTCCATTCCTGTATATAGTAACTGTTAAGTCTAATATTCCCTAGTAAGCTATAGTACTTTTTCCTTTGGGAAAGTACCATTTGTGAATTCTGCAATTCTGTTGAAGAAAGATGTTGAATCTATTTAATTATTCTTGAAAAATAATTTATTTCTGTGCATTTTTTTTTTCACCCTGCATCAAATTAAAGTTGATTACATCGATTAAGCATCATGAGGTGGAGGGTGGGTGGTTGCCTTTTTTTTTTTTTTTGCTGGGAGTTTACAACACTATTAGTTAGGTTGCTTAATATTTCTGCTAAGTACTCTTTAAAATGCCAGAATAGGGAGGATGGAGTAGGTTTAAGTTTATTAGATTGATCAGTGTTGCTGAACTATGAAATATTTTGGGTGTAGTGTATTTTTTATGTACAGGTATAACAGAATAGCTTTAGTGTTGTTGTTTATTTAAACTTGAGTATGAACTTATAGAAAATGCAGCAAGATATTTAAAAAACAGTTTTATTGATTAAAAAACACTATATCGGATTCATATCGGTATCGGCCGATATCCAAATTTATGATATCGGTATCAGTATCGGACATAAAAAAGTGGTATCGTGCCATCTCTAGTTGTAACAGCTGAGATGAAGTAGTTTAATCAAAGCGCTCTGTGAAGGGATCAAATTAAAGATGAATATTTAATGTGCTTAAGCTAAACAACAGTAATTTTCTTTTTAAAAACATGACAAGTGATGTGTATACCTTTATTCCAAATATATTTGTCAAAGGGAAGAAAAAGGAAGTTACTCTATCAAACAAACATTCATCAGCATCAAGGAAAAACAGCACACAACCTTTCATTAGCAACATACTGTTTCTTTGGTTTGTCCATGGTGGAATAGAGGTCGCTGGGATGGGCGGAAACTCCAGTGGGAAAGGAGGAAGCTTTCACAGTGATGTAAGTCACACATCATCATCATCACCACCATATGACTATAAGTAAACAGTATGTGTTATTAAATACATATACCTGGCAGGAGCTTTAAAAACCACAAACGAACTGCTTACATCATGTCTGTAAATATTAAAATCTTACCTGGTCTTTGTTCTTGGTTTTCTTTGTGAAGCTAATGGAGACGTAGGAAACACCATCATCATCTTCAGCCTTCACAGTGAAGACAACATAATGACTGCTCAGTAATATGTGGATTTATAACAGGTGAGTTTCACATTTTTTATCCAAAGCTCCCCAAGAGTACTGAAGACCCAAGCCCACACGTCCAGATGACATCCATGTGCAGGAGGAGGAGGGAAGACTGAGAAGGAGTTCCCAAAAATTCCCAAGGGTAATAACCAGCAGGGAGCGTTAGGGAGGAGCAACCCTCACGCTCCATAACTGTGTCCCACAGGGGTCAAGGCTCAGCAAGTCTCAGACTTAGACCCAGCCACACACAGTGTTATGATTACAGTTAAGTTTTGAACTTATAAATATTATCATTATTATGTTATTGTTATTAACCTAAATATTAACATACAGTGTTGGGGATTAACGGAATACATGTACCGGCCTTATGTATTTAAAATACAAAATATGAGTAACTGTCTTCCGTTACAGTTACCGTTTAAAAAGGTGGTATTCAGAATACAGTTACTTTGTTGAAATAAATGGATTACATGACGGTCTTTTCCTGTTTCATATGTAAGATCAAATTGTTTGGAAACCCAAACCAAAACACGCATTAAGAGGTTCTAATGCCTGTGTCTCAATCTCGCGGCCAATGTCACCTCTACTTGCGGCCCGCATAATGACGTGACGAAACATTTTAAAAATTAATATTCAAAAAATGATTTAATATGAAGGCGATAGACAGAGTGTTACAGGCATAGCCGTAAAGAGTGTAGCCTCATGGGCAGTGTAGTCCGTGCTGCAGGGAGAATAGACTGCCATACCTGTTATATGTCTTTGAGCGCGAGGGAGGGAGAAAAAGGACAGTCGAAAAGTACGAGTTGTCACCGACCAGAAACGGTAGATGTAAGCATGTAAATATAATAATAACCATGGCAGCCAAAAAGAGTGCCTGATGAGCCCAGTTGTAAGTAAACTATTGAGACTTGACTGTACACCGTGTTTGTGTTTTCCTCTGAAACAATAAGTTCCGTTGGAGGAGCCGTTCAACGCCTCTCACTCTCTACGAGCCCAGCATGTAACCCGACGTATTAGCCAGAGGTCCTCTTACTACGTTTCGGAGCCGCGGACCTGTTTTATATACGTGTGGAATAGTTTTCTATACGAGATCGCTGCAAAAAGTGCAGCCTTACCTAATGTCCACCTACTGTTACTCATTTTATATCAGGATTTAAAAATAGTTGGTATTGGTATGGCGAATAACCTTCAGTAATAGTAATTCATTTGACAGACATATGTTGCAATAGTACATTCATGTAGTCGTAAAAAGCATGATAATATATTAAGTAACCCAAAGTATTCAGAATACGTTACTCTCATTGAGTAACGTAACGGAATATGTTACAAAATACATTTTGGGCCATTCTGCAATCTGTAGTGGAATGACATTTTAAAAGTAACCTTCTCAACACTGTTAACATATTTCTCATATATTGGCTTCTTTTTTTGCTAAATCATATAGGACTGGATCAGTTGAGCCTGAATCCTCCCTCAGTTATGTAGCAATAGGTGTAGGTTGCTGGGGGATTCTCATGAATCTCATGATGCGGTACTGGTCCGTGGCCCGGGGGTTGGGGATCGCTCGTGTAGATGACACTTACTGAACTAAACTGAAAGCAGAAGCTGCTTCGCTCTAGTAAGTTTCTGCCCAACTATTGTTTGTTTCAGGTGTACTCAAAACCTTTGGTTTATAGTTTAAAACAACTAATAATAAAGTTGAGAAAGTTTATCATTAGTTTTTTTAGAAAGCAAATAAACCAACTGCAGAGTCTGTTTGAGTTCACTGAACTGAGACGCTACATGTTGTAATAGCTGAGGTTCAGTAGTTTAATCAAAACTCTCAGTGAATGCATCAAATTAAAGATGAATCTACTAATGTGCTTAAGCTAAGCAACACTGATATTATTTATGTAAAAACATGTGAGGTGATGCAATAATTAATTCTGATTCAGTTCAAACTCATGCAACTTACTGAATGCTCTATCGCATACATATGTTTATATTACACCCAACATTACACCATACATGTTCCTTTAAAAAGAACAACAAAGAAGTTACTCTGTCTTACATGAGCAGGTATAAAAATCCTACCTGGTCTTTGTTCTTGTTTTTGTGTGTGTGTGTGAAGCTGATGTTTGAACGAGGGTTGAAAAACCCATCTTATTTCATCTTATCTTTATCCATCCAGTGCTCACTATTGTTCCTTAGAGCACCCATTTTGCCTACCAAAATTTGTACTTATTTAAACACTTCTTTAAATAACAATATCATTCAGACCTGCTTAATAGCCTGACACAACAGAAAAATCCAAAGATTGCCTGATAGCAGTTGGAAAATTGCTCTTCTACATCCTCCTCGTGTGACAGAAGATGGATTTATAACATTTTCCATGATCACAGTTCTTCCAGGCCTGGAGCAGGGTGTTGTTAGGGTAGTGAGTGTCTATATCTAAATCTAAAAAACTCTCCACCCAGAGCTCAACGTTAATCTTATGACTTTAGACATCAGTAAACCACAACTGAACTGAAAAGATTATTAAAACATAACACTGAGTTTCTGCACACACACAGTCTGACATTCTAGACTTCAAAATAAGAAAAATTCAGACTGTTCTAGTAGATTATTTAGTGCTGTCAGTGTCCCTTTTGATGTTTTTTTCCTATTTTGTTGTCAATTTGTTTGTTAATTTTAATGTTGGTCTAATAGTTGATTTTGTGGATTCTGTTGATGAGATAAGATAAGATAAGATAAGATAAAACTTTATTAATCCCTCGGGTGGGTTCCTCTGGGAAATTTGTTTTCCAAAAAGCACAGCACCGACAGAAGTTACAGAGTTAAGAATATTATATATATATATATATACACACACATATATAAATACAAAGACATATATAGATAAAATATACAAATGGGATAAATAGAATAAATAGGAATAAAAATAAAAATAAAAATAAAAATACAAGTGAATTGCACATTTAAAGTATTGAGGTCTATTGCACCGCTGATTATTAACAAAAAGTATTGCACAAAAGGTAATTGCACAGTGAAGAGAAGAGGCACTACAGCTTAGTTGTTCCCCCCTCCTTTGTCCTCCTGTTTCCCCTCCCTCTCCCCTCCAGAGAGGAGTTAAACAGTCTGATGGCGTGTGGGACAAAGGAGTTTTTAAGTCTGTTGGTTCTTGTCTTTGGGAGAAGCAACCTGTCACTGAACAGACTCTTCTGGTTGTTTATGGCCGTGTGCAGAGGATGCCCAGCATTGTCCATAATGTCCAGCAGTTTCTTTAGTGTCCTTTTCTCTGCTGCTCTGATGATGTTCTTGTTGTCAAACAATATTAAAGTTACTAACAGTAAGAAAAGACTTGAAAGTAAGTTGACCTGAGGAGAGTTCATTAAGTCTCTCATCAAGTTGTTTGGCATTAACATCCCAGAAAAATACCCCATCAGCCTTCTTTCACCACGCATCATAAGCACCATGCTGCGCTCTCTGTCTTACGTCTTTCCAACCTTTTCCTCTCCCCTGCACCAGAAGGTGGCAGTGTTGCGCTGAATTTATTTGTTAAGAGATGACAGGGAGGCCATGGCAGTATCTCTGTGTGTTACGTGTAATTGTGCTTAATAACGCTTAAGTATAAAACTTCCATTGAAAGATATAAAATGAAACTAAAATGAAGCATTAACACTGAATTGGTTCTTGGTTTTTGTTAAATTTTTTACAAACTTTTTTTTTTACATTACAGTTTTCTTACAATTTCTCTTTTTCTCTCTGGTTTTCAGCTTCAATAATGTTTTGGAGTGTGTGGGAGGGACTGAGGCTGGGAGTGGGAGGAGGAGCTTTGCAGCTGAGTCCTGGTTGTAATTTGCTTATAATTTGCCCAGATGTTACTACCTGCCCATCTTAACTGAACAATTTTCTAATGGATGTTTCAAGTTTAGGTGGATCTCCTAACAGCATGTACAGATTTTTATTTGCTCTTTCTTGTCATCACTCAACCTGGACTGGTTCAAAGAAGTTCACTATTAGCATTCGCGCATTCTGCAGGATGCAGATTACATGAAAATTACAACCAGGACTCAGCCATGAAGCTCCTCCTCTCAGCACACACCTAAACATTTACAAAGGGTTTAAAACTGAAAAGCAGAGCTCATGTTAAATCTGCTTCTATCTTTCTGAATTCATGAAAAAGTTAAAAAGAGTTCAGTACAAACGGAGCTGCTTAAGAGTAAAGGTTTAATACTGAAGATGAAAGAACAGCAGGTCAAACTGGAGAGAATAATTGAGACTAGCTTGTAGTCTATTATTATTCAGGTGTGTGAAGTGTCAGAAAGAGAGAGCTTGCTAACAAATAAAATCAGTTACAAATGCTTTAAAAAAAAAAATAAAAATCAGTTGTATTGTCATACAGCCAAAACAAAGTGTGACACTCAGTGGGCTGGCCTTGTTTTCTTGTTGCCTGTCTCTTTCAGATATCTGGTAGGTGGAGCTGGCCCAATTATAGATGCAGCAAACCTGAGAAGGCCAGTCCCAGTGCATTATAAAGACACTTTGAATGAACCTCCGGCCTCCTTCGTCTGTGGCTCATTATGCTCCCCTGGTTATGTTTGGTTATGGCTGTTGTACCATTCAATCTGTGTTTGGATTTCTTTACTTTATCTCATTAAAATGTCTTACAGCCTTTGTGGCCTCCCACCTACTTGTCACATCCTTTGAGCCGGGTTGTGACAAAAGTTATTGATAACATAAAAGTTATAACATTGAATATAACGTTGGTTACTGTGTCACAAATAAAGATAAAGTGTAACAATCAAATACATTAAAAAATAAATGTAAACACCAAAAAAGAAGCTGTTATTTGGATTATACTGGCCTCCCCTTTTCATGGCTGAAGCAGTTTCCTTTGTCAACTCGACTTCTCAGTCAAACTTCTGAATGCAAAATTCTCAGTCTGAGAGTCTTTTCTTTATGTAACTAACTGAATAAACTGTTTGAGACACACAAAAGTTTTGGATTCTAAATATGAGATAAAATCAAAATGTAAATATTTTAAACATCAGTGGATTCATTTCTGTGATCAGTTGATGTTGAAGTTGTTGGTCAGTGGAGTCTGACAGAAACAGAAGAGTCTCCAGTGTTTTCATAGTTCACTGTACCTTCATCTTCATCATTAGACACCTGTGGAAAACAGTGCATCATACCGTAGATTATCTCTCATATTCATACATTATGATACATTTTTTCTGATATTTTCCATTTTCTGTTAATATTTTTGTTACATTTTTGAGATTTCTAAAGATAATGCAGTAGGTTCAAGAATGGTACATGTTTATGTTTGGAAAATCAATCATTCCCCCTTTTTTATTATTGTGACCTGTTCTATACCTCATTATGTCAGTAGATGGTGCTGTTTAAGCCCTTCAGCTCAAATAAATGTGAATATAGGTTAAATTATCTGAATTCATTTAAAAAATTTTGGTTTGGTAAGAATGCTTTAAATAACTTTATTTACTGTTGTTAGCAAAATGTATTATTTATTTATTTTTTTTAGAGTAATTCAGATTAATTTGATTTGTACTGTGTACATGAGTGAATGAGGGAATTGTAGCTCAGAAATAAAAGAGCTCCGGCCTGAGAAAGACGCTTGCTTTGGTGTCCTCTCTGTTAATCCACCGTTTCTATATGAATGGCTTTGCAGTCCTCCTTAGTCTGTGTAACGCTTGCTGTTGTTCCAGATTTCCCCTGGGTCTGGGACCGGTAACAGTAACAGAAATTAGAGTATATTGAGTGTTCAGACTCACAGTGTTTTCTTCAGTCTGTGTTTTGTTTCCTGAAATGACAAAAAAAAAGTGCATACAGCAAACAGTAAAACTCAAAGCTTTTTATGTATAAAGTTTCATCTGTGAATGTTCACACCTTTAGTTTTTGTCCATATGTTGACTGTAACAGCAGATATTAAGAGTGCTGCTAAAGCCACACACACGATGATGCATCTCAGCAAATACAGACAATCTAAAAATAATACAAAAATGTTGGCGTCAAGTTTTTGTTTAGTGCAAAAATCAAAAGATTTCAAATGTGACAAAAACAGTCAATTTTCTAACATGTAGTGATGATGTTTGAGTGTTCTTTTTTAGACTGTGGAGTTTCTACAGTATTTATTCTTATAAGTTAAAAGTAATACTGAATTTTCCCACAAAGATTCAACTGCCAGTCTGACATTCAGAGAGAAATTCAGTCACTACCTGCTGCTGGATTATTTGATGTCTCTTCTAACGGTGTTGATGTTGTGGATTTTGTTGTTGATGTTGTTCTTGCGGTTGATTTTGTCGGCTTTGTTTCATTGCCTAAAGAAATGCAAAAACAACATTAAAGACACTGACAGTAAGAAAAGACCTGAAAGTAACAACAACAGAGAGGAAACAGTGGTGAGATGTTTAACAGTCTAACAAGTCTCATTTTTGATGATGTCTCATGTCTGAGGATATGTTCTCTTTATCTTCATACAGACACTCAACTGTGAGTCTACAGTGTTCATATGTCAACACAGAGCTGTTCAAGATGCTTTATCATTGTTCTCATGTACACACACTGGTGAAGATGGAGATATTGTAAGAGAAAAGCAACAATAGAAAAATGAACTTCATCACTGTGATCATAATTATTGTGGTGTTTCAGTTTGTTGTTCTAACAGGACAGTTTGAGCTGAAAACATTAAGATGTAAATACTCACTGTTAATAACAGACAGATGAATCTCAGAGTCTGGACCTTCTTGTGATCCTGTTGCTGTTTTGTACTGTCTGCAGTTGTAACGACCAACATCCTGATCTGTGACCTTCTTTATAACCAGAGAACAGTCTGCAGAAAGACTCAGTCTGTCTGATTTACGTTTGACTTCTTTATTCTGCCCAAGGTTAAAGAGTTCTACTGTGGTGCTTGAATCACTGAAGATCCAGGTAGTACTGTTACAGTTATGCTGACCTTGTATCAGAGTTTTACAAGGCAGAGTAACATCATGTCCACGTCCAGCTCTGACAGTTTGATGTTGCCCAGTTGTTCCTGTTGAGAAAAAGAGAGAGAAATGTGAAACATCAAATATGTTATGAATATGAGTGTTATGTTTATAATGTGAAGTTTATTTTAAATACAACACAAGTTTAAGTTTCAACTTTAGTTTCCAAGAGTCAGATAAAGTCAAAGTTCATCATGACTGTCTCAGTTAAAGGGAGAATAAAGAAGTAACACTTGTGATAATAATGCAGTTTATTTATTGAATGTGTTTCTATGTACACTTACCTTTAAACTGAAGCATCAGCATCAGTAATGAAGACATTTGTATCCATGTGAATGCAGCCATCGTGCTTCTCTGTCTCTGTTCTTGCTCTCAGAGATGAACACAGCATCAACTTCCTGCTCACTTCCTCATAGTGACATCACTCCTTTTTTCTTCTCTTGCTGAATTAATCCAGTTCATAATGTTTAAGCATCTGTATCTCCCCTCTCTTAATGTTGATATCAAATGATTAACAGTGTTTTAAATATTCAATTACTTTTAATCTGTAATTATATACTTTTTTTTATATTTTAGTAACTTTTACATTTAAGCTTTAATTATATTTAGTTTATTTATATCTTATAGTTACCAAGTTCAATTTGTAGCATTCTAGCAGCAGCTAGATAAGAACACAGATGAGATGTGTTAGTGGTCAGAGACCTGCTGCTTCCTCATTGCACCTCTGAAGTCATTTATTTCTGAGAAGTGAAGGGGAAGTGTGTGGTGAGTTGTGGGTACAACAGTAGCAGCAGCTCTGCAGGTTTCATGATGACCAGATGAACCTCTGACAGATAAATGGTTAACACATCGATGAGGATTAGACTGAAGCGTCTTTAGGTTTCTCATCATTTCCAACAAATAGCAGATTATTTTATCTTGTTTTTTTGATGTAATTTGAATAACAGGCACTAATTCTGCTGCAAAACAATCAATAATATTGTTACATATATTTTCTGTTTATCTTTGGTTCAGTCTTATTATCACACAGCCAATACAAAGAGACATAATTAAAGATAACATTTTAAAAACTGTAATATGCAGTATATGTCACGGCTGGGGAGCAGTCGTGTGGTGTATTGAAGAAAAAGGATCCAAAATGCAGGTACTGGCTGGGGTGCGAGTGAGTGTTTATTTACAGAGGTGATAAGGTGACAACAACAGGAAGAGCAGAGCGGGGAGTAAACAAACCTAAACTGGGAAAACTAAAGAACTAAACTAAACCAAACACTCATGGGAGGAGGAGCAAAATGCACAAAGAAAGATGGCAGAGAGACGCAGAATGGATACCGGTAACAAAGAGTAATGCAGACTGACATGGAGTTATACAGACGACGCAACAGAGAGCACAGGAAAACACGGGGCTTAAATACACGGGGAGTAATCAGGGAATGGGCCACAGGAGGGAGACACAGCTGGGAGAAATTAGGCTAACGAGACAGGGGAGAGGTAAACTGAGCACACTCACATAAGACACAGACCTTCACAATAAAACAGGAAACTCAGACACAGGGAACCAGACAAGACGCTGAACTGAACAGACAGATTCACAAACAGACGGGGTGACACCATAGACAGACAGAGATACAGACGCAGACTCAGAGGCAGGCCGAAGAGAACTCAAACAATAATAATCATCATAATAATAAACTAGAAAATTATAATAATAAACTTAAAACACTGGGTTACCGACCCAGGACCATGACAGTATAACATCAGTTACTGTCACTTTTACACACATTTAGTAGTAATCTCTCCACAATTAAACCATCACTGTGGGAAGATCAAAACTGTCATGGTTAATGCGTTTGTATTAATCCTACGGTAGTTAAGTGTCAATTTTTTTAGATCAGCAAGTAAAATATTTCCATTGGTGTGTCATATGTGGGTCTGTACATTTAATATGTCAGCTGACAACAATGCTGTCATTTCCTGTTTCTTTTAAAAGAATGATTAAAAAACTTTTTAAATAGATTTAATGAGTAAATATCTACTAAACCTCATATCACTGGACAGAAATCTGTAGATGACACTTACTGAACTAAAGTTTCTCTCCAGTAAGTTTCTGCCAAGCTGTAGTTGTTTCAGGTTTACTCAAAACATTTTGTTTATGGTTTAAAATCCCCCCCACCCCCTTTAATACTTTTAGAAGTTACTGAGTAGTTGCATTTACCTGAAGAAAAAAGTAATTATGTTCATATTTCCGGACCGAATTCACACAAAAGACTGACTGACTGATTAAAAAGCCTTTATTTCTACTGATGAAATGTCCAAAATACAAAGTCCACTGATAGAATAAACAGATTTCAAACCCAACTGGGAAATAAGAAAATTGGCACAAGAAGTTATGACAGGAAACTCTAAGGGAACAAATTCAACAGTAAAACTGAGACTAAACTATAACAAGAACTAAAGTCCAAAATACTCAACATTATGTTTACAATAATGAATAAAGGCAGCAAACAAGACACATAATAAACTACTGTAAACTATGTTATTCAGTAACACAGATCATAGTTACAGTGCACATACAGGTATATCTATAATACAAAGATTAGTATGGACTAAAAAAGCTCAGACTCTGTTGGCATCAGAGCCCTTAAAACAGTCACTGCTACTTGAGGAGTTTGGTTAATAACAACTACAACTATGGCTAAAACAAACCAATCAAACTGTAGAAAGTAAATCAACCAACTGCAGCGACTGTTTGAGTTTACTGAACTGAGACGCTACATGTTGTAACAGCTGAGGTGAAGTAGTTTAATCAAAGCGCTCTGTGAAGGGATCAAATTAAAGATGAATATTTAATGTGCTTAAGCTAAACAACAGTAATTTTCTTTTTAAAAACATGACAAGTGATGTGTATACCTTCATTCCAAATATATTTGTCAAAGGGAAGAAAAAGGAAGTTACTCTATCAAACAAACATTCATCAGCATCAAGGAAAAACAGCACACAACCTTTCATTAGCAACATACTGTTTCTTTGGTTTGTCCATGGTGGAATAGAGGTCGCTGGGATGAGCGTGAAACTCCAGTGGGAAAGGAGGAAGCTTTCACAGTGATGTAAGTCAGACTTCATCATCATCACCACCACATGACTATAAGTAAACAGTATGTGTTATTAAATACATATACCTGGCAGGTATACTGCCAGGTATACAAACTTACTGCTAACATCATGTCTGTAAATATTAAAATCTTACCTGGTCTTTGTTCTTGGTTTTCTTTGTGAAGCTAATGGAGACGTAGGAAACACCATCATCATCTTCAGCCTTCACAGTGAAGACAACATAATGACTGCTCAGTAATATGTGGATTTATAACAGGTAGGTTTCACATTTATTTAAGTAAATTCATTTTCAGCTTATCCTCATCACATCACGGTTCTTCCTCTTCTCTGTTGACCTAAACATAACACTTTGAACTGGTAGTAGGGTGTCATCTTACCGTCTCCTGACTGGTTCCTGGACCAGACTCAGTGTCTGCAGGGTTTAAACTCAGTCATCGCAAAACGTTTGTGACCAAAATAGTCATCAGACTCATCTCACAGGAAAAAAACATCAGCTGAAAATGAAAAATAAAGATGTAACAATTATGATAATAATGCAGTTTATTACAGTTTTTCTCCATTGGTTTGGCTCATTTCTTGAAACAGAAATTACATTCTCAAAATAACATGGACAAACCTCCAAACCTCTTGGCAAATGTTCACAACAGAATGGCATTTCTCATTCATTTTATCAAATGGCAAATGCCTTAGTACATGTCTCAATTGTCTCAGTGCATCTTTGCAAATGATTAAGTACAAGTAGCCTACAGTTATACAGTTAGCCCACATTTAGCACATTTTCCAAATGAATAGATCTTGTAGATCTAAACTGATTAGTTGATTCTCAGTCTAATGATCATTCCCTCCAAAACATGTCAGCATGATTTCATTGTATAAGTACTCGCATGCACAACCGTCTGTTCAATCGTCAAAATTGGTCAAGAACATAATACCATGAATACCAAATATGAATTTCTTGAATATTTGATAAACTGATGATAGTCATTGACAGTCAGGTGAAACTAGGTGTCACACACAGGTGTGTTCCATGATTGTGTGCTGCCAAACACAGATATATAGAGCTTGACCAGAGCCAGTCAGATCACTGAACATGGATAGACAAGGCCAAGCAAACGGACAAGGGGAAGTTCTTCCTCAAGGAAGAGGAGGAAGAAGAAGAAGAAGAAGAGGAGGACTGAGAATGCGTGGTGGAGGAATAGGGGGAAGAGGAGGCCGAGGAGCACAAAGACACTGTGCTGTCCCGAATGAAATTTGGGCCACAATTATAGACCATGTCATAAACCATGGCCTCACAATGTCAGAGGCAGGTCGTCGAGTGCAGCCTAAGGTGCCTCGCTCTACAGTCTCCTCCATTATCCAAACCTTTCGCAGGGAAAACAGGCATGTACTCTATGTAATCTATGATGGAATTATATGTTGTATAGGACAGGGCACTGTGCGTGAGGCTAAAAATGTATAACTTACTGTAGAGATTTTGTGTGCATCTGCCTACAGTGGTAGGTCTATACTAGCAGGTGGAGAGGACTAGTGGAATGTTGTGATACTAAATATGACAAAAAATATATTGAACAAATTACTGTAAACTATGGAATTACATAATTTATACAGTTTAGAGAAGTATTCCAGTCACTGTGCAGCGGGAGAATGAGTACAGCGACCACTGAATAAGTCCTTGTTTTTTGATTTTGTGTTCATGCAATTTACTACTGTAATGTACATTTTCTTTTTACATATGTATGAAACTTTCTTTGCGTGTGAATAAAAAATGGTTATCATTTCCTTGGTAGTGTGAGTGCAATCTGTGATGTCAAACCTTGGAGGCTACTCTTTTCTGTTGTATATTGTTGGTCCTCTGCCATAGTGACAAAACATCTAAACATTTTGTATGGCAGTACTCACACAATGCCAAAGGGACGATGCATTTTGGGGGCACTGACTATTCAGATTAGAAAGAAATGTAGTTTTGACACATGAGTGAACTGTTTTAGGGGAGATATGAGCTTTTGCAGGTGGGCCATGTTGTTGTGATCAACCATCCAGGTTTATTTTGACAAAAGCACCAAGAATGATGAGAATGTCCGATCTGTGTCGAGAAATGAGCCAAAGCTATTGAGAAGGATCTTTGCTATTTTGGAGACACTGACTGTTTAAATGAGAAAGGGATTTAGATTGAAGCCTGAGTGAACAGTTTTGGAAGAGATATGAGCTTTTGCAGGTGAGCTATAGTGTTGTGCTAAACTGTAAGAGTGTTTTGCCAAATGATCTTAGAGTTTTGAGAATGTAATTTCTGTTTCAAGAAATGAGCCAAACCAATGGAGAAAAACTGTAATTGAATTATTTTTCTATGTACACTTACCTTTAAACTGAAGCATCAGTATCAGTAATGAAGACATTTGTATCCATGTGAATGCAGCCATCGTGCTTTCAGTGTAATCTCACAAATGAGACAGTCTCAGAGATGAATACAGCATCAACGTTCTGCTCACTTCCTCATAGTGACACATAACTTATTTTCTCTCCTCATGGTAAATGAATTCAGTTCATTGCTTTTAAGCATCATTACCTCCTTCTCACTCTTAACGTAGATATTAAATGAGTGATAAAAACACACCAAAATGCTTTAAGTTGATATTTAATATATTTTGCAGATTGCCTTGTTGTTCTTTTACAGGACTGTGCAACAGTGGAAACTGATCAATAATAGAATAGAGGAAGTTAAATGTGTGAAGACAATTAGTTGCAGCTATTCTTGACGGTTTATTTCTGAAAACAGTGTTCGTGGTGATGCTTGTCCACATGTGAAAGAGATCAAAACTCTTTACACCATTGCAGATCATTTTGTTTTATTTGTTCATTTTTAATAAAATTTGAAATCATATCACCGGTTCTGTTCATAATTTTTATGGACAGGATTTCTAGGCGCAGCCAAGTGGCGGAGGGCTTTCGCTTTGGTGGCCTCAGGATCTCATCTCTGATTTTTGCGGATGATGTGGTTCTGTTGGCTTCATCGGGTGAGGGCCTCCAGCTCGCACTGGAGCGGTTCGCAGCCGAGTGTGAAGCAGCGGGAATGAGGATCAGCACCTCCAAATCTGAGGCCATGGTTCTCAGCCGGAAAAGGGTGGAGTGCCCACTCCGGGTCGGGGATGAGGTCCTGCCCCAAGTGGAGGAGTTCAAGTATCTCGGGGTCTTGTTCGCGAGTGATGGGAGAAGGGAGCCGGAGATAGACAGACGGATTGGGGCTGCAGCTGCAGTAATGCAGACGCTGCACCGGTCCGTCGTGGTGAAGAGGGAGCTGAGTGTAAAAGCGAAGCTCTCAATTTACCGGTCGATCTACGTCCCTACCCTCACCTATGGCCACGAGCTGTGGGTAGTGACCGAAAGGACGAGATCGCGGATACAAGCGGCGGAAATGAGCTTCCTCCGAAGGGTGGCTGGCATCTCCCTTAGAGATAGGGTGAGAAGTTCGGCCATCCGGGAGGGGCTCAGAGTAGAGCCGCTGCTGCTCCACATTGAAAGGAGCCAGCTGAGGTGGTTTGGGCATCTGATAAGGATGCCCCCTGGGCGCCTCCTGGGTGAGGTGTTCCAGGCATGTCCCACCGGGAGGAGGCCCCGGGGCAGACCCAGGACACGCTGGAGAGATTATATCTCTCGGCTGGCCTGGGAACGCCTTGGTGTTCCCCCGGATGAGCTGGAGGAGGTGGCGGGGGAGAGGGAGGTCTGGGCCTCTTTGCTTAGGCTGCTGCCCCCGCGACCCGGCCCCGGATAAAGCGGATGAAGATGGATGGATGGATGGATAGTAGGAACACCCTGCAATAGACTGGTGACCTGTCCAGGGTGTACCCTGCCTCTCGCCCTACTTAGCTTTTTTCTGTTTATTTTTAGTTCATTCTTATTATAATACAGGCAACAGAAAGAGAAGTAGTTGCAGAAAATACTGAAGGTGTAATATGGAGCATATCATCGATCTGTAATTATCTTTTGAACTGAGCTCAAAGCTCAAGTACAAAGGAGGAGAGATAAAAATTAAATATATAAATAACAAAATTAACCCTCCGGTTGTGTTCACCCCAACCCCCTTACTTTAGTGTTCCCAGTCAAAATTGACCGGTCAGTTTTAACAGCTCTTAAATTAACATAAGAAACATTTTTCACCACCAAATTCAGTTCAGTGGGTAGGTCAATGGGTTGTTCAGTAAGTTGTAAAAGTGGGTCTTTCATTTTGTCATTCAGTGGCCCATTCAGGAGGTCAGAGGCCACACTTTTATATGTTCAAGTGCATAGTGTGGAGGATGTCATAAGGACTCGAGGCAATCAGATGTAAAACACAATATTTATGAGTTTTTAAATTTGTAAATGGTCAGATTTGACCCGAACACGACAGGAAGGTTAAAACAACGAGTCGTTTTGATCTGTGTGAGTTGCATTTAACTGTAAAATTAAAAATCAGAAGCTACAGCTTTTATAATAATGCAGTTCACAGCATTCAATTTTTGGAACCAAGCTCGATTTTTTTTCCTGATTTTTGGAACCGGATAAACGGATGTGACCAATCAGACGACTCCATTTGAAAACAAGTGCGGTCGAAGCTCAAAACGCAAATATACTGATTATGCAGAGTAATGGAAATAGTAAAATTTCTGTTTTACCTCAGACACACAGCTACAGGCTGCTCTGACTCAGGCCGCTCAAAAATGACTTCTTTGCCTTCTCAGATGAAGCCCCAGCTCTGCTAACAAGCGCTTAAACTGCATCACTGACATCCTGGAATGTGTGAATATGATGCAGCTTCGAGTCGTGGATCAAACCATGAAATTCTCCCTGCTGCTGCCTGCGTGTGAGAACTGGATGAACTCAGACTCTCCATTTCTCCCTTTTGTTGTTCAGAAACATGCAGACTAGCTCATCATCACTTCATTTTTTTCACATTGCTTTTTTTAAGACGACTTTTTCACAACAACCTATCGTGCTCAGTGTGTAATGTAATAGTGTAATGTAATACTGTCATAGATAAAAATGAGAATATGTTTAAGGTATGTAAAAATTGTAAAAATTAAGGAAGGGGAACATTTAGATCTACTAATGTGCTTAAGAAAACAACAGGTAAGTTATTTATTTAAAATATCACACAAAAGTGTGTGTTTCATGGTGGTTATCTATATATTACACACAATATTACATATTACTTTAAAAGAAATAAAAAGAAATTTAACTCTACAATCGAAAAATTGATGCAGCATTAAGAATAACAACGTACAACCTTTCATGAACAACATACTATGTCTTTGGTTTGTTGATGGTGGAATAGAGGTTGCTGGAATCAGTGGAAACTCCAGCAGGTGTAGAGAACGCTTTCACAGTGCTGTAGGTCATAGTGTCACCATCATCATCGACACGGGGCTGTAAGAAAACATCACAAAATGTTCTTAAAGACAAGACCTTTGAAAAGTCTGAACTTCCTACTGACAAAATTTCTATGGATATCAAAATCTTACCTGGTCTTTACTCTTGGTTTTCTTTGTGAAGCTGATGGAGGCGTAGGAAACTTCATCATCGGATTCAGCCTGCACAGTGAAGACAGCTGAAGTTATTGCCATTGGTTTTTCCCTTTATCCTTTTCACTTTATGAACTGAAGTCAACACTAAAGGTGTAAAATAATTCTGGTATGGAGCAAAAAAGGCATTTGAGTATTTGAAGATTTAAACTCACAGTGTTGTCGCTCTGTTGTGTTTTGTTTCCTGAAGAAGAGAAAATAATTCATTAACTTCCCCATTAAAAATCTCAGTTTTTTTCTGTTTTTACTAATCAAGCTACAGAAATGAAAAACAAAACTGTATTCAACCATATATTTATTATATATTATTAATATTTAAATTTCCTTATTTCCATTTATGATCAACTTTAATCTGTGGGTCCTCTCACCTTTACTTTTCTTCCATATGATGATGACCACACCAACTAACAGTGCTGCCAAACCCACAGGAACGATGATAAACCATGACTGACCTGAAAACATTATTACTATGTGTTAAAGGTAATACTGAATTTTCCCACAAAGATTCAACTGTCAGTCTGACATTCAGAGAGAAATTCAGTCACTACCTGCTGCTGGATTATTTGATGTCTCTTCTAACGGTGTTGATGTTGTGGATTTTGTTGCCGATGATGTTCTTGCGGTGGACTTTAACGTTGTTGATTTTGTCGTTTTTGCTTCATTGCCTAAAGAAATGCAAAAACAACATTAAAGTTGTAAGTAAACAGTAAGAAAAGAGTGGAAAGTAAGTGAACAACAACAGAGAGGAAACAGTGGTGAGATGTTTAACAGTCTAACAAGTCTCATTTTTGATGATGTCTCCTGTCTGAGGATCTGTTCTCTTTATTTTCATACAGACACTCAACTGTGAGTCTACAGTGTTCATATGTCAACACAGAGCTGTTCAAGATGCTTTATCATTGTTCTCATGTACACACACTGGTGAAGATGGAGATATTGTAAGAGAAAAGCAACACTAGAAAAATGAACTTCATCACTGTGATCATAATTATTGTGGTGTTTCAGTTTGTTGTTCTAACAGGACAGTTCGAGCTGAAAACATTAAGATGTAAATACTCACTGTTAATAACAGACAGATCAATCGTAAAGTCTGGACCTTCTTGTGATCCTGTTGCTGTTTTGAACTGTCTGCAGGTGTAACGACCAACATCCTGATCTGTGACCTTCTTTATAACCAGAGAACAGTCTGCAGAAAGACTCAGCCTGTCTGATTCAGGTTTGGCTTCTTTAATCTGCCCAAACTCAAAGAGTGATACTGCTGGCGTTTTACTTGGATCACTGAAGATCCAGGTAGTACTGTTACAGTTATGCTGACCTTGTAACGAGGTGTTACAAGGCAGACTAACATCGTGTCCACGTTCAGCTGTGACAGTTTGAAGAGTTTGATGTTGCTCAGTTGTTCCTGTTGAGAAAAAGAGAGAGAGAAATGTAAAACATCAAATATGTTATGAATATGAGTGTTATGTTTATAATGTGAAGTTTATTTTAAATACAACACAAGTTTAAGTTTCAACTTTAGTTTCCAAGAGTCAGATAAAGTCACAAAGTTCATCATGACTGTCTCAGTTAAAGGCAGAATGAAGAAGTAACACTTGTGATAATAATGCAGTTTATTAATTGAATGTGTTTCTATGCACACTTACCTTTAAACTGAAGCATCAGAATCAGTAATGAAGACATTTGAATCCATGTGAATGCAGCCATCGTGCTTCTCTGTCTCTCTCAGTCTCTGTTCTTGCTCTCAGAGATGAATACAGCATCAACTTCCTGCTCACTTCCTCACAGTGACATCAGTCTGTTTGTCTCCCCTGTGTCCAGAGGAATTAATTGATTTAATTCTGCTCGATAACCTCCCTCTCTCTCTTATTGTAGATATTAAATGACTTTTAAACATTCGTACTTTTAGATTTCATGCGATTTACATGAAAACTTGTCAACCTTTTGAAGGACTGTACAGAAGTTGAAGATATCTTGATCAAAAATAGGAGAGAGGAAGTTAAAGGTGTGAAGGCTGTTAGTAGAGATAAGTGTTTGCAGTACTCTTCTGTGCATATAGTTTATTATTAGAAAACAGTGTTCATGATGATGTTTGTAGACACATGGAAAGAGGTCAAAATTCAAAAAAACTCTTTCTGCAACAGAAACTCTGTTGCTGTCAACAATAAAACATGGTGATACTGCTACAGTGATCATTAGCATTAGCAGCTAGAACAAAGGTGAAATGCATTAGTGCTCTGATACAATGTGGCTCATTGTTTCTTCTTAGAAGTGAAGGGGAAGTGAGAATGTGGGTACAACAGCAGCAGAGCTCTGGACGTTTAATGATGACCAGATGAGCCTCTGACAGATAACTGTTTAACACATCAATGAACGTGAGACTTTAGGATTCACACCAATTTATACACACAGCAGGTTCTTATATCTTCTTTCTTTTTTAATGCTGTGTAAGCATAATTTGGAATAACATCATCAACAAAAGCAGATCGATGCAGGGAATTGTTACAATACAAGTTGAGTACAAACAGAGCTGTTCACACCAGCAGAGCAAGCGCTTAATACTAAATATGGACGAACAAGAAGTCAAACTGGAGAGAATAATAGATGGTAGATTTTACTGTGGTGTGTGGTGGATGGATCGGGTGTGTGAGGTGTGAGAGTGATAGTTTCAAAAGACAATAAAGTTGATCACAAATATGTTGACATTTATTCTTATTATCATACAGCCAAACAAATAAAAAAGAAAAATATAACATTGAGGTTATAATTTGGATCATAACATCAGTGACTGTTTCTAAAAAGCTCCATGACCAGATGAGCCTCTGACAGATAAATGGTTAACACATCAATGAGTCTGAGACTGAACAGCCTTTAGGTTTCCTACCACTTACAGTTTTCTCTGATTGCTTAAGCACATTTTTTGTAACTATTGGCTATTTTTGCAAAACTCTACACACAAATAAGAAAACCTGTCACCCAATTATCAAAACATTGTAGTTCTCTTGCAAAAGCGAACACAGCTAGATTAACTCTTCTCCTCTACTTCTCACTCTTCCTGCTCCCTCCATTGTACTCCACACACAGAGCTTACCTGTGTTATAGTGCTTGGGCTGATTGCAAAGTGAACTAATGATCTAAAAAAGTTTTCACATGTGACAGTGTGCCAGACAGTTGGCAAAATAGTCTAAAAAATGGCCTTAAATGTGTATAGTTTTGCTAGGAGTGTGTTGATCATTTGGAAATTGAGTGTAAAGCAGTGAGTTGTGTTTACAGTTCTGCAAAAAGAGTGCTGTGCAGTGGATTGTAGCTACAGGTTTGCAAAGTGTGTGTTACAAAATGGCAAACTGAGTGCAAAGCAGTGTTTGTGCTTTTAGTTTAGCAAACTCAGTGAGTGGTTTTGCTATAAGTATTAATAGTTTTAGAAATTGTGCTATAAGAATAACAGTTAGGGTTTAAGTATTCAGAAAAAACTGTAAATACAAAGCAGGTCCTCATATCTTCTTTTTTGTTGTATAACTTGCAATCATATAGGAACAATCAAGGGAGATGTATTCATAATCATTCATTATCTTATTCTTAAATGTTAGTTCAGTACAAACAGATCTGTTTAAACCAGCAGAGTAAAGGTTTAATACTGAAGATGAAAGAACAGGAAGTCAAACTGGAGACAATAAGCTTGTACTGTGGTCTGCGGTGCAAGGATCATGTGTGTGAGGTATCAGAGACAGAGCTCTAAAAATCTAATGATACTGATCACAATTTTTTTGTGAATAAGAAAACCTGTCACCCAATCAGCAAAACATTGTAGTTTTCTTGTAAAAGCAAATAACTCTTGCTTAACTCTCCACACCTTTGTAAAAATGGTATTTTTGTATCCAACAGTTAACACAAGCCATCATATTAATAAGCACACAATGCACCAACTACACACTGATGGTATGAATAAAAAACACATCTGGCTTTTGCTTTCTCTGTGCACAAGGTAGGCTATGTCAGTTTGAGCTCATACTTCATCATAGATCCGTAAACATGGATCCTGTATGTAGATATTAAATGACTAAAAACATTTTAAAACATTTACATTTATTTTGCAGACTTTCCTGTCTATTTTAAAGGACTGCAGAACAGTGTAAAATGTTTGATCAACAACAGAAAAGAGAAGTTAAATGTGTGAAGACTGTTAGATGAGGTAAGTGTTTACTTTAATGCAGCTCTTCTGTACATTTGGTTCATTATTAGAAAACAGTGTTCATGGTGATGTTTGTCTGCACACATGAAAAGAGGTCAAGATTTAAACTTATTACACATTTTGAGTCGTGATGTTCGCAATGATGACACTGCAGCAGTGACCACTGTCAGCAGCTAGATGAGATGTGTTAGTGGTCTGAGACCTGATTGTTCCTCTTTTCACATCTGAAGTCGTTTTTTTCTGATAAGTGAAGAGGAAGTGCTACCAGATCTGCTCAAACTAGTTTAAGGTTTAATACTGAAGATGAAAGAACAGGAAGTCAAACTGGAGAGAATAATCGAGACTAGTTTGTAGTCTATTATGGTTCAGGTGTGTGAGGAGTCAGAGAGAAACAGAGCAAGAAAACAAACAAATCAATCTCTCTCTCTCTCTCTCTCTCTCTCTCTCTCTCTCTCTCTCTCTCTCTTTTAAAGAAATCAGTCTTATACAGCCAAAACAAAGACCAATAAGTACAGATAACATAAAAGTTATGAACTTGAAAACAACATTGGTTATTGTGTCACAAATAAATATGACGAGTAAAACAATCAAATACATCAAAATAAATTTAAAGAGCAACAAAGCTGGCCTCCCCCTTCATGTCTTAAGCAGTTTACGTTGTCATAACTCGACTTCTCAGTCAACTTCCTGAATGCAACATCCTCAGTATGAGAGTCTTTTCTTTATGTAACTGGATAAACTGTTTCAGACACACAGAGTTTAAGTTATTTTTAACTAGCTAACTAACTGCACATGAAAAAGATTTTGATTCTTAATATGTGATAAAAGCAAAATGTAAATATTTTAAACATCAGTGGATTCATTTCTGTGATCAGTTGATGTTGAAGTTGTTGGTCAGTGGATTCTGACAGAAGCAGAAGAGTCCACAAAGCAGGAACTCCAGCAACACTTGAGGAAGAAGAACAACTTTAATAATAGACCAACGCGTTTCGGCTTGTGGCCTTCATCAGGGTCCCTGATGAAGGCCACAAGCCGAAACGCGTTGGTCTATGTGAATTCTATGTGAATTCTTTTATCCTCTCCATGCACCTTGGAAGCAGGTGAAGTTGTGCCAGAAATTTTTTTTACTGTGTTTTGAAGCAGAAGAGTCTCCAGTGTTTTCATAGTTCACTGTACCTTCATCTTCATCGTTAGACACCTGTGGAAAAACAACACAACATACCTTAGATTATCTCTCATATTCATACATTATGATACTTTTTTCTGATATTTTCCATTTTTGTTACATTTTTGAGATTTCTAAAGATAATGCAGTAGGTTCAAAAATGGTACACGTTTGGTATGGTTGGAATGGTTATATTTGGAAAATCAAACATTGCCCCCCCCCCCCCCCTTTTTTTTTTTTTTTTTTATTATTGTGACCTGTTATATACCTCATTATGTCAGTAGATGGAGCACTACAAGCCCTTCAGCTCATAAATAAATGTGAATATAGGCTAAATTATCTAAATTTGTTTACATTATTTTTTTGGTTTGGAAAGAATGCTTTAAATAACTTTATTTACTGTTGTTAGTGAAATGTATTTTTTTTTTTGAGTAATTGGGATTAATTTAATTTGTACTGTGTACATGAGTGAATGAGTGAATTGTAGCTCAGAAATAAAAGAGCTCCAGCTCAAGCAAGACACAAGCTTCAGTGTCCTCTCTGTTAATCCACAGTTTCTATATGAATGGCTTTGCAGTGCTCCTTAGTCTGTGTAGCGCTTGCTGTTGGTCCAGATTTCCAGAAATTAGAGTATATTGAGTGTTCAGACTCACAGTGTTTTCTTCAGTCTGTGTTTTGTTTCCTGAAATGACAAAAAAAATGTTTACAGCAAACAATAAAACTCAAAGTTTTTTATGTATAAAGTTTCATCTGTGAATGTTCTCACCATTAGTTTTTGTCCACATGTTGACTGTAACAGCAGATATTAAGAGTGCTGCTAAAGCCACACACACGATGATGCATCTCAGCAAATACAGACAATCTAAAAATAATACAAAAATGTTGGCGTCAAATTTTTGTTCAGTGCAAAAATCAAAAGATTTCAAATGTGACAAAAACGGTACATTTTCTAACATGTAGTGATGATGTTTGAGTGTTCTTTTTTAGACTGTGGAGTTTCTACAGTATTTATTTTTATAAGTTAAAAGTAATACTGAATTTTCCCACAAAGATTCAACTGTCAGTCTGACATTCAGAGAGAAATTCAGTCACTACCTGCTGCTGGATTATTTGATGTCTCTTGATAGGTTTGTAGCTTGAACCTATTCGCTGGAACGTTGAAGACAATATAATTACACAGCAAAAGCAAGACACGAAGTAGGCAAAGTTCTTCATGTTTCTCGTGCACGGGAGAGAACGGGACAAACGCCGTTCCTTCGCTTGACCCCAGTTGCTCTCGTCCGCTCCCCCGTAACACTGCTCTTTTATTGAGGTTACATGAATATGCATAGGTTCATTAACGTACGACGTCTACATACAAACAAAGAGTACCTTGCCTGTGTGTGTGTGTGTGTGTGTGTGTGTGTGTGTGTGTGGGGGGGGGGGGGGGGGGGGGGGGGGGGGGTCAGAGTGTGGCCCCATAAATGACGTCCCTAAACCTGCTGGTCTGGAAGTCCAGCAGTTCATCTAAACAAAAGGCACTTAGACTAAAACAGGTATAGATACGCTTATCCTACCATAAAACAATAAGAGAAGGTACGACCTCTCCCATGCTCCCAGAGTGTGGGTGTGGATGCCAGAACACTCTGGAAAGCGCACAAAGCCTTTGCAGACTATTAAGGATCAAACCTCTACCAATCTACAACTAATTATAAAACTCTAAGCATATACAAGTAGATATTTCTAAGCATAAATGACAATCAACATTACAAAACCTAACATCTCTTCTAACAGTGTTGATGTTGTGGGTTTTCTTATCGAGGATTTTCTTGTGGTAAACTTCACTGTTGTTGATTTTGTTGTTGCTGGCTCTTCACACAAATAAATACAATAACAACATTAAAGACACCAACAGTAAGAAAAGACTTGAAAGTAAGTGAACAACAACAGAGAGGAAACAGTGGTGAGATGTTTAACAGTCTAACAAGTCTCATTTTTGATGATGTCTCATGTCTGAGGATCTGTTCTCTTTATCTTCATACAGACACTCAACTGTGAGTCTACAGTGTTCATATGTCAACACAGAGCTGTTCAAGATGCTTTATCATTGTTCTCATGTACACACACTGGTGAAGATGGAGATATTGTAAGAAAAAAGCAACAATAGAAAAATGAACTTCATCACTGTGATCATAATTATTGTGGTGTTTCAGTTCGTTGTTCTAACAGGACAGTTTGAGCTGAAAACATTAAGATGTAAATACTCACTGTTAATAACAGACAGATGAATCTCAGAGTCTGGACCTTCTTGTGATCCTGTTGCTGTTTTGAACTGTCTGCAGGTGTAACGACCAACATCCTGATCTGTGACCTTCTTTATAACCAGAGAACAGTCTGCAGAAAGACTCAGCCTGTCTGATTCAGGTTTGGCTTCTTTAATCTGCCCAAACTCAAAGAGTGATACTGCTGGCATTTTACTTGAATCACTGAAGATCCAGACAGTACTGCTACAGTCATGCTGACCTTGTATCACAGTTTTACAAGGCAGAGTAACATTATGTCCACATCCAGCTGTAACAGTTTGAACAGTTTGATGTTGCTCAGTTGTTCCTGTTGAGAAAAAGAGAGAGAGAAATGTGAAACATCAAATATGTTATGAATATGAGTGTTATGTTTATAATGTGAAGTTTATTTTAAATACAACACAAGTTTAAGTTTCAACTTTAGTTTCCAAGAGTCAGCTAAAGTCACAAAGTTCATCATGACTGTCTCAGTTAAAGGAAGAATAAAGAAGTAACACTTGTCTCCCCTGTGTCCAGCTGAATTAATTTATTTAATGCAGCTCGATAACCTCCCTCTCTCTCTTATATTATTTTTACTTCTAGAGTTCATGTGAATTGCAGACTCACTTGTTCTCTTCTCACTTGTAGTTTTTAAGGACTGTACAGAAATTGAAGATATCTTGATCAAAAATAGGAGAGAGGAAGTTAAAGGTATGAAGACTGTTAGTAGAGATAAGTGTTTGCAGTACTTTAGCTTTTCTGCGCATATAGTTTATTATTAGAAAACAGTGTTCATGATGATGTTTGTAGACACATGGAAAGAGGTCAAAATTCAAAAAACTCTTTCTACACCAGAAAACCTTGGTGTCAACAATAAAACATGGTGATACTACTGCAGTGACCATTAGCATTAGCAGCTAGAACAAAGGTGATATGCATTAGTGCCCTGATACAATGTGGTTCTTCGTTTCTTCTTAGAAGTGAAGGGGAAGTGAGAATGTGGGTACAACAGCAGCAGAGCTCTGGACGTTTAATGAGGACCAGATGAGCCTCTGACAGATAAATAGGTAACACATCAATGAGTCTGAGATTGAACTGCCTTTGGGTTTCACCTGGTCACTGAAGACCACACAGCTGGTCAAGAAGGCTCAGCAGCGGCTGTATTTCCTGAGGAGGCTGAGGAAATTTGGTATGTTGGCCAAGATCCTCAGCAGGTTCTTGGTCGACAGCAGGCTCTTGAAGAGCACAGTGACCAGCTGCATCACTGCATGGTACGGCAGCACTACTGCTATGGACCGCAAACGCCTGCGGAGAGTGATAACAACTGTGGAGAAGATCATCATGACTCCATTGCCCTCTCTGCAGAGCATCTACCATCGCATAGTACAGAGGAGAGTTGCCTCCATCCTCTAAGACCCCACACCCCCCCAACACGGACTGTTCACACTTCTTCCCTCGGAGCAGAGGTTCAGAAGTGTGAAATCCAGAACATCCAGACTCAACAACTCCTTCTTCCCCACTGCCATCAGAACAGCTGACCTATTTTTGACAGTGATGATCATTTTTTTTGCACATCAGGTCATCCTACATATTAAGCCAGCATATAAAGCTATAGCTCTTTTGCATACATCTCTGTTTCAAATCTTCATATTTTGTCTCCCTTTCTGTCTTCGTTTATTTATTTGTACTATTTGTATTTATGTTCTATTTCTATTGTATATATTAATCAGCATCTGTGGGTGGACAGCAAAGAAAGAATTTCATTGCACAGAGAAATGCCTTTTTCTCTAGTGACACATAACAATAAACATTTTGAATATTGAATCTTGAAGTGTCTGTTACTGTTTGAGGGGTCGGTCTGTTTGGCACAAATGACAGTAAGCAAAGTAAAAGTAATATATTCCCTAGCATACCCTTCTACCTATTTTAATCACACTGGGAGAACTAAAATTAACTTCATAAGGAAGATGAATGCTGGATAAAACGTTTTGATTCACAAGATCGAACCATGAGTTAAATATATGATGGAAGTTGTATAACATGTCCGTTTCATTGAAAGACCATCAAGATAAACATCCAGTGTAATGGGACCTTCTGAGCAACAGGGCGGTGTCCCGACTTCCTCGCCATACGCCTCTGGGCTTCAATGACCTCCACCTCCTCCTAATATTGGAGGCAACGTGGAACTACGCCACTGTACAATCAAATTAGTGTAATTTCCCTCTCTGCTGATAGGGGGCGGTGTGGCCCTCCGTGCTTGCACAGTGACATGGCGGTCTGACGTAAGGAAAGCGGAAAGCTCCCTGATTCAGTGTAAACAACTGTGAAAATGTTTGTAGTTTGCCCTCTTTGAAAAAATTAACGGCATGATTTTTATGACGGCTGTGTCCCGGTAAGCTCCGGTGACTTTACATGTCGTGGTTTCTGGTGGTTGAGGTTGGGATTCGATCCCGGGTGGCTGGACTCTAGCTTCCCGTGTTCTGAACGAGGTGTTTCAGCCTCCGCCACCGAGGAGGAAACCGTAACACTACACATGGTGAGTTTTTAAACGTGCTACGATCCGGTTAGAGGCCGATTTTTAAGTATATTATAATATATTATGATACACTTGACTGCTACTATATCCAGTTAGCATTAGCAATGTGTTAGCTCAATAGCATGGCTAACTAAGACAATGTGACTCGTTTTAAAAACTAGTGACATATGTGTATCTCTTAAATAACTTGAAGTTTTATATTTTTATATTGAAAATATATGCCGAATTGACGTGTGGCCTTAACTATTAAATGCCTTAAGTATCGGTGTGTATATTTTACGTCTTCACTGTGAGTAGGGAAGAGAGAGTCAAACTGTCACATTATTGAATGAGGTTTGGTGTGTAGGTTGTAGACAGCGGCTTATCGACTTGATATCGGTAGAAAACACCGGCTCCCTGACTCCATTTGTGCACTGTAATCATTTTAGTGTCGTTAGAAGTCTATAAGGTTGTTTAAAACACTGAAAGGCCATATCTGTTAGTGACTTTCATTCGTCCATTGTACAACTCCAAACTGCAGGAAGAAACAGCTATTTTGATTAAATATTGCAGTAGTGGACAGTCATTTTATACCTTAAGTAATACATTATTTCTTTATCTGTCTGTGCAGCTGCAAAGCTACACTGAGAAGGAACTGGCTCTACACATGAGGAGGCACCTAAAAGAAGAACCACAGAATCAGAAACCCAGAGCATATGGAGCCCACTGAATCTGCACAAGGTTTGTAAAACTTGAGATATAAGAGGTACTTCAAATTAGGAACATGTTCTAAATGGTCTAATCCAGGGGTGTCATCTGGCCTATTTTAAGATTACAGAGGATGAGAAAATAATATTTCAGGATTTTTTCAAACATTATTTTTAAGAGCTATTCACACCTTGTTCTTCTATTATTAGTATTCATTTCTGTCTAGCACAGCAGCACTGCTGGAACTTTATTTCATATTATGCATGTTCAGCTAACAGATGGAATCCAGCACTACCAAACCAGAAATGTTGACCAGGCAATGACTTTCCAGTCACATTAACCCCATTTTACATCATTCAGTGGAATGATAATGTCACATTTCTTGCAGGGCAAGAGAAGCCATTGGAGGAGGGTGCGGATTTAATACTCAGCTCAAAAGGACGACAACGGAAGAAAAATCCCAAATATCTGGATTATGAAACTGATGACAAAACGAATGAACACCTTTCATCCAAAACACCTAGAAAGAGCTCAGGAAGGAGAAGAGCAGCTTCTCAGAAGACTCAGACAAAGAGTAGAAAATCCAAGGCTGCCGCACAGGACACTCCAGATGGAGAAAATGAAAAAACAGATAAAACACCTGCAGAGTGTGATGGACAAACTACAGCAGAAGTGGCTGATGAACCACTGAGAGGCAAGAAAACTCAGTCAAAAAGGACTCCTGCTAAGAAAACCCCTGCAAAAAAATGTAGCAATGCCAATGTAGACCTTATAGATGGAGAGGGTGTTGTTAACGATACGGTGCAGCAGGAGAATGGGACGCCAAAGCCAAAGAGGAAGTATGTAAAGAAGCAGTATGTACAACAAGTGAAGCCAGTTATTAAAGAAAAGGATGCAGAGGAACCTGAGGAGGAGACTGGACAAGGTGGCCGGCGGCGGAGAGGAGCTGCCAAAGCGTAAGATACACCTACAGTACTGAGCTGTCGCATAGGTTAAATGACGTTAAACACCGTCACCTGTAGTAAGAAGACAATTACTGTTGCTTAAACAAGCCTTCGATTCCATGGTTTGTTTCATATCGCTCTTTTTTTTTTTTTTTTTTTTTTTTTGTTAAATCCTTTTTACATCAGACATCATCAGTTGAAACACAGGAAGTCTGAACTGTGACTCCAGACTTTGGTGATAGTTACTTTCACTATTAGTTTTGTGATAATAACACCCTAACAATCGGACTTTCACTTTTTGGTTACATGTACACTTATCCCCACATTAATTACATGCATCTATGTAGCTTTATTAAAGCATACATTGCTAATTGTAAAATGATACATTTTCTGTCTTTAAAACATTTTTAAAGCCATTTTTTTCATATAAATGGTAATATAGGCATTCAAAATAATGTAACCTCAATCTTCCAGGGCGTTGAAGTACCTCCACAATTTGGCAAAAGACTTATTTGGGCAAACTGATGAGCCAGGAAGCGAAGATACTGGATCAGAACAGAAAACTCCCAAAGCAAGCAAAGGTACAGTGAAAGTCTCGCCGTCTCTCTTCCCCAGTGCACCAATCACAGCTAAGCATTATCTCAGACAGTTTCTGCATTTTGTTGCCTTGTACTTGTGACATGTGCAATGACAATAAAGTTGAATTCTATTCTATTCTATTCATCTTTTTACCTATTTCTTACAGACTGTTGGGAAGACAATGTGAACATTTTATTTATACTCTGCAGATTCTGACAGAAATCTGCAAGTATCCTTTGAAGCACCGCTCCTCTCTGAAACAGCACTAAGGATAATTATTAGGCCATATGTAAATAACAAAATAACTTAAAGCAAAATTGGGGAACGTAAAGTCCGAAACAAGTCTTTATACTAAGGGCCATCAGTCAAGCAGTACTGTTTGGTCTGGGTCTAAACAGAGCGCGTTGTGTGTGACGTCTTCTTTTGCGCATGCGGGCCGCTTTGTGGGTTCACACTAGAGCGCGTTTGCTGTCACATTTTATTTGTAGTGTGAGACAAAAAAATCAGATTTGATCAAAAAATCGGAATTGAGCATTAAGACCTGCAGTGTGAACGTAGTCTAAGACCTAAGACCTGTAGATGTGTGTCTCCTGTCTGAAAATGGGCTGCACTTCAAACGGCAGGAGTTGACTAACTGCCGTAGATGTAGCTATATTAATGAGCAAAACTTGTCTGAACTTGTTTAGACTGTTGTGTCAACATTACATTTCATGTCAGTTGTTAGTTGTTTTGCAATCTAACAAGTTACATGCAGTGTAAAATTTCATATAGCAGTGCAGAAAAATTCCTTCTTCTGCAAATATCAGTAAAGATCTCTGTGCACCATCACTTAAATCCCTCGTTCTATTCCTGCAGTGGGTAAAGGCAAAAAGAGGAAACATCCTGACAGTGATGCAGCAGAAGACAAAGACTTTGTGCCAGATAATGATGAAGAGGAGGATGCAGAGGAGATGGAAGATGATGACGAAGAAGCAGCATATGACTCAGACCTCGACTCTAATTGTGGCAAACGTGGAAAAAATCCACCAGTTTATTACGTCAACAATAACAACGTCAGTGGTTTTCTCATTTTAACTTGATGGCACAGTTACTGGTTATGACCTCATGCAGTGCACTAGAGTACATTACTTCAGTACAGTATCTCCATATCAGTGTAATACAGAAAGATGAATCTGCTTGATGATGGTAATTAAAAGTTAAACTGTTGTGATTTGTCAATACCAACCTGGGCTTATAAATAGGAGTCATTATAATGAGCAGTTTAAACATAAATTATCTGATTTCTGTGTTTTTCTGAGACTAAACCAAAGTGCAAACCATTATTGATTAAAATGACCAGAACATTTTAATTTCTCAGTTTAATGCAGCTGCATAGAAAAGAAGGAAGAACATGTGCACAATGAGTTCATCCTGTCTCCTTCTGTCCTGCAGACATGCTCGTTCGCCAAAGCCCAAAATGGACTTAACACCCCTATCATGAAAACTGCTTTGGAGAGCGCTAAGACCACCAAGAAATTGTAAGTTGCAGTCAGTTAACAGTAATGATTTGTTTTTGTGAAGTACCAGTGAACATTGTCCCTTTGCTGTTAGTTCATACATCAGTTTTTGTGATGACATACACAATGAGTCTTGAAGTGCAAACAACACTGGAATATTTGAACATTCAAACCCTTTATTTTGAAAGCTTCTTAAAGTCAAATTTTGGGTTATCTCAAAATTTCAGCTTACAAAATTTCACCTTTTTTGGTTAATTTTGTTGAGTTTTTTTTAGCATTTTGAATAAGTAAGTCTCAGACTGACTACCTGCTTGTTTGTTTGTTTGTTTGTTTGTTTGTTTTATTTAACCATGTGTTTGTTGATGTTTGTGCTTGCAGTCGGGAAGAGCACTACAGCAGCTGGGTGTTTCCAGAGTGGGTGCCCTGCACCAGGGATTGGGTTCCTGTCCCGCAAAGGTAGTTTCTGTTGCTTTATTCGTTTAATACAGTTGGATCCAGTTTTAATTGAATAACTCATTAAGTTTTATTACCTTTTTATTTTCTGTGTTAGAACGACCGTACCCAACACTCTTTACCAAGTAACTTTGAATGTTTTTTTATTTTATTCACTGAAATTCTAACACAAAAGTCATACCAGAAAGTCTTAGCTGCACTTATGTTTATCTGACTGTTTCATTAGTTTCTTAGTTATTTAGTTTGTGTTGGGACATCTGTCCACTTTTTTTGACTGAAGGTGGACAGGAGCCTCTGCCAGCTGGCAGTGGCAGAGACAGGCTGCACCCTGGACAGGTCACCAGTCAATCACAGGGCCAGACAGACACAGCCATGCACACCTAGGATCAATTTAAGATCACCTGTTAACCAGAGTGTCACCTGTCTTTAGTCACGTTACTGAATCAATCAGTTGTCACATGGTCATACAATGAGATATGCTGTATATGCTTTCAAGTAACCCAATGAGGTTCAGACTATTTTATACTCTTGGCAGGAACAACACAGAGAGACTCAAAGTCACATTTAAAATTTCCCATATCTTTGAATTGTGGGCAGAGACTGGCGTGATCACAAAGGCCCCAAACTGTGGATTTGAACCCAGGACCTTCCAGCTGTGAGGCAACAGTGCTAACTACCACACCACCATCCTGCCCTCATAGTTGCATTATATTCATTCATTAGTTCAAATACGGCTTTTAAACTACATAGGAACAATAGTAAGGAGTCATCCAAATCTGATACTTTATCCTAATTAACCCTTAATCGACTGGGATTCAGACAGGCTTAATGGACTTATTTTGTCATTTTGGCTGTAAAATGACAAAATAATTCTCATCTTTCAGGAACAATTTGAATTTTCTCAGTAGCCTATAATGCGTGAAAAGTAAGGTCATGTGAGTAAAAGTGGTAACATTTAGGCGGAGCTGATTTTTTTTTATACACTGATTTCCCCCCAAAAGCTTGTCATCGTTTCTTTCTGAAACAATTTGAATTTTGTCTCAAACAATATCGCTAAGAGAATTCTGGTTATTTAAAAAGCACTTGATAAATAAAGGGTTAAACAAAAAAAACAAGACAAAGGAACTGCCAGGAGGGGTTGCTGAGATGATGTCTGAAAAGTGTGGCTCCAAGAAGAAGCCAGTCTAGTGAATAAAGAAGAGCCATCGCAGGACTATGTACCTGCGCTGGTCTGGTGGTTACATAAAGAGAGCTGGACAAGGGACGTGGTATTCTAGCTGATATGCACATAAGTTATTAAAAGTCTGTGTTTTCTGCTTTCATTTAGTGATTTGGAGAAATATCTGCCTCAGACACTTCGCTCAGCTGCTTTCAAAGTGTCCAGAGAAGGACTCAACAAGGAGGAAGCACCTCTCCAAAGACTCAAAAGGTGACAGTGATCATGGTGTAGTTACCCCTGGTTGATGATTTCCCTCAGATATGTCAAGAACAGTTCGATTGAGACATAACTGCTGCTAATACATTTCCAAAGAAAACCTATTTTTTTGTATTTGTTTGTTAGCAAAACTCATACCTATAAAAATATGTAATTGTGATCATTTGCAGTTTGTTCTACATGGTGCAGATTTTTTGGTGGCTTTTGTAGGCGAGGGAGAATAAAGCATTTGGTGTCTTTTTTGTTTTCATTTTTTTCTGTTAACTGGCAGGTTCGAATCTATTCCCCCTCACCCAGAACGCTGGGACATGATGCTGTATGCAGGTGGACCAGTGTGGGCTCTGGAGTGGTGTCCAACACCTGATGGTGCTCCTGCTACCCAGTACATCGCTCTGTCCTGTCATCAACGCATGGATGATTTTCACTACGTCAACAAAACTTCCACAGGAACTGGACTCATTCAGCTGTGGGATGTGGGCAAACTGAAGTATGGCAACAGGTACAAATGAAATGTGCAGAGTGGGAAATCACTGATAAAAATATTATATTATAAAAGGTTATTGTCTGTCAGTCTCTTGACTGATTGACTAGTTTGAACTACTTCCAGAAAAAGTCCAACATCACTCTGTAAACAAACTGTCTACATCACAGATGGTAGTGAGATGTTTCCAGAACTTATAAGAAATTTATCTTTGAAACGTCAGCCTTTTTGTATTATGTTCTCTTTTCTTTCACCTCTGTCCAAACAGACCAGACTCCAAGCCAGCTGTGGTCTATAGTTTGGCCCAGGATAAGGGCTTCGTCTGGCATCTGAAGTGGTGTCCTGCTGGAGGCTGGGAGCTTCCCACCTGTGCCAGAAAGGTAAGATGTTTTTCCTACGAAGTGTCTTAGCTTTTAGCTGATATTGAAATGATGAAATCTTATAACATTCTAACGTGTTATCAATCCCTCACACTGAAGGCTCCATTCTTACCCAGACTGGGTCTTCTGGCAGTGGCCACCTCCACCGGGGTGGTTACCATTTACAGCATACCCCACCCTGATGCTCTGCACTCCAACATCACTCAGCCAAACTCTGGTAAGACTGATCATAACTGGCTGTGATTTCCCCTACAGATTTATTTTTGCAGCATTTATAACTGCTCCATCTGAAGTATTTTACTTGTAAAAATTAAACGTGTCTTGTGTTCAGCAGAGGGCACTGTTGGCTTTCTAAAGTCTGAAGTCAGCATGTTGGGTGTCTATTTTCTCCTGTATCCTATGAGGACATAGGGATGCACTGAAGCAGTGCGTTACTGGTGGTTTATAGATCAGCACATCACTATAAAAACACCGGATGTCTTTATACCTGTTTATTTATGAATTAGCTTAGCTCATTTTCTTTCTTCGCATGCCAAATCAGAAGGTTTGGGATGTAAACGCTGTCTTTGGAGGCACCATGCAGCCCTTGGATTGTTTGTGATCACAGTAAAGCTCTAAGGCCTGTACTGTGAAACAGAATTTGGGGCTCAGGATTAAACCTGAAGTGGAAGTTTCCTCTCTGAATTTTCAGTTTGATAAAGGTGACGCCCCATGGTATCTTGTCCTGTAGACCTGACCTGCTCCTGATCACCTGAACAGGTGAACATATAAACCCACCACCTGCTGGCTAGTTCATTTGGATAATATTGGCACAATTGTTTCATGATATCACAGGATTTTCGAGTGAGTCTGGACCCTTTTCCTGAGAAACTTGTTCCTTTTGGCTGAAAGCAGTTTCAAAGCATCTAATTTTTCTGTATGTCTTTATAAACTCAAATAGTCATATAAAACAGTCATTAAAGAACCAAATTCTTGTATCTCATTCTAGATCTAATATAAGATTTCCAAGTAACCCTACAGGTTTAAGTTTTGTGTTTACACTTTTTCCTGTAGTTGCTCCTTAGACCGTTAAATGCCACCAGTGTTGTAGCTTAAAATGTTAGACCTTAAAAATATAAAAAAGGCTTCGGAGTAACACAATCCCAGCAACCTGATCCTTAATTACTGAACAGTTTGCTTTTTTTCCTCCACCCTCCTGGCTTTGGATGTGTTTAATCAAATGTACAAATGTATGTTGTTTGTGTTGGGTAATATTCCTGTCATGCCCGGTTTGTGTTTATGACCAATCTCAGCTTTTTCATTCAATAATATGCTCACAGGAAAATGTCATGTGACCTACATGATTGCAGCTGCTAGGCTTAGTGATGCCAGGTAATAAAAATCTATCCTGGTTATTTTGAACTTGCTTTGTATTACAGATCTGTTGTAGTAGCATTGTGGTAAAAAAAAGTAAACATTTTCTCACCAAGCAAAGTCAAAGAATTTTAGAAAATATAATATTTATCTTAGTAATTAATTATCTTTATTGTCACTTCTTGAGTTCTTTTGCAGTGTATCACATATTTCTGACAGTGTAATAACACGTGTTCTGTGGGTTCATCATCTCCTCAACAGTCAAATTTCCCTGTATGTTGTTTCCCTAATATAAGCAATGTGCCAGTAAACATGCAGGGCAGGGCAAAGACACAGGGCCCACAGCAGTCCTGCTCTTTGGAGCCCCGATATGAGTTTTCACTCACCCCACTATGGTTGGGTTGCCAACAGAAACTCCTCATAGAGACTCAAAAAGGCAAAACTGCTGTGGGTCCCACATGGGCTAGTCTACATGGGTCCCATACAGGTTTTCTATTTGCAAGACAAAGGTGTCCTGCCCTGTGTGTAAAAAAAAAAAAAAAAAAATGGCATTAGCATCTTCGTCAAGCTCAGATTTGTCAGTAAAAATAATGCAAACCTCACAACAAGGAACCACAAGCCACTGAATATTTGACAGCTTGCCAAAAAAGGATCAAAGTAGGTGCCAATTAATTTTCTGTTGAACAAATAGCTAATGAGAACTTACAGCTGTAGTGCGTTACACACATTTAAACACAGCCTGATGAACTCAAGCACGAGTATGTAATCAATCAAATAGCACCTTATCCATCATATCAGACGTGACCCTCATTAAACGTGGTAGAGCGTGTATTTGACAAAGCAACAGTATCCACAAGAAACCAGCCTCATGCAGCTTTCACAATGGCCGCAGTTATAGACTTGAAAACACACAGAACACTGTCCAACAGTGTAAGTACATGGTGACATTATGGATGGAGGAGCCTGTGGTCCAGTCTATTCAGATCACTGCGCTGTCAGTCGCCTCTGGGGCTCTGCTGATAGAAGACGATACAAACAAGATTAATGACGAACTTATCTGCCACATCCATCATAGAGTTATGTCTGCATGTGAGTGTGTGTGTGTTTATCAGTCAGTATCCTCAAAGCGGTTCAGGCTAATCGGATTGAACAAAACACCATTGTGAGATCATGAGTACAGCATACACCTTACAAATAAATATTCACATTTTTGTGTTATATCTCAGTGGACGCAACCTTTTTAGATCCTGTTAAAGCTTATCTTGTAGGGCATGTCTTCCCAGTTCCACAGTGTAACAGTAAAGTTGGCTGAAACTCAGTTATTCACCGCTCTGTTTAGCATTTGGTCTATAAAGTCAAATGTGTTGATTTTACTGAAAATCCCAGGTCTACAAGGTCTTCTCTGAGCCTTTAATCTATTCTGCTCATTTCTGGTTTGCTAGAGTAACTTTCTAACGAATCAGAGTTTATCTTTTGATGTGCCTTGCTGTAGTTTCCAAGTTTATCCTCTGCCTGAAACAAGTCATTTTAGGTCCTTTTCCTGTTCTGATTCGATGCCCCTTATAAACGCGGGTTCTAAAGGTCAGGTGGGTGTGGCTTCTGTGCCTACAGGCTAACCAACTTGGTACTGGTATTGTACATAGCCAGAGAGTAGAAAATACTGTGTGAAGCTTTGGGCTCATAGGGACTGCTACTTTGATACTTTCACTTTGTTATCTGAAAATGTTGCCATGTTTGATATGAATATCCACCACATTAACAGCATATACAAAATAAAGCACATTAGGTCCCCTTTAAATCACCTGATCTCTCCACTGAAAGACATGCACATTAAATTCTTCTACATTAACATTAATTAAAAGGACTAAATAAAATAATTTTGCATCATATTTTGGGACTTGTAAGCCATGATTGGGTAAAAGTATGAAGCCTACATCATGGCCACAGTTTGAGAATTCTTCAAAAGGTTTTCTGGAGTTGGGCCTTTTTATGATTCAGTTTTCCATCTCACTAGTAATGGCTTGCATAGGTGACTGTACAACCGCCTGTACTCTGATCATTATAACATTATGTGCACTGTATTACACATGGTTTGGTTTTGAAATTAAGAAGTATTTCAAATGCCTCAGTTTGGACATAAAAAGATAAATGAGACCCGACATTTCTGTTCTTAATTTTTTTCCCATTCCCTCGTGGACTCGAGTTTCCATTCTGTTTTGTAGCCATGGATCATTGGGCTCAGTTTTCAGAGGGCTACTCCATCAGCCCCCTGCTTGCAACCAGAGGTTATAGTTATTGGATTGAAAGGTTACTGAGTACCCACATTTGAAGATGACTGCACACACAAACTACTACTGCAAAAGCTTGTTTAGCTTACACTGAGCAATTTTCATAAATACAGCAATTGTAACATTTGTTTTCCTTCAATATTTCTTAACGTATTTAATGTCTTAATGTTGCCACAAACCCTATTAAGGAAGACTAGGAGATGAACAGAATCTTTATAATCCTGTATAGCTTTGCTGAAGCTTGATGACCTGAGGAGAAATATGCTACACGTAATCTGTACTTGTTTGCAATTGGCTACCTAGTGCCAAGATCAACCTTTTTATTTTAGCATACTTATAGTTAGATTGGAAAAATCTGAGTTCACGGAGCTGATAACTGTAGACATGTGACCTATTTGGTTTAGTAAAGCCAATGTAATATTGAACTTTGTGTGGCATCTGTGAAGGCCTCTAGACAGCCTGGCTGCATATCTTATTTGAGCGATATAACAGAACCTCAGTGTGTTCTCTTATCTGGAAGAAGCAGTAGCATAAATGCAGAAGAGGGAATTGGAAAAGTTGGGCCTTCGACCTGCATGGCCATACCTGCAGTTGTATACCTGTCAATTAATATCAAATATATCTTTAATAAATGTACACATTTGTTATAGTGTAGGTCTCCAGAAAGGTTCCTTCTGAAGGTAAACCTGGTTTGAAAGGTTGTCAGCAGAATCAGGTAACTATCATTTATTTGATCTTTCTCACATAAAGCACACAAGAGGACATCTCATCTCAGATTTGATTTTATGTTTAGTTTTGGGGAAAGTGCTCCATAAGTGGAGCCATTGGGTGTCATGCTGTGAATACTCTGGACTGTTACATGCACTATGCTCATAGTGTCATAGATTTGTGAAACTGGACATAAGTGAGGTTCAGAGATAAGCATGTAGAATATGACAGGTTAAAGACTGTTTGTTCCTGTCATTTGGTGCCAACATTTTCAAAAGAACAAACTGAATGTTTAGATGACAGTGATGTTACCTCGGTCTTGAGAATACAAAGAATAGACATTCAAATGGGACAGTGCCTTCATTTTTCTTTTCTTAACAGCACTCACAAGGTTATAATAGCGCTATTTTGTAAGCTGCAAAATCTGACCCAACTTAAATGCTAAACAGACTAAGATGAGTCAATATTAAAATCACACACCATATGTCTCAAAAGTAAACTCCTGTTCAAGCAGTAAAAGCACATACTGTTTTTCTCTGATACTACACTTCCTTCATAAAGATAAAAAGCATAATTTGGTCATATTATCTCTGTTCAGTTTTTTTCTCAGTGACCATCACCTTTTCTAACAGCAACTGCAGCACCACAGTCCTGAAGCATTGACAATTATTCATTTAATCGTGTGATTGTAAGCAGCAGTCTAACATTTCTTGCAGGTTTTTCACTAATAATTTCGCTGTCACATGTGGTTGTTTTTTTCCCTGACATTAAATGTATTTTAAGCTGAAAAATGGCTAACATCAGCGCGACCGTTTTTCAAAGGCAAAGTGTCACTTTTATGCTGCTCTGCCTGCAGTGAGGCGGGGACGACATGGAGAGGTACATTTAACCAAGTGAAAAAATACCAGAGAATTTCTTAATAGCTTCTTTGAGGCTGACATGTCGAGCACCGACTGAATGCAGATTAGTTATCCTAGCTTATGTGACCAAAAGTGGATATAATATAATCTAATCTTTCTATATCGGCTGCAAGGGTTGAAGGTGAAATTGCTTTGGACAGGGTTAAAACTGTGTGCGTGCGTGTGTGTGTCTGTGTTTATCCTGACCCCTTAGTGCTGTTTGCAACAGATAATTATAAATGGCTTTTGTGTATCCAGTCACCAGAATGAATGAGCGCGTGAATGAGAGGAGGAGGCCGTTAAAGCTCCAGAATTGGAGGGCGGGGGATGGCTGGAGGTTTTGAAGGAGGGGGTAGTGTACGCACATAATTTACAGCGCCTTTCTCCATCAGACAAGGATCTATAATTGAAATGACAAAGAAGATGCATCACCGAGCCAGTTGTTAGTGTTGGAAGCTATGAATTTTAGGCCTACTAGATGACACTTCTTGTATCCTTACTCTGTCAGTCATCAAGGACTTACTTGAGACTGGACAGGGAAGAAGATGGAGGAGGTCACACAGAGGCCAAGTTAAAGTGTGCAAAATTGCAAAATACTGTAATTTAAGATGAATGCTTCTAAAACTAGGTTAGAAATTTTTAAAGAGTAAGATGGATTGTGATATTTTAGATGACTGGTAGGTGTAGTCCAGTCTTAATATTGTTCTTTAATTAATATAAAGCAAGTTGGAACATTTCATATAAATAAGATTCACTGAGTTGGC
The DNA here is from genome assembly GCF_056152115.1 of Neolamprologus brichardi. Classification (NCBI taxonomy): domain Eukaryota; kingdom Metazoa; phylum Chordata; class Actinopteri; order Cichliformes; family Cichlidae; genus Neolamprologus; species Neolamprologus brichardi. Next base: position 20,866,107 of record NC_142118.1, on the reverse strand, counting down.
AATGTCAGAAAACATGGACACCACCAAACATTTATTTTTTCCCCCTTTCAGTTGACTCTCTTCAGCCCCGACACTGTTTATCTTCTTACAACAGACTAACCACCATTTATCCTCAGCGCCATATTTTACTGTCTTTAAGCGTCTGGGGCGCTCCTCCTGTTTCTGCTCAGCTAACACAGCTGACCGGTTAGACACAGTCACTCAGTCAGCCTTTATTTCTTTGTTTATCTGGTGAAAAATTTTAAGATAATCATTATTAATTGCACGGTGGCACGGTGGTTAGCACTGTTGCCGCACAGCAAGAAGGTCTTGAGTTCAATTCCACCATCAGGCCGGGGTCTTTCTGTGTGGAGTTTGCATGTTCTCCCCGTGTTTGCGTGGGTTCCCTCCGGGTACTCCGGCTTCCTCCCACCGTCCAAAGACATGCAACTTGTGGGGATAGGTTAATTGGATAATTCAAATTGCCACTAGGTGTGAATGTGCGAGTGAATGAGAGTGTGAATGGTTGTCTGTCCCTGTGTGTTGGCCCTGCGACAGACTGGCGACCTGTCCGGGGTGTACCCCGCCTCTCGCCCTATGACAGCTGGGATAGGCTCCAGCCCCCCGCGACCCTGAAAAGGATAAGCGGAAGCGAATGGATGGATGGCATTATTAATTGCACCATAGTCCTACTTAAGTTAGTCAAACTCTTAAGGGCTTTGTGCAGTGGATCTTGAGGAGGAAATGATGTGATAATTATAAAGCTAAGTATGTGAAAATGTTGATTAAGGAAAGGGAAAAAACTGATACAGACTAATCATCCACCATATGGGAATATCCGTCATCACAGCTCATTATAATACTTTCTCTTTTTGCAACATTTGTAACTCTGAAGTTTGTGTTAAAACAAATGACGGCAGCTATTTAACTGTGTAGAACTGACTGGGATTCAAAAGATCTGAGCCTTAGAGATAAAGTAAGGGGCTGCTGGTCCTCCACATAGAAGGAGGTGGTCTGAGCAGCTGACTAGGATACCTGCTTTGGTGTTTTGGGCATGTTTAACAAAAAGGACACCCCAGAGGTACCCCCAGGTCACGGTAGCCTTGGAATTATAGAAGGAAAATTAGTTCGTTAGTTTGTTAGAGGGGGGTCAGGACATTTCTGGTGGTACAGCTACTCCTGTGATCCAGACTTTAAACTGCAGAAAATGAAGGAATGAATTATTCACAACATCAAAACTGTTCACAAGAAAAGTGAGTAAACACTGCTGCATGCCGGGCTGGTAGAAGGCTGCACAATGTGAGGTTGTTTTAATGTGACTGATGTGATTTTCACAATTATAGAGAACCAATTATGTCCCAGAAGGTTAAAACTTATCACCCTCACGTTTTCAGACCAGCCTTCTCAAACTTCTGTTACACATTAGTCAGACATATGACATCATATTGAATAACCACTCACTGATGATCTGGAGGGCCAAAAGAACAAGAGGTGATTTACAACAAGGTTTATATAAAATATTATTGTGTATTTTTCTGAGGCAGAGGTGAGGTGATGGAGGGAGTGGAACAGCGAAGAAGACGCTATTAATCTAAACTCTCAGTAATCTAAACTGGAGGAGGAGAGAAAATTAATGACCTGGAAAAGTCTGAGAGCGTGTTTCTGTTTTTCGCTTTTAAACACAGCGACTGCCTAAACACAGATAGTAGAGTTTCTGCCAAACTAGATATCCAGTCATTTCGTAAACAACATCAGGGCCATACTTCTAATGTCAATGTTGGTTTATCCGTTATCTGTTTGGGTCTTATAAATGTGCAAATCCTCTTGACTCTAAGATATATTTTTTTCCTCCATTAAGGTTATTTAAGGGTGGTGTGATGGTTAGCAGTATCGTCTCACAGTGACAAGGTCCTGGGTTCGAGTTGAGTCTGTGGCTGAAGTTTGTATGTTCTACCTGCTCCCATAGTTAAAAACACACCTATGTGGTGTTAATAGGTGATGGCCATAGCATCTTTCTGTATTAGTCCTGTGACTGAGCGTACCATGACTCTCGCCCTATGATAGCAGTGATAGACTTCATCGGCCCTCTTACATCCTTGAATTGAATACAACACCTTCTGTCTGTACTTCTATTTATGTCAGGATTCCTGTTAATCTGTATGAAAAGCTAGCTAACAAGCTAAAAGTACATTACCAACACTAAATATGCTGACACGTAGTAGAGCAAAAACATGGTGAGGGTAAAAATTTGCTGCTTTTGTACTCCCGCTACCTCTCAGTGAATTCTTTATAACAGAGTCAATTCCATTTGCTCATACTGTATATAGCCTGTAGCCTTTTATGCATGTAAAATATAATTTGGCATTGCTCTATGATAATGGTGAGATTTGCATTCAAAGGGCCATATTTACTATGTGGGGAAAAAATTGCAACATGCAGTGATGGGAAAGTTCTGCAGGTGATGTACCGTCAATGTACTAATTTATAAACTGAAACGCATCATTTCAATAATGGCCAACGCAATCTGCCAAGAGTGGGCTTCCACTAGTAATGCACTCAGTCTGTTAACATCTCTCTCAGTCAGTCCAAATAAATTAAAGCTCCTAGCAGCAACTATAACAGCAGCATTGTGCACAAAATTTAAAAAAAAAAAAAAAAGGAAAGAAAAAGCTTACAATTAATTTAAATATTTTTTTAACCCTCTGAAAGGGAAAGTCCTGCAAATGCACAGTGCAGTACTGAGAGCCAAACGACAGTAACCACGCCTACACCTTTCAATCGCACAGTTAATACTACGACTCTTTGGTAAATCCTGACAGAGACGTTTTTAATACCTGAAGAGGGTTTTATTCTGGCATAGCTTGTTAGAAAATCTGTCCCAAAATGTCAGAATATTAACATGTTAGAAATGGGCTTCTTGACATGTAACATCACAGCTGAGCTCAGCTCTGCAGCTGAGCTTTAATTACATCTGACACTAAGTGAACCCGTCTCAGATTGAAGACAGCCGAGTCAGGGCCGTCGATGTTTAGCTGAGCCTGTGATTCTCACTGCTTACAGAAAAATCTTCAAGGGACATCCAGCACTACATTCAGGATTTTTGTTGCCTGCATTCATGCTCACTGTGTGAATTTCTGTAGTTTTCATGTTATTGTCATCAGTAAACCATTACTGTAGCTGTCAGGGTTAATTTCAGATAGCAGACTGGAACTTTGAGTTGGGTTACATGACAGAAATATGATGGGTCCATGTACAGTAAAGGTACATGCTGCCTGTGCATCAAAGTGAATCATTTGTTTAAAAAATGATTTCACCTAACGTAATGAAACATTAATTAACAAAACTTTTTAAAAACAGTTAGCAAAAAATCTATGGGTATTAAAGAAATGGATTTTTATGTGTTTTCACAGGTAAAGGCATTGAAACACCTCAAGTATACAAGGTAGGAACCTGTTAAAATACATTTACACTGTCTTTTTTCATTGATGCTCATCATAATGTCACAGCCCTGTCGATGTTGTGTATCTACCATTAGGTTGAGACAGGACATAAATGAAAATGACCTTTGTTTTCTGCAGGTTAAAGGAGTGGTGACATTGAAGCTGGGCGCCTTCAAAGCCCCTCACCATGAAATGAGTGGGCTCGTCCTGTCTATGGATTGGCTTCCTGACAAACCACACAATATAATGGCTATTGGATTCTATGATGGTATGAATTGATTTCTTGCAGATGTTTGTGATTAACTAGTTATCTGTTTGAGAGAATAAACAAAGGAGCGGTCCTGAGCTGATCTGATTCAACTATGAGTCAACATTATGGATTAAAAAACTATTTTATGCCAGTAGTTTGACTTTTCCGCTTGTTCTCTCCTCAACTCTCTCTCCAGGTGTAGTAGGTCTTTGGGATCTGACAGCGAAGTCTGCGCTGTTGCGTGTGCGAGAGTCAGACAGATCGCTGAGTCTGCTGCCCTACAGATGCATCCTTGCTCACAACAATGGAGTCCGGTCCCTGGCCTTCTGTCCTGCCTCCAGGTGAGCATAATATCAAAACTCTTTCTGGATCAAAATAAAACACTGTGACTTCAAAATCAAGATTTTAATCTGTCATGCCTCTATGCCGTATGCATTTTATTGAATTTTGATAGCTGAACAGTTCATGCTTATGAGGACGAGAGGGTGGAGTACTAAGTTATCAGGTGACATGCTTGCTTAAAAACTATATACAAGAATAAACTGTTGAGGTTACAAGCTAGACCCTGGACAGGCTACCAGTCTATCACAGAGTTAGTTCATAGAGACAGACAGCTGTTCACACCTACAGTAAATTTACAATCACCATGTATGTACTGACTCACTCCTGGTGGCTGATTGGCGGGGCCTGAGGCCCAGCTGGGCCCCTTCCGGGGGGTGTGGTGCCCTCAGGCCTCTGGGCCTCAGGCCCGGTCCTCTCTGGCACAGCTGGCTGCCGGCAGACCCGCGGGCACGTCACTGCAACCCCCTCTGGCCTCTGCTCCGTGGCTGCTGGGTGACCTCTCGTTTGGGGCTCTCCTCAGCTCTTCCCAGGAGGGTGGCACGGTTCCCCTGTGGTGGTTCTCCTTGGGTCCTCGTATTCTGGGGTCTCTGGATGTCTGGGGCCTGGATCTCCTCCATACCTGCTTCTTGCCCTGGGGGGCGGAGCTATGACTTCCCACACTCCCTAGCAGATCGTTACACGGAGAAACCTTTTGAATACTAGTGTGCTGATCCACACAGGTGTGCACACATGCAGACTCCACACAGAAAGGGTCCAGCTGGCCACTGGATTTGAACCTAGGACCTTCATGCTATGAGGTGACCAGCTTCCACACCAAATATACATATTGCATAATGCAAAGGCTCCAGCAGCACAAACATGGTAGACAAATCCAGTAGATGTCAAGATGCCAGCTACAGCTGTCAGTCGAAGTAAACACACGTCTAACTTTAAGTCTTGCCTGTATCCAGTTAGACAAGTTATTCAGAAAAGCTGTACTTTTACTGTAAAAGGAAGGAAATAAATACATTATTTTAGACTGGGCTGTAAATTTGAATGCTGTAAACAGGAGTCTGTGGGAACTGACTCACTTTTTGAGGCAGCATCAGAAGGCAAGGGACTGCAGTGTTTTAGCACCTTCACATTGGCCTTATTTTCAGCTTTAAAGGTCACTGCTTGTGTAACAGTACAATAGAATTTCAAAGGTCTTCACAAGAAAATGTCAGAAACCTCAGTAAAACTTAAAGAAAATACTGCAGTCACCCAGTGATCCTATCTTTGTGTCTTTATTTCATCAGTTTTTCCTTCATCTACTTTACTCTGGTAGTTGTTATTTGCAGCCAATTAAAAAGGCGATTTGTTGGCGCCTCTGGTACTCGGAGCTAAAGGCGAGACAATAAATTTTGAACGCACAGAGTTGCAGTAGAGCCCTCCCTCTATTGAATTCAGGCACTAATTCAGAATGTAGGGTACAAGGCCGGGCAAGCAGCCACGTCCTTATCACCACTCAGACAAGGCAACCTGACTTAGCTCTATGCAAGTCAACATGCACTGACCTTCAGGCTGCAGCCTTGCTGAGGTCTCACTGCCTGGTGTGATTTTCCATTCATATCTAAAGTTCACTCTCCCTGCTTGGAATAGTTAACTGACTCAAAAACTTCAAGTGTTTATAGAGGACATTTTTTTGCTGTTTTTTCATGTCACCAATATTTATTCTTCATATCTTATAACAAATAAACACCCAGAAATAGGCAAGCTGCAGGTATGCAACTGGCTTTCTGAAAGGTATGTAAAGTTACATAAACCTGACGCTTGAATGTTTACGGGTTCTAGATGATAATGGGCTTATGTGAGAATCGTTCATGTGGATTTTGAGAATTAGTTTTGTTTGATTTCTTAGTTTCTGACTTTTATTTATCTTTAACATGTTAACTCAGACCCGTGATATCTGTGGGACTGCACTGTGTAAGCTGGGTCTTCTTATAGTATGTATACCAACATAATCACTTAACCAAATTAACTAAAGCACAGGTGGAAATAATTCAGATGAACTGCTCGCAACTTTCTTAATGTGAGTAAACTTTAAATGCTCGATACAGAAGTGAAAACGGGATGGCCAATTTAAAAATAATAAAATGTCATAGCTAAGAATTTGACTTTAACCCCATTACGGACTGTGTCAGCCTCCTGAAATTATTTTTCTGTGCTCTGTTAGTCAGCTGATGTATGTGCAGATAGGAGTGAGCTGGAGAGGTTATTGAAATCACCTGTGTCTAATACGAGTATTCACAGATATGCACTGCAAGTCAGTATCGGGGATGAAGCAGAATTGGTTTTTCATTAAAAAACTGTCCAGAATGTCATTTTTTCCCACTAACAGGTCAGTGTGAGGTCATCAGCGTCATCTCCTTCTAAACCCATCCAGCCCTGCCGACTCACCTAAAGCATGATTAATATGGCTTATATTGTGGCGTGATGTAAACGCTTTCACAGAGGATTTTCTGCCTTGTCATGAATTTTGCTGCTGAAGAACATTTTGTAAATGTGTATTTAACCTCAGATCAGAATGTGAGATAATGGTAACAATGGTTTCAAACACATGGTTGCTGTCCTGCTAAAGCCCATTTTGTGGGGCTGTGACCTCTTAAAACAAACTAATGACCCATTTTAGTCAACACTTCTTTAAAACAGCTGGCAAATACCAGTAGTCAGCTGTAATGATTGAGGTAATTAGTATTTCCATTAAAACTACAACTGCAGCCTTCATTTGAGCAGATGTGAACCTAATTTGATAGCAGCCAGTTTTCCTCCACTTTTTAAACTATTTTTTTCATTTCCGAACCACAGACTTTAGTTTTCTCTAAAGATAAAACTAAAGTTGGATTAAAGGTGGATAAATGATCAAGATTAATCCCACAGAGAGAGAAAAAGCTCCTGGCTGGCAGCAGAGAGACTCTGAGGACGCGTATCTTGTCTGGATCACTGCTTTTTAATTACACAGTCATGCTGAAAAAGATCAAATCTCTCCTCTCTTTGTCTTTACTCTGTTTTTTAACACCTTTGTATTTTCTTTTTCTCTCACTGCAAAGTCTTTTTTCTCCTTTGTCATCACATTCATAAAGCATTTTTTGTCTTACAAAAGAAATCCGACTGTATTGATTGCTCTGCCTTCATTTGTTTTATGGCAGACGCCGCTGTCAGATTTGATCAATGTAAAGAGAATAATGACTTTCACTTCAAGCACTGCATCACATTTAAATCCCTGTGTTCAGCCATTTTTATATTTTCCACCAACAGAACATCCTGGTCTGTTTTCCCATCGTCAACATGTCTTTAACTTTTCATTTGTTTTTTGTCTTCTAGATACCTGTTGGTGACGGCAGGTGACGACCGCTTCGTGAAGACATGGGATCTGAGGAGGCTCTACGATCCCATCACGGTTCAGAAACGCTGTCTGGCCAATGAAATCAACTGGCCACTGAATGCACCGGGGGTTTTGATGGCCCAGGACAACGGCATCGTGGTGTAAGAAAGCTTGTCTCTGTTTCTTTGTTACAACTTTACATCTGAATCACTTACATTGTATTTCTGGTATTTGCCTCTAAGGTTTGAAAGATATGTTGGACAGTTGTAAACCAAAATGAACAAATACTAGAGAGTTAGTGAGTCCAACATTAAAGCATGGAGGCAGTCTTGCCACAAGTTTATCAACACAGTGCTATATGTATTTAATCATGCTCAGAAAAGAGACAGTATGTTGAAGCAGTGGACTCCAGGGTGAACCAAAGCCAATTCCCTGACCTCTGTCTTTGTTAGGGACACATTAGCATTTACACTAGAGAACATCCACGATCAGACCCCAGAGCTCTTTGGGAAAGGATTTGAGAAATCAAATCAACATTTGTCTCAATCACTGTTCACTTGGGATCTAGATTCATAAGGCGCACTTTAAAATAAAAAGAATACAAAAGTACTGGGAAAGGTACTTTGACAGCTAATGGAAACAAAAATTGTCACAATAAGAACCAAAACAATCACTGATAATGAAATTAATAGCAATTCTTTCTCTTGAATGAAAATATCAGAGTTCATTTTTTCCCTTGAGCTTCTTCACAATCGCTTCTTCAAATTCAGAAGGAATCTGAAGAGTAGGATCCACAGCTGCTGGCACATCCCTCAGGTACTCAGCCTCACCTGGTCAGCAAATGGTAAATGGCCTGTATTTGTATAGCGCTTTACTTAGTCCCTAAGGACCCCAAAGCGCTTTACACTACATTCAGTCATTCACCCATTCACACACACATTCACACACTGGTGATGGCAAGCTACATTGTAGCCACAGCTACCCTGGGGCGCACTGACAGAGGCGAGAGTGTGGGAGCTGGTTTGGTGCTGGTTTCATGTATGCTCTTTTAGCTCATGTGTGAGCCCTAACCTAAAAGTCACCACATGAAACTTACAAAGAAAATCCTATTTACAGAAGTCTTTCCACTGTATCAGTGTCCTAACTGAGTTTCATTTGGCATACTCACTTGTAATTTTTGTGTCCCAAAAAGTTAAAGTGTGGAAAACGGCCAGCATCTTCCAAAGATTATGAACTTCTGGTTACAGCTTTGTAAATTCTGTAGTAGAAACAGTCTGGAGGATGAACAGAGTGGCTGCATTTAGCATTGAAAACAAAAATTCAGCATCAAAGGTAATATCGTAGTTCATCCTTACTTTTCAGAGTGATTCAAACTCCAAATGTAGTGGAGCTTACACTAGCCATAGTGTAACCTTCCTGCCTGCTAACAAACTCCACATCCCCTCTTCTCCTCTGCGATCTGTCAACATATGCAGTCTTGAAGTAAGAATAAAAAAAGTCATTATGACTCGTTCTTTCTCTCTTTTTTTAATTTAGGAAAGGTTCACAAGGAGTCCATTACATCGACCATCACATGCGCTCGCTCTTTGCACTTCCCCGGTCCGGCACTGTGTGGGTGAGTGTAGCTGTTGTAATCTTCCATTCTTCAGTCATCAGCATCCCATAATTCAGTCACAGAGCACAAAATAAAATAGCTTTGAACTTCAGAAAACCCTTAAATCAGGGGCACGACAGTAATTTTCGAGACGATGAAGAAAGTTTGAGGATGTTAATATTATTCGATATATATGGATAAAAGGTAGTTAACGCCAACACAGACTTCAGGAGTATAAAGGTATTCCATAGTTTTGTTACTGTCAAAAATTCCTCTCAACGGTCAAATCCAAGTCTTGCATTTCACTCGTCTTTGCTTACACTGTAGCCAGTTTGTTCCTCCTGAGGATGTGAATCTTTAGAAGTTTTTCTGGTAGGTTTCAGTTATTTTTTTCCAAGCATCAGGACATTTTGCCTTTGTTTGGAACTGTCTCCAACAATGGATTAGTCCACGTTTTTTTCTTGAGTATTTATGGGAGAAGAGTTGCCCTCTAGTATTAAATTGATTTAAAATAAACTACAGTCCGTGTTTTATTGTGACTAATGAACACATCCCCCATCACAACAGTGTGGTGTTAAATAGTTTAGGCCAGGCGTAGAACGAGGTGGCATTAAGCAATAGGATAGGTATAGGATGTGTCAGTTATGGATTCAAAACTGTATTTTATCATTTTGTTGATGATGAGGAAAATAAAGACTGCTTCCTTCTTTTACCCTTTTTAATCATTGAAAACCTCCTTTTGCTGCAGTGTTTTGGGTTTAATTGTGGTGGAGTGGAAAAAAACTACTGGAACTGATACATTTGAGGCTAGTTGTGCTTCTGTAATTAGTCTCATTACTCAAACTATCCCTGAGTGTCTGAAATTTTCTCTAAGTTACTGAGAGAAACTTTTTTTCCTCAGCAGTGCTGTGTGATTTAATATTTCATTTTCTATGCGTCCCTGCAGTCTCTGTCATACACCGAGTGGATTAACAGTCTGGTGACCGCAGACAGCTTCGGAGAGGTGATTTTCTCTCTGTTACCTCAGATCAGCTACGTTGCTCCTTACATCAAACGCACAATAGAGAGACGATTTGTAAGTCTACTTTTCCTTTACTTTTATCGCTCTTTATTTTTCCCTATGTTTACTTCAAAAATATCATTTTACATTATATCAGATGTCATATAAAATTGGTAGTGTTCATAGAAAATAAGACAAAGAACATGAATGAATATGTGGCCAGTTGCAGTGAAAAGAATCGCTCAGATTTAGTGACAAGCTAACGGTCCATTTTATTAACCTGTTCCCTTCAGCCCATCTACTTCACATCTATGGTGCCTTATGATGCAACGGAGAGAGAAAAACAAGAAAGGGGAGGAGAGGAAGAGGAAGGAAACGCAGTTGAAGAGCAGCAGGGAGAAGAGACAGAAGAACCAGATGCTACACAGGAAGCAGGAAATGAGAACGACAGTGAAGGAGGAAGAGTTGGACGAAAATGTCCTCCGCTGAAATTCCAGACCTACAAAGAGGCTACAAAGAAATACTGCCTCCACTATACAGATTTTGATTTTGTGAGTTAATTTTTATCTTCATTTGGTTTCATTGTTTTTTATTAAACAGATATTTATTAAAAAAGTAAGGAATGTTCAAGTAATATATGTATACCAAAGACAAACTGGAGAAAAAGGCTATAGTAGAATAGAGAACGAAATAAGAGGAAGACCACACTGACACTGTAATAATCATTCACTCTGACTTTCAGCGGACCACTGCAGGAAGCGAGAGGCGAGCTGTGTGGAAACGGATGAAAGACACAGAAGTGAAGGCAAAGATCATCCTGGATGACATGCCTTTGTCTGCTCTATATAAGGTATCTGAAACACACACACAGGGCGGGTATCATCAGACTCCGGCTGTAGTGCAACACAAAGAGAAAAAGCAAGAAAAGATAAACAGTACAATGAGAGGAAATGGAGGTGAGATCTGTAAGAATAGCCTCTTCCTCCTCCCTCTTCTGCCTCCTCCTCTGATGGGCAGCTATAAAGGGGCTGAATGTAATGATGTGTTAAATGAGAAAAATGTCACCCTCAGTGGAAGGAGGGAGGGGGAGATGGAAAGCAGCCATTTGAGGATTTGATGTGTTTAATTTTAAGAGAGGCAGAGTGGAGGGTGTCGCTGTGCCCTCTGGGATGAAATGATGGACGGAGACTTCTTGGGACAGGCTCCAAAACAAAACAACAGGAAAGGTTTTTGACTGGCTCTTTGTCTGAGAGGGATAATGGATTAGAATGAGGAGGATGGCAACTTCTGAAGGGGAAGGGAAATAATATAGTGAGGTGCGCACCAGGAGAATTTATAGTGATGAAGAGTGGGGTGGATAAGCGTCTGTAAAGAAATCAGGAGGAAGTGATGATATTGACTCAGAGCTACAGCTGCGTGGACACTGTGGACAGAGAAAACAAGAAATTAGCCTATAAATAAAAACCGCTGTTGCCTTAGTAGAACACAAAGAAAGCTGTTTGTATTAAATATGGAGTCCCTCAGGGATCCACACTTGGTCCTCTGCTTTTCTGCCTGTAAATAATGCCAGTATCTGCTCTTCTGTAAATTGACCTCTGATGTTCAATTGCTGGTTTAAGAGCACAGACGATAAATATTCTCAGCTGTCTTTTCTCATTTCTTCAGGTTCGTTTCAACCCAAACATGAGCTGCCACGACTGGGTTGCATCCGGGGGTCAGACTGGACTGGTTAGATTTAACTGTGTAAGGGCTCTGATGAACTCTCATCTGAAGAAGATGATTGGTGAGAGTCAGGCCCAGTTCAACGCTCTGTACTCGCCGGGCCAAGCGGTGACAGAGCAGCTATAGCAGGAGTTTAACTTTGCTACGGTGGGTTGTACTCCCTCAAGAGACAGTCAAAAAAGTGACCTCTGAAACACGCAGCTGTGAATAATGAAAATATGTATGAATATTACGTTTTTATTCTTATACATTTGTATATGTTGAAAATCAGTCAACGAAAACTAATGACATCAAGCCATGAAGGTACTACAGGTTTAATTGGTCCAGGTTTTGAAGCATCTAGACATGGCTAGATAGATCCAAATTGTCTGAATGTCACTCCGTATATAATGAAGTTCAACTTTAAATTGATATAATTACAGTATGCAAACTAACAAAAGTAAAACTCTCTCATGACCAGTTTAGGGGCTTTTCTTTTTATCTCTGGTCATCGTTCACCCTGAGAAACTGAAGCAAGACTTTCTCTCTGTAAACCAAACCCAACCAGCATCTGTTGAATTCAAAGCCATTTAATTTTTCCTGGCAATTAAATGTCTCCACGTTTTCCATTTTCTTCTTATCAAATTATAATAAAAATCCTAATAGTGACAGTTCTGTTCTCTACATCAGAAAAACTGCAGCAGTTGACAGTTAAGTGCCTTTCATAACCCTCACTCACACAGGCCTAGAGACCATTTCAGTGATGAAATGTGTGTCCCCCACCTGGTTGGAGAGTGGTTGTTTGCACATGAATTTGGTTGCAAAGAGGAATACGGTGCTGCAACAAAAACCTTCTGGTGATTGATTTGGTCGTTTTGATTACATTACAACAGTTGCCCATAGTTTACATGGAAGACGCCAGATTGTCTGCAAACACTTGCAAAATGTTCTCCAAGCAACATTGAAACTGAAAAGCGCAACACGTGGAGAATGCTCACCTTCAAAGTAAAAGTTGGACCTTTTACAACCTGTTAGTTACAGCAGTAAAGCGCAACCTTTTCTTTGAAGGCACGTGTTCTCAGTGCGACGGAGAGCTGAAAGACGTTTAAAATGTTTGTTTGTTTTTTAAGTGAGGATGGCGTTGTTTTCCAAAGAATTGGTGCGTCATGCCAATATTTCTTAGGCTTACTAGCAAGAGTGTTCTGAAACTTCATAAGTAATTTCATTAGTTAAACCCACTAGTGTTTGTAATATTTCCAGACTTTCTCACGCATTGTTTAATTTGTGAATTTGTTTTTAGAGAGGGTTTTTTTTGTGCATTCCCTCATTTTGTTATCACCCTCTCACATTATAGATAGCATATATAGTAGCAGGCTGGGAGCTAATTTTGGCTGCGTTAGTTTGTTCAAACAACTCAGGCTCTAATTAGGGAAAATACTTGAATTTTTTGTATCTACAGGATATAACACTTAGAAATGTTAAATCTTTTTCTTACCTGGTGTACATTTTCCCGTTGTTGTTTTTCTCCAACTTAATTTATTTTTAACTGTCTACAAGAAAATAATAGTGAGGTGTAATTAATTACTGGCATCACTTTTTTTAAAGACACACTTCCCTCTGAGTTAAATTAGGGGTTTTAAAGTGTGCTTCATTTTTTGATTAATTATAAATTTTAGTGATTTTTTTTATAAATTTTAGCCAGCCGTGGCCATATTTCATTACTGACAACATTATCTTTAACTTATTCATAAAAGCATCAAAATGTTCTTCTCCCTGCTCGCTTTTGCTATTTTTGAAATGTTACATATAATAAATTTTATAATAAAGCAAGACCATGGCTCCAGTCTTTATTTACGTCTAGATTTCCTGTTAAACTTTTAAACTAAAATAATCCAGCTTCTTTCCATCATCAGCAGTCTTTTATTTCACTTTACAAAAACTGTTGCCACACATAAAAATGAAATATCAAACATCACACATGTGACAAGTGGATCGTATGTGACATCACAACACAGACAAATAGGACTTTTTGGGAACCACTTTTTGTACAAGGAAGATAGATGTATTTACACATGTACACACAAAATCACATTATTTGACATATTTACAACAGTTACACAACTTTTAATTGTCACAAATGGCAACGGCACAATAACAGAGCATTCTCAGACATCAGATGTTCAGAGTGAACAAACAGGAAATGTTTTTCCTTTTATTTATTTTTTTTCTTGGAATGAAATAAATTTTATAAAGCTTCAATTGTAACAGTAGAGCCCATATAGGAGAACTGCATGTATATCAAAACCAGTGCAGTAAAATGCATTGGTCTTTATTATATTTACTTTGTTTTAACCTAAAATCTGTAGGTGTTGGGTCCTTTATATACTCTCATTTTATAATTTCTAAAAGGAAAAAAAATATATAGGATCTCTAAAAATTGGTGAAAATATAGAATTTTAAAGAAGATTTTATTCTTTGATTGAACTTCCACATGGTGCGTCTACATATTCTGACTGGCAGTTGAACAAGAAACTTCTTACTGTACATGATATTGAATAACAGCTAACAACCATGCAAGCTCTTGGATCAGAATGGACGTGAATTCGGCAATTTCAATGCATAATTGTCCTTTCATTTAAAGCAACAGTCAACATCAACACTTGATAGCAGCTGGGAAGCATTACAGGCATGTTGGCGGACTCATTGGCTTTTTTATGGGTGTAAAATAGCTTTTTTTAATTCTATTTTCTCAACCTGAAAGAAAATACAAACTAAATCTGAAATCTCCATAAAACATGCTGTGGGTGTTTGTGGATCTAAGACAGTGAATTCTTATAATGTTGAAGATACCCAGCTCCACCATCACCTCAAAATGTTTTAGAATGAAACAACCAGAGAGCAAGTCCCAAGGTGATGCCCTCTAAAATTTCCGGTTTGGTCATAAAATAGCTTTTCCTCTCATGCCAAAGGAGGGAGGCACTTAATAGATAATCACCATAATCATGTTGCTCTAAGACTTAATTTACATATTCATTGTCCCCAGAGGATTAGACCTAATAGAAAAAAAGAAAAATTATGGTGAATTTACACGGAAATGACACCAAAAGCAATGGATACATTAAAATAGTGGACATTTTCCATTAAAATGCTGTGAATTTTTTATGTAATTGTAAGTCTAAGTGCTCGGGTTTAAGTGCCATCTTCAGTGTAACTAATGACCTCATTGTAAAGCGTGCTGTGGATATTTATGGTCCCCAGAGGATGTCTCAGTTAAACTTTGATTGTGATGATTGCATTACCCCCTATCACAGTGCCATCACTTTTTCTGCACTGTACAAAATGAACTAGTACAAACCAATTTAATGGAGAGCTTGCTATGAAAATGTCCCCATTCCTGCTCACCAGAGGAGGTATCTTTACATTTTTCTTTATAAATGATCCAGTTTGTCTTTTTGTGACCCTTTAGGCCAAATTATAACTTTTGAAAAGATTGGTGTGAAACTTCCTGTGGATATTCATGGTCCCCAGTGGACAATGTGATTACAGCCCATTCTTAAAACTATCATCAGCCCAAACTTTCTGCTTGCTAGCTTGTTCTTGTCCTCTAACCACCCCAACAGCTACATCATGATTTTGAACACAAACAAAACAAACTGTTGGCCAGATTGATGTAAAATTAGTGGGGGTGGGGTGGAGGGGGGGTCCTCTGCATTCATTCTGTGATTGTTTTTAGTTAAAGTACAGTATAGGAACACTACACTATATGAACAAATGTACTGGACCACACCTCTTAATCTTTAAATAGAGGTGTTTTCAGTCCTATTGCCACAGCTTATCACATCAAGCATCTAGCCATGCGGTCTGCCTTTGTAAACATTTGTGAAAGAATGGGTCACTTTAAAGAGCCCAATGAATTTGGACACAGTACAGTGATAGGATCCACAGTTGCAACAAGGTATTTCATGAAATTTCTCCCTCCTAGAAATTATATGATCAGCTGCAAGTGGTGCGGCTCCTGTAAGTGTGGTGTGTAGGTGTCCCGTTACTTTTGTTCATATAGTTTTACTTGTCTTCATATTTCTGTGTTTCTCTGTAGTAGACTGACTGACAGTCACTTTAAACAAACTGGACCCTGGACTAATCTCTTGGGCTTCTTGGTCTATGTTCAGTAATCTGTCCACAATTCTGGGGAAAGTTAACAAAATGTTTAGGTCTCTAGGCCCAGTCTCTTATTTGGAATGCCTTTTGAATTTCTTCTAGCTCTTTGGGATTGGTTGGATGCCAGTACAAAAAAATAAGCATTGCCTTCTTCTGTGGTCAAAAACAAAGCAAAACAAAAATATAACAGATTTGTGTCAGATATGCATAAAGTCATAGCCCAGTCTATAAAAAGGTAAGAGGAAGCCGATGCTTCATGACTTGCAAAACATGAATGGATGGAGAGCAGATGGATTGATGAAAGCCCAGGAAATGGAGAAACATACAGTAGATGGATGTCTGCAGGAAGAATGAGAGAGAGATGAGATAGATGACAGCAGCTGAAACTAATCGTCCGGCTCCAGAACTAAATCATTTTTGCCCTCAGACCCAAATGTCCACTCAGATCTGACAGTGGAGGTAGGTGAATGCTTTTTCAGTCTGACACTTTCCGTTCATTTTCCTTCTGCTCAATCCATATGGATACTCTGCCCACCATTATATAAACAGCTCTGAGCTACACATGCAACACAGATTTGATCGTGTCTGTTTTTAAAGGTCGTTTTGGAAAGCTAATCGTGATTCTGAAACTCTTTGTTGTCAAAGTGCTTATCAATCATGAGAAGGAACACGTTTCCCTTTGTTTGGTGGAAACATGAATACGTCTTTATGTATTTTCTAAAGTGAAAACAAAAGTGTAAACTTATATGTGAGTTTATTACTGAAGAGCTGCACACATTTTGCATGTGACACCTTTAGTGCCACATGCCTCCAACATTTCCTTTTAAGGATGAACATTGTTCTTTAACAATTTAATTGTTATGTCCTTTCCTGTTTGTGTCTCATGACGTCCCTGTGGTCTTTAGTAACAGCACAATGTGGTCTTTGGTGACCAAGAGTACAGACAAAATTAAAAGATTTTTAAAGAGTTATTGTTATTCTTACTCATAAGACAGCATGTTACAGGTACTTGAAACGTGCACAAAGAAATGTCAGAAATCAATCATCAGTGAGCTTTTTAACACTTTAGCACTAAAGATATGTTATGCTTGCAAGCCTTGCATAGAGATGACTACACTGTAGTGGGTCTGGTAGAGCTGATACAACAGACATCCATGTGTCTGTAGTAGAGTTTTCTCAGGTGCTCCATATTAACATCTGCAGCAGATGATATAGCTTATGCCTCTTATTTATTACCTTATGTTCTTGTTACAGAGTAAAGCTGATGTTCATAAATTAATTGGAAACATTTGATTAATTGCCCAGAAGATAATCTGAAAATTACTTTGGACAAACATATACACAGATGCCTTTAATCACGTCAGCAAAATCAATCTCCTGTGGTGCTTTAAAAGTGTTTTTAATTATTTTTTAGCAATTTGAAGAAGACTTTGAGGAGACTGTTCCTGTTTTGTGGAACTTACACCAATTTCACAGTTGATTGAATTAAAGTGTTTGAGTGATTTAGCATCTTTTTGAAAGAAGAAGGGATTTTACTACAATTACTGCCTTTCAATTGTAGAAGACAACTATAAAAAAATACTTGCAAAATTAAAAACGTGCAATTCATCACCTTTCACAATGGCTTAATTTTTTAAGTCATTTTATCATTTAAAATGAGCAAGAAAGTTGCATTAATCAAGAAGTGGCTGAAAAAAATAATTTCAGAAAATTCCTCAGATTTATTTATTTATTTGTTGTTCAAATGTCTGAAATGGGCATCCTTCCTTCTGACAAGCAGGGGGCGACTCCTTGAGTTTCAATGAGGCTTCTGGTTGTACAGAACTCAGTGGAACAAAGAAGCTTCACCTCTCTTAATTCAGGATCTCAATAAACACTTTCTTTGAACGTCTATTGTCTCATTATCGAGTAACACTACTTATGTAATGCAACATAATACTAACTTTGTAAACTGTGCTAATTATTACTGCTGAGGCGCAAGTAAAACAATTGTTTTTTTTAAAGAAACAAATAAAAACTTAATACACAGTGACATCAATAACTAATGTCACTGTGTCTTGAAGGTGTTTTAATACAGAATTTATGGTAAAGTATAACTCATAACTTCTGAATTTTAGCTGGTATGACTGTTCTTAATTTAAAATAGGGTGTCTGATGGAGAACAATTACTATTATTGATCATTTCTATGGATCACTTATATCTATTTTCAACCTAATGAGCTTGTGCACAGGCATTTCCACCAAAAAAAGTGGTACTTGTGACCAAAAGTGGGCACCATCTCTACACCACGAAATTTCTCACCCCAAAGATGGACAGCTGTCATTATGAAGGAGCTACCACATAAAGTTATTTCCATGATAAGTACTCGAGTTTCTGCCAGTAACTTTACAGATAACCAGTGGGCTGATTCTTAAAAGGCACCAAGGTAGAACAGAGCAGAACTGGCACCATATTACTGGAAATAAGATATTAGTGGTCCTTATATAAATAGTATTGTGATGTGATCTTTGTTTTGTTGAGGAAATTAATTAGAAGAGGTCAGATTTTTGGTAAAATATGTTTTTTTTCAGGGCCCTACTTTCCTTTATTCTTGAAAATTTCCTTACGAGCTAGCACCAGCAACCCCAAGGACAGCTTCACACTGATGATTCTTGTGAAATTGTCTCAGTTTGTGATGGAAAAAAAGCATGCCACAACTTTTTGAAGGACTTTGAATTAACTGGCATATTCCACGTTAGCATGGAGCTTTGGTATCAGGACTCTACTATCGGCACAAGCATAATGTCACTGTCAAATCTTTTAAAACTGAATGGCAAAAACAACCAAAAAATTCTTTCCTTGAAGGGAAGCTGCTCTGTGAATACATCCCTCACGACTCCAGACCACCAGGAGAGAATGACAATGTGTCTTAGTCGTCCATGTCCTGCTGGGTCCAGTCCACTCTGGTTGTTTATCAGTCACTGGGGTCCTGGCAGTGGGAGCAGTAGCTCATGTCTTCAGAGTAGAGCTCTACCTGGATGGTGATGCTGTAGAAACCAAACTTGGTATGGAGTAGGTCAGTGGCCTCCTGCAGCACAGACTGCTGATCAGTGCCCTCCTCTGGTGGTGAAACAAGAAGGTAAAACTCAACAGAGCGAGTGTGGTTTACTCTACTGTGGTCTGTTAGGGGTGTAACACAGAAATCCACAATTTCGTATCACAGTTTTCTCTTCCCATATCGGAATATGCTCATCAGCCATGTGGAGCTTTTAATGTCTGGTTAAAGTAGCCTAATGACAATGCACAGTTTATTTTTTCTAATTATGACCAAATGATCGTGCTCTTTTATAAAGTCCCACTCCCAGCTTCTTAGTTATTTATACTGATTTCCTCTTTATCAGCTTTTATTGAATTCTTCTGCTCTGTCTTTTTCTCTCTTTAATTTTGAACCCTGCCGACCTGGAAAGTTTGTGGAACTGTATTCTTAGACTTTTTTTTTTTTTTAATTCCCTGTGCATCTCACTGTACTATGCACTGTACGAGTCTGTAGATCAGTGTGTTACTTTACCTACGGCCAGGTGAACAGAAACCAGCGCCTGGCCCAGAGTCAGAGCCCAGAGGTGCAGGCAGTGCATGGACTTCACAGCTTTCACAGACAGCAGCACCTCCTTCACCGAGTTAAACTCGATTCCTTTAGGGGACCCTGAAAAACAACGGGCCATCAAAATTAAGACACACCAAGTTAACAGTACGTCTGTGAATGTGTGGCTCACATGCAAACAGTTTGCTTCAGATGGTTTACACAGAGACTTTGTCTAGCTGATTTTGGCCTGGTATACAGAACAATATTATTCCTCGATAAGCACACAGTAATATATTTTATTTTACTGATCTACAGGTTGAAAAGAAGTCAAATTTGACTAAAATCATGACTAGTTATACAGTAGTTAATTAAACTAGTCACTAAAACTATAGAGACAATGTGCAGGAGGCATTCCTGAACATGAGACTAAGGTAGTTGCATGACTGCCTTCAAAATTTGTTTTGTGTACTACAATATCTATTCTGAAGATCATAAATCTGGGAAATATTTCTACATTAAGATTATAAAAACACTAAAACTAACAGTGAAAGTAATAAAAATAGGCTAAAATTGGACATTTCAAACTATATAAACAGACAAACCTAAAAGGGAAACAAACTGAAAGTAAATTCAACCCAAAAAGAAATATAAATGCAAACTAATCATAAATACAAGTATTAAAACTCTGATGTATGTATACAGTATTACATCAGATACATGGCTCTCATGCACGTTATCATTTTGCTCATTGACAACAAACTGAGGTGGCATCCCCAGCATGTGACCATCTGTCCTCCTGCTCTTTGTTCTGTGCTAGGAAAACCACAGACGTGTTTCTCTGCTGTTTTACACAAACATGCCATGTGGAGCTTGGGGACATACATATCTGAAGCATGAATATCATGAATACTTCAGTTAGGCTCCAAATATGTTGTTTTTTGCACTTTGCGTTTTTCCATCTGCGCAACATCTCTAAAATTAGAAATATCCTGTCTCAGAGTGATGCTGAAAAACTAGTTCATGCATTTATTACTTCCAGGCTGGACTACTGCAATTCATTATTATCAGGATGTCCAAAAAACTCACTGAAAAGCCTTCAGTTAATCCAAAATGCTGCAGCAAGAGTACTGACAGGGACTAGAAAGAGAGAGCATATTTCTCCTGTTTTGGCTTCCCTTCATTGGCTTCCTGTTAAATCCAGAATTGAATTCAAAATCCTGCTCCTCACATACAAGGTCGTAAATAATCAGGCCCCATCTTATCTTAATGACCTTGTAGTACCATATTACCCTATTAGAGCACTTCGCTCTCGCTCTGCAGGCCTACTTGTTGTTCCTAGAGTATTTAAAAGTAGAATGGGAGGGAGAGCCTTCAGTTTTCAGGCCCCTCTTCTGTGGAACCAGCTTCCAGTTTGGATTCGGGAGACAGACACTATCTCTACTTTTAAGATTAGGCTTAAAACTTTCCTTTTTGCTAAAGCATATAGTTAGGGCTGGACCAGGTGACCCTGAATCCTCCCTTAGTTATGCTGCAATAGATGTAGGCTGCCGGGGGATTCCCATGATGCATTGAGTTTTTCCTTTCCAGTCACCTTTCTCACTCACTATGTGTTAATAGACCTCTCTGTATTGAATCATATCTGTTATTAACCTCTGTCTCTCTTCCACAGCATGTCTTTATCCTGTCTTCCTTCTCTCACCCCAACCGGTCGCAGCAGATGGCCGCCCCTCCCTGAGCCTGGTTCTGCCGGAGGTTTCTTCCTGTTAAAAGGGAGTTTTTCCTTCCCACTGTCGCCAAAGTGCTTGCTCATAGGGGGTCATATGATTGTTGGGCTTTTCTCTGTATCTATGAAGCGCCTTGAGGCGACTTTTGTTGTGATTTGGCGCTATATAAATAAAATTGAATTGAATTGAATTGAACTTCCGCGTGACATAACTGTCCTTTGCAACATGTGATGTTAACCTTTTTCATACCAGGTCAAAGCCTGACAGCTGGATCCTAGCTGCAGGCATCATGGTCAGAAATATCACATAAGCTTAATTTAAAGCAATATTCAACCTTTCTCAAAAGAGTTTTTTCTAATAAACAGCATAAACTGATGCAGGGTAGCTGCATGCTTGTTTCTGACCGTTGACCTAAAACAAGCTGCTGGCTTTAACAACACTGAACTTTATAGGTATTGGTAGGCTGGCTGTTTCTCCCTTTTCCAATCTCATATCAAGCTGAGACACTGAATTTATAGCTTGAAGAGTCAGGAAATAAAAATCAGATTTATGTTTGTTGGATTTTTTTGTGTTTTTTTTCTTTGGCTCGTATTCCTGTTTATCATCTACTTTTTGCGATATCTGGCACCTGGGTACCCATGAATATAGCAAAGGTAGTTTGTGGTGTTTAAGGCAACAAAAATATAATTAGACAAACTGCACAATGTATTTTTCCACCAACTGTGATAGATTTACCAAAAAAAAAATAATATAAATTAAATCAAATCCACCAATTTAGTTTTAAGCAGTTTCACTGGGAACTGTGTGTTTTTTTTTCCTACTAAACTATATTTGCTAACCAAAAGAAGCATGTAATTGAAATTACAACAAGGGAGCTGTCATTAATCATTACATTCTGCTGTTAGCCTGAGCTTCTTGTTACGGGCAGTTGCACAGTTTCTTCTGCACAGTAAAGCCTCGATTATACTCTGCTGCAAACACAAACAGCTGGAGAAACCACGGCTGAGCAGTCATTCCTGCTATACTTCTTTAAAGTCAACCACCTGGGTTGCATCCATGTTTGGTGCATTGTAATGCAAAGACTCTGCAGCTGAGTCTTCACTCGCAGAAAAAGTAAGCAGGCATGCAAACATCTGCACAGACCCTCAACTTCACCATATGAAGGAGAAATTTAAGTCACTCTAAGCCAAGCCTAGAGAGGAGGAGACGCTATAACAGTTATATTTTTATTTTATCTTATTTTAATCTTTATTTAGATTTCAAACTGAAAGGGTGTGACAGAAGCTACAGCTTATGTAACATCTGCCCTTGATGCCACAATCAGCATGTAAGGAAAATTGTGAACTAGATTTTAAACCTCAGATTTAACACAATAAAAGAAGAAAGATAAATAATAATCATTCATGTCAAATCCAGCTACAGATGAACCCGTTGTATCTATAGCATCTTCACATTAAACATTTATCACAGTATTGAAAAAATTATTTTTTCTGGACGATCTTTTTAAAAAGTTTCAGTGTGATGCAGGGGTTTTTTTTCAGGACAACAACCTTAGGACACAAAAACTGGCCTGATTTCGTACTGGACTTATTGGATTTCATTGAATTTGTTATAATTCCATTTAAAGAACTTCTGGAGAGATTATGTTGCAATTGTAATTTTTTTGCTTTGAATCAAATCTTTGAACTTCAATGTGTTTAATTAAATTATGATAAATAAATAAATATCAAATTTATTGACGTACAACAGGGTTTGTTATCATTACATGGGTTTTTGGGTTTTTTTGAGTAACTGCATTATAATTTCTGACAAGAGTTTGTGAGTTTTTCAAATATATGTTTTTCCATTTTGAGCCCACAAAGTCAGTTCCCTCCTGCACTCAAACACAGGCATTTCTACAGCTGATCTCCACAGACCAGTATGTAGATAGATCCGTGGCACAACAAGCAAGAGGAAAAACACATGTGTAAATCTGGTGTGAAGTACCCCTTTTCCATAATAACAAAAATACTCCATACTTCATGGGAACTATCAGGTACAGTATATGATTACACTATTAAAATATGAAAAAGTATTTAGAACATAAGAAGCTGTTGATTGTTTAATACCTTCCATGAGTATCCTAAAGACGTCTCTGAGGATGGTGACAGTGGTGCAGAGAACAAAGACAGAAAATAGGAACGTGCAGATGGGGTCTGCTACTTTATACTCGGGCTGAAAGAAAGAAAAGAGGTTAAGGACACTTTAAAGAGCGAGAAAAAGGGCGTCAGATGGTGATTTCCACAGTCACGAGGCACTAAAGTGCTCCAGGCACAAAAACAGGAACATCTTGCAACACAACAGAAATGCTTGAATCTTTCATCCATGATACATAAGAAACCATACATGGTTTCTTTGTACACATTCAAATATAATTCTCTAATGCTCAGAATACAAATATGCATGTACCTGCATGTCTTTGTGCTTTTAATATGACTCTGTTTTATATCATGTAATACATCTGTTTATCTGACCCGGAAGTAGATGATGGTCGCCGCCACCATGACGCCGACACTCTGCAGCAGGTCACCCACCACGTGGATGAAGGCAGCACGGACACTTGTGTTACCATGACTGCCGAGGAGGGCGTGCGAGTGGCCATGAACCACGGGGCTCTGACCATCCTCGTCAATCTGGTGGTAACCGCTGCCGTGAGCGTGGAAGGTGGTCGAATGGTGGAGGATGTACGCCATGCTAGAGAAAGGAAACGAGACAAAGGGTCATCAGTTGTATTACAGCCATCTTTTAAATACTGTCTATGGTTTTTGTTAGTAAAATATTTGTAATTTTTTTTATTAATAGTAAAAGTAATAGTAATATTATGTAATGGTATCAATAGCAAAAGCATAAATGGAGAGCAAAGTTTTTACAAGCGTTAATATACTTTTAAAGGTGTGAAGCACTCACACAATATTGACGATGACAGCACAGCCAGAGGTGACCAGCATGACGTGTCCATCAATCTCATAGTCGTTACGTACGATCCTCTCAATGGCCAAATAGACCAGAGCTCCAGTGACGATCCAGATGGACATGACTGAGATGAATGCCCCGAGGATCTCTGGAAGGAGAAGAAAATCATGAACCTTTAATACTTTGTTGTAGTCATGCACTTCATCACAGATAATAAGGAGGCACATCTATTGTATGCTGCTGACCATATACATTTAAAATTAAACGGCTTCTTCTGAGCTTAAACTAAACTGACTTTACTAATACGTTGATGGCCTCAATCACCAGTTCCCTGTCTTAGACCAGGCCTCCCTCTCTACAACCACAGCTTCCAGCCCTTGTGAGGTGGGCACTACAGTGTTCCCAAGCCAGCCGAGAGACATAATTTCTGCAGTGTATCCTGGGTCTACTCCAGGTCCTCATCCCATACTATGCCAGAAACATTTCAGCTAGGAGGTGGTAGGTGTGTTACTCAGATAGCCAAACCACCTTAATTGTCTCCTTTCAAGGAGAAGCAGCAGCACACTGACTGCAACTAGAAATCCTGTCCATAAGAATTATGAACAAAGTTGGTAACAAAGAGGAACCCTTTACCAAACTGCAGCACCACTGGACTCTTGGAGAACTCCCCACAGAAAACCAGAGGGACATGTTTAAATGCCTTCTTCACAAAACACATCAAAACTGAAAGAAGGCCACATTAGATTCTTCTCTCCTGTATCTTGGTGTAGATGTTTTCAGGCAGGCTGATGAGAGTGATCACTTGAAGTTAGAAAACAGCCTCTAGTTCTAGTTTTCTTAAAAAGTGAGACCATCAATCCAGGCTGACATTGCCTGCCCCAACTTTTACACAGGGATACACCAGTGCATGCAACCAGGATAGCCACAATACATCTAGTGACTCAAGCAAGTTTTGCCCATGTGGAGTTTACATGGACAAAATAAAAGAAACTCTACACAAAATTACTCAGGCCCAGGGACTCCTACAAATGACCAGCAATATAATGCATATACGAAATGTTTGTCTCCAGCATCCAGTCGACATGAAGCTGAATTTAAATTCTTATTATTCTCACCTGATCTGTGCCAACCAAAGTTCATGGTTTTGGTGGGCGGTCTGGAGGAGATCCACAGGGAGAACAGGCTCACCATCATGCTGCCAAAGTCTGTCAGAAGGTGGGCCGCATCAGTCATGATGGCCAGGCTGTGGGCCAGGTAGCCTCCTGTAAATCAGGAGGACAAATGACACTGGGCACAAATGATAATGTATATGAGCCATGAGACTGCGTTTATAATAGTCTGCTTAAAGATAAGGAAAGAGACATAATCCAACTCATGTCACGTTTTTTGTTATGTAAATGTTGAATACGATATCCAAACAGAACAGAGCAAACAGAAAGTGTGAAGCTGTGTTTATTTTCATTCACATTTAGCTAATAAAAAAGATTTTTATTACAAAGTGAAGTGTGTCTTAGCTCGCCAACTGTAAAAGTACCTGCTGCGTAATAACATCTCTTTTAATAGCTTTTAAATACACCCATCTTAGACACTCAGAGGTATATTAAACATGTGATTTAAAGCCTCAGTTGCCTCAGGTAAAAGAGCGATTTTATTCTTATAGATCATTTTAAATATCCGTGCAACCAGCCAGTGAATGTCAGCCACCATTTTATTCTCTTAACAGTAAAAAAGTTACACTACAAAAAGAAAAATGAACCTACACTTTTACAGGGAAATAAAGGAGTTCCTCAATAGTTCACCACTGAAGCATTTCTTGCTGTGATGTTTATAATGATACTAACGTCTGCATGAACACTTGTCTGCATAATTTTATTGCTCCCGTCAAAAGTGATCATTTGGTCAAATGTAATAGCTTCTTATGCTTTATAAGTGCTTATAACCATCTTCTTGTCACAAGTATTGTGTCCCACACAAATCTCCACACTTTACGGTGTGTGAATATCCAGTAGGGAAGTTTATTTATGTCCACATGGTTGAGAAGGCACATAACAAATTAGGTCACCATTCAAGCTGCTTTCTTTTCTCATTCATTTCTTTTCTTGGTGCTTCTTACCTATGACCTCGCCGATCATGAAGACGAGGCAGACTGCTGAAGCGATGTAGAGTTTCTTCTTGGCCAGCAGCTTGTCCACGCTCTCCTCGCATGCCGACGCTTTGGGGCCGTGGCAGTGAGCGCCGACGGGTCGTTTCAGCTCGATGGCGCCCGACATGCCTCCATTCTTTAAAGGGAAGTCTGAATAATGTTCTTTGGAGTCTGGAAAGGAGCTGCAGGGGGGCAGAAAATAAACAATAGTATATTTTCACAGGTTGAATGAGTGAGCTTGCCATGAAAGATGCTATTATCATTTAGTTGCTCCTGATCAAACAATGTGACCCTCAAGCTGTTCCTCCTGAAGAACCTACCTATGATGCACAGGGCTGCCATTATAATCTTACACCTGCAGTATTGTGCTGTTGCTCTAGCTTTCAGCACCACATTTAAACATACTTGGTTAAATCACCTGTATCAGCTGCAATGTTTGATTTTTTTTTCAGGTAATGAATGAACAGAGTGTTGTTCGCTGTGTTTTTTGATGTTTCATTTGTTATATATTTTTATGCATTTGTTTATTCTAAAGCTTTTATGTGACCTTCCCTGGGAAAGAAGGAAATTAGCAATTTTGGCATGTTTACATCTCACATTTTCTGTATAATGATGTGAGTAACTTGGACTATTAAATAAATAATAAATATAAAATAATAAATATGAGTGTTGTCACAGAGACAGTTCCCAGTTCAAACCCTAACTGACAAGCATGCTGGGTTAACTGGTAATTCTACACTGATCATAAATGAGAGGTAGATAACATGTGCTCCAAAGCTCAGTTTTAATGCATTGTTAAATGAGGTCAGTGAAAATAGAAAAGCACTATATACAGTATAAATAATATAAATCATGCTTGGCTGTTCAGACAGAAAGCATTATACTTGAAGATGTGAGCTAGTCTGCAGTGTGATGGGTGCATTTAAAGATAAATCTACTTATTAGGAAAATAAATTATTTTTGTATCTTCTGACCGACATGTCTGTTAAAACAATGTAATTTCAGCCTTAGTAAAACCCCTGTCTGATCTCATGGAGGCTGGCTTTTTGTCCATCCTTGTAACAGCTGAGGTGTTTTAGGTGTTGAGTGAACTGATTTTTTTTTTAGCTAATGTTACAGCACAGCATCTTCCCAGAGTCCCAATGGTTTACAAAGTGGAAACCTGACAAAGTGCATCGCAGTCAGTGTTCACTTAAGTGAAAGAATGGTGCGCTGTTTCGTTCGATGAAGAACCCATTAAAATCGATTCATGCTGACAGTGAAGGAGGGTGAACAGACTGCCCTGTTTTACACTCCAGAACTTCACGTCACGACTGCTCCTGAGTTTTAATAACTCATAAGCGCTCCATCTTAGGTCTTGTGCGTTGTGTCGTTTTCTATTCATCCAGGTTACAGCAGTGTTTTATTTGAGAACAAATTTGTGAATGAAAGTCATATCTGACCAAAATGTTGTAAAAACAAACAAACAACAACAACAACGAATAAACAGCAAACAACAACAAAAAAAACTTAAGAAAGTGTAACAATCCTTTGACAAGCAAATTATAAAATTAGTGCTTCTTGTGTATAATAAATCAGACTGTAAACTTGAAGCCAAGCGCTGCCCAAACATCAAACATATAACAACAAATAGATAAATGTTTTTTTTAATACTCCATCCATCCATTTTATTTACCATTAATCCTATTAGGACTGCCAAGGTTTGGAGACTATACCTGTTGTTGTTTGGCAAGAAGAAGGGTGTACCCAGTACTGGTCACCCATCAACCACAGAGATTCACAGAGACAACAGACAACCATTCAAACCCAGTACCAGGTAATTCCAAAGGAATCTGAAGGAAGTTGATTAGAATACAAAAACATATGTACAGTCAGCAGCCATTTTATTAGTTACACCTCACTAGTACTGGGTTGGACAATCTTTTGTCTTCAGAACTGCCTTAATTCTTATAGCACAGATGGAACAAGGTTCTGGGTCTAAATGTTGCTGAGTTGCTGCCATGTGACTGGTAAATATATGTAATAGTGAACAACTGAATAAATTACCTAATAATCTGGCCTGTTTATTTGGTAATTTAGTAAATTAAAACAGTAGCAGTGGTAAAATAAATAATACTGTAGTCATTTAATAGTTGCCATTCTGTTCATTTTGCACATAAATACAGAATCTTTTCATTTAACACCATCTTGCCTATCTAAAATAAGATGCTTTTCATTTGAAAGTGAAATTTTTCAGTGTTCAATCTGGACATTACACATCTATGTATACTTGAACCCTGGCAAGATGCAGACCCGACTGGATTACTGCTGAGAATAAAAGAAAATGCTGACCTTTCCATTTTATTTTCTATCTTTGTCTCTCTCTCACACACACACACACACACAGGTTGCTGTTCTTATCATGCGTGGGGGAGGATTCGATGATGTGACTAATGAGGTGGAAAAAAGCTAATTTGGCCTCACTTGAGATAACCAGACACACACTTTAATGTCACACGCTTCACACAGGAGATTGCGAGCGCTGTACGATTATCACACACACACTCGTCTTCGAAGATGTCCAACCTCAAAAGAAGCAGCCAGGCGGAAAACAGATTCTGTTCAATTGTACCAACGGGACACGAGAGAAAACCACACACACACACACACACACACACACACACACACACACACACACACACACAATGAAACCTTGGGGTGATGATAAATTCCAGAGTGTGCAGAAAAAAAATATCCTGTTCAAAAGATTCATGCAAAATATCCTCAGACATTAAACACACTGTGTGGCCTGCAGCGCAACATTGTCAGGGGGAAGGGCCGCCTGTTAAGCAAACATCTGTGCCATTAACATCTGTAACCCTTCTGCCAAATTCAAACATAACAAGATTTTTTTTAATCCCGTTCTGAAGGTAAACTGAACACAGTGAAGCCTGATCATTTTTTTTCATGACTTTTCATCTGTGCTGTCTAAAATGTTGGTGTATACATGTGTACATATATGCTAGTATATGCATTTGTATATAGGTGTATGCACATATATATGGATTTCTTGTCATCTTATTACTCCATTTATTTTAATCTATTCTGTTTATTTTGTCTACATTATCCTTATGTTCAGTACTTGTTCAACACCTGATGTCTTTTAAACATGCTATACAAATAAAGCTGATTTGACTAAAGGTGGACTTAATGGTGGTTTTATATTTATTAAGGGTCAAATGTTTTTGTTTGCACTTTCTTACTTTCTCATCCAAAACTTCTGGTGCAAATTAATACCTCATGAAGTTACTGCTTATTTTATTTGATCTAGGTAGTAAATTGCACCTTTCTATTGGAAACTATATGGTTGTTGGTCAGCACTCCTTAATCAAGTGGCTCCTTGGCTTTAAACACTGAAAACACTCCCAGCCAACCGCAGTAATACCACAGCTGTGCCTTTAACTGGCTCAGTAGCATTCAGCACTAATTTGTCAAGTCAAATAGTCAAATCTATTAATTAGGTGGACATATTGTGACTGTAACATTACCTGCAAAAAACACCCCAGAGAATTGAAAAGTGTGTTTAACATGATATTTGAAATGCAAATACAAGTTTAAGTTATTTAAAATCCAATATATTGCAAAGTTTTTACAATTATGTGTTTTTTGCAGTCTATTTATTTCAAAGTGGTGACGATGTTTTGACCCTGGTGGTGACTGGGCTTCAATTCTTTTAAGAAATAAAAACACATTTGAAGAAAAAGCTTTTATGTTTGTTTGTAATGCATATTTTCCTGTTCATGCATTTTATGTGTAACACTACAGACCTTAAAAAGAACAAAAGTTGTACAAACAACAAAAAAAAATATTGGTGCATTTTAGTTTTTGCTAGTTTTCAGCTTTTAGTGCGAATAGTCTTAATGTTTTTAAGTCCTTTGGTTTAAGTCAGACGATCGCAGGTCAAACATAACTGTGTCTGAGCCAGAGATGTGCAGTAACGCGTTACATGTAACGTGTTACTGTAATCCGATTACTTTTTCAAGTAACGAGTAAAGTAAGGGATTACTATTGCAAAAACGGTAATTAGATTACCGTTACTTTCCCGTAGGAACGCTGCGTTACTGCGTTACTAAAACCATGATTTTTTGCAAGAATGTCTCATGACAGTGACGTAAGCGAGTGCAATGTTCGTGAGAACAGCTGTGTGCAGATCAACAATGGATAATATATCAAGTATGGAGAGAGTATGAGCATGCAGCGTTTAAAGCGTGGAAGTACTGACCTTACTTTGAGTTTGATTCCATAAAAAGTGACAAAAACATTAGTGTCTGCTGTTCACTGCGTGGGAAGAAAACTTCTTTTTACAGCGAAAAAAAACCCCTAAACTTCCAAGCAAGCACCGAGTGCGCTACCACCTAATGGGAAACTCACAAAGAAACTGCCGTATCCTTCCACTGACCGCTGCGGCACACCTGCACCAGGGTAAACCTCCGCCTACCAATTCCTGCTTTACAGGTGAAAATAGAGCAACAGCACCGCTAGTCTTTGACTTTATTTATTTTCTGCTGTGTTTTACTTGCATCTATTTGAAAGAGTGAGTGTAAACACAAATATACATATACACATATATATATACACACACATATATATATATACACACACACACATATATATATATATATATATATATATATATATATATATATATATATATATATATATATATATATATATATATATATATATATATATGTGCTGGAATGTGCAGAAAATAGGTTTAAATATTAAACAAATTTCTTCCAGTCAGAGAATGTTGCATATAATTAAATTTTTGCTTGATGCATAAAGTTAAAAGGTTAAAACTAATAAAACAAGTTTTAAAAAGAGACTTTTCCATTTGATTACATTTTGTATGATGAATTATGCAGAAAAAGTAGAATTGGGCTGAAAGAGCTATCGCTTTATCACCTATTCAGGTTGTAAATCGTGTTTTTAAAAAGTAACTAAGTAACTAAGTAATTAATTACTTTGAAAATAAATAATCAGTAAAGTAACGGAATTACTTTTTTGGGGAAGTAATCAGTAATTAGTTACTGATTACTATTTTCAAGTAACTTGACCAACACTGGTCTGAGCGTCTTTTAGTAGGACAGATTGCTCCTCGTGTTGACTCTGCAGGGGGGGGGAAAATAACGCAATGACCAAAATATTCAATGAAACAATCAAAAGTGTCCTCGCTGAGATGTTCCCTGAGTGGGATAATTCACTCAGTGGTCTGTATTTAGGGATTTCCACAACCCTCTGCTGACCCCGCCTCACTTTTGGTGTCTGGCATCAATGATTATTTTTCATTTAAATACAACTAACATAAGCACAAGAATGAGATGATACTATAAACTGTCAAAAAACCTGCTTCTGCATTCCAAATATAATAAAAAAAACTAGTAATTATTAATGATACATGGCTCATATTCCTCTGGCAGTCATCCTCAAGTACTTTTTTCACTGCCACCCTTACAAATTGACGATATGGCAGACCCAATGAGTCTCCTTAAGATTATTAACATTAGATTTTCTTTTCAAAGTAGATTTCATGTCTTTGTCAATACCCCACAGGGCAGGTAAGCAGCATTTATTGTTGCCCAGCATCGGCAGCACAGACAGAGAGAGAGAGACCTCGGGGAAAAGTCAGTGATCTGTGAAATGAAATGAGACCTTGGAACTCCAACGGGGGAAAAAAACAAAATCATAAGCATTTAATTACAACTGCAATCTGCTGTATCAGAACATCCCACAGCACTTTTGTTAACACACAGAAGAATCTCTGCAGTGAGAAACTACTGAGCAGTGTTTTATTTTTACAGATATGCATATTAATGTTTCAGCAGACAAATCAGTGGAGTACAGAAGTGATTATCATCTTATTATATCCTCATGTTTTTGTTTTATCACTTGTGATGTGCAGGCTTTAGTAAATAGGCAGTGTGTGTGTGTATATATATATATATATATATATATATATATAAATAATTGTTTCTAATATTTTAATTAGAGGTTTTGAAAGCTTTACACTTGGTGAGACCTTGGTCAACAGTCCATGTTTTTAACCTTAATGAAAAGCCCTGGTTTTGTCCAGATGATCCGGCTTTTTTATGTAAACAAAAACATTTATTTTTAAATGCTTGTGAATGACCCATGAGATTTGCCTTTGTTTTTCCCCAGAGAGAAGAAAAGTCCACATCAGTGCACCATAAGTCATGTTTACAGTTTACGATGATTTCACATCACATTGCAGACCGAAGTCACATTTCCTTTTCATCACTGGTCTTCAATCTGTAATATTTATTCTCATGGATTAGATTAAATCCATAGTGACACGCCTATTATGTTGTATATTAAAATGTATATTAAATTATATATAAGTCCCTTAAATATTTTGTGCAATGTTGGTCAGACAAAATAAATCATTTGTGATGTTGTTAATTAGGTGATTAATGATGGATAACAGCATCAGCTATTGGTCATTAACAAGAATTTGTTTTCAAACTCTCAATAAAATCCAATATGGTCGCATCCATTAAAATGCCTCAGCCTTGGGCTGAAATACCAGGAATAGGAATTATTTGCTTACATCAGTGGTTTTTAAACTGTGGGAGCTTATACAGGTGGATGTCACCAATCAAGGAAAATATGCAGTGGACTAAAGTTAAATAGATCTGGTTTTTCTGAAATTAAATGTGCTGACTATTATTTATTTATTTTTTTTCAAATTCAAGTTTTCTGGGGTGTGGACCTTTTCCCTTCTTTTTTGTTTTCTGGACATGCCAGAAAACATTAAGTAACCACTAGTGTACTGCATGGTGCTGAATGACTTACTGACATTTGACTGAAAAATGTAAGAACTGCTGTGCCTTTGATATCAAAGGTTTTAATCTCCTGATTTTGGCTTTGACTAAAAATGTATTTTAATGGTCAGAATTTATTTTCCACATTTACTCTGATTAATTAACAAACATTTAACAAATCTTCAGGAAGATGGAAACACCCTTACTGAATCCACAGCACCATCAACCGGTCACGAGAGTAGTTACTGATCACTAAACAGAGTGAAAGATTTTTTTTTATTTCTTTTTAACCCTGGTAACCTCAGACTCATGGCTAAAGCTTGCAAGTGGTGCACAAAGCAAAGTTTAAAAATCATCAGCATAGCCATCAGTTAGATGTTACAAACACTTTAAAAGTGAATTACATGGACGGATTAACGTCATTAGAGGTACCTGGGTAAGGATTAGTTGGCGCATCCCTTCTTTCCTCCTCAAACAATCAGGCACTTACAAACAAATACTTTGAGATTTTTTTTTATCTTAACTTACTAATTAATCATCCAATCACTTTTGTATTTGTTACTTATCCATATTAAATTGATTTTCAATGATCTTTTACTCTATTTTCGGACATTTTATAATGGATTAGCAATCATTGTTCCAAACTTATGCAAACTTCTTATCATTTTCGTTTTTACTGCTTGAAAAACAAAACAGCAGATTCAAGCTGATAAAACAGAATTTCGTGTTGAGCCCTCCGGTGATATTTGGCGGTGGAAATTAAATGAATTCTAAGTGATAGACTGAGTAAGTCTGACTTTGGAATCGTTGGATGCTCGTATTTATTTTATTCACATTAATGCTAATGTTTACATCTATTCCTGTGTTTTTGATTACGAGTTCTGCTGATTCTAAAATACATCAAAAATACTGTAGAAATATTTGGTTTAAATGTGAACAATAAAGGTCACTTTACTGCCAGCTGGGGAGGAAAATGCTAAAGGTGACACTGTAAACACATGCGTGCACTTGCACAAGAACGGCGCAAATGGTGCATGAAATCCCAAATGTAGCGCCATATGCACATCTGTCTGTGTTTCTGAACACTTCTTTGAATCCCAAATGATCAGTAGGCCTATTTCACTTATTTCTACAAAATCATGTTAGATCAATATGCTTTTTTATTTGATTGATTCAAAATACACAAATAAATACAATACAAAGGCCCTGCAAGTTTGCACTAATATTTGCAAGTAAGTAAACACGTGTTTCCCACCCGGTGGAGCTTCCCTTTTTCTTCTCCTGCTTTATAAAGCGTAATATTTCTGCCACCTTATCTCTTTTTAATCATGTTGTATCTGGAAATTATCTTTAAAAAAATAAATAAATAAATAAAACAGCCAGTTTTAAAGCGTGAAATCAAAGGCATCGATTCACTTCCAACTACCAGCTTCACTGACTTAAAAACAGTTGATCAAAGAGGTGGAAACGTGCTTCATGAGGGCCTCTGAAGGCTGAAAATAACACTAACAGATAATTCTGCAGGATTATGATTAATGGCTGAGTGGGCGATTGCATTTGATTTTCCTCACGTATTTCATATTAAAGCGAGAGAGCGTCTCCACCTGTTTTTTTTCTGCAGCGCGTTGAAAAATCACCAGGTGTGTTTCTGCAGCAGCCGGCTGGATGTTGAGCAAACAAAGCTGATGCACATGTTTGCATCAGCTTTGACTGTGCGCATAAAATCGTCTTTTTTCCGTTCATTTGCTCCGCCATCTATATTTTAAACTCAGTGGGTTTTTTTTAAAATTCAATTATTAAAAGTGGTGTTTTTACACGTGGGCCTCTTGAAAATCCTATACAACGTATTTCTATAATGTAGGAGCTATTTGTTAAATACGCCAGAAAAGGGGCGCATTCCAACTATGTTTTAATATTTTTATTATCCTATCCTAGAATTAAAAATTCGAACCAGCTTTGTGTATGACTTTTAGTGATATTCTCCTGCAGGTTTAAGCACCTACATGGAGTGTGAGTGTGTGTGTGTGTGTGTGTGTGTGTGTGTGTGTGTGTGTGTGTGTGTGTGTGTGTGTGTGTGTGTGTGTGTGTGTGTGTGTGTGTGAGAGAGATTGCAGGCTGGAGCCTCTGCTAATGACAGATGATGAGTTTTTAGCATTGCTCAGTGAACTGGCCCCGGGGCCATTTGTCACAGGCTGTCCAAAAACAAGCCAAGCATGGAAATGAATTTGTTCATTCAATAAAACAACCCGTGAGAGCCACAGCCTGCTCAACGTGCACTATAACAACCACTCTCAGTGCGCCTTCATTACGCACGTTTATAAGATAATGTGCAACAATAGTGGATTCTTCCTGCATCTATCTTAAAATTATAATTTAAAAAATACTATTTTGAGTTTTTTATTAAAAATCACAAAATCTGCTTACTTGCATTTTTCTTTAAGTGTCAGCAAACAAAGAATTGTTGTCGCCCCCTCATTTTATACACAGTTTATGCCCCAAAATGACTAAATGTGTTCACATAACTTCGTCCTACATGTGGTATTATTCTTCATGCAGCTGCAGTGATATGAAGCAAAGCATTCCCCCACCTTTGCAGTTTTAGTGAATATGTCTTGGCATTCTTCTCGTCTATGAGGTGAGATTTTTCCGAATTTCCAGCATTATTATCCATTTTGCAGCCAGCAGTCAGTTGGTGTCCTGTCCGAGAGGCAAAAAAGTACGACTTTCTTTTTTCTAAGGTGAAGATGATGCAGGTGAGAATCGACCGGTCCGGTCTTCCTGTTGTGCAGTTAGCGCGGGGAAATCTCAGGCCGAGACCTCATTTCTGTGAGCGCAGAGATTTCAGTACAAACGAGGAAATTCCTTCATTGCAGTGCTGAGAGGCAGGAGGAGGAAACCACATGCGGCTTTTTCTGAGGGAGGTTTTAATTTAGTCCGAGTTGCAGGTTCGAACGTGGAGCTGCAGCGGCAGTAATGAGGCACACAGCGCGCTGATCACTGCAGCTGCTGTGACTGGACAGCAGAGATACCTGCAGCGCACAACCTGACTGATCACCCGGTGCACATCATTGGTGAATGCTAATGGGACGAGCGTGAAAGAAAGTCAATTAGCACGGCAGCTTAAAAAAACCGCAAATATATATATGTGTGTGTGTGTGTGTGTGTGTGTGTGTGTGTGTGTGTGTGTGTGTGTATATATATATATATATATATATATATATATATATATATATATATATATATATATATATATATATATATATATATATATATATATATATATATATATATATATTCTGTGTTTCTTGTTAGACAAAAGGAAACAGAACATTTTTAGGCGTAACAAATAAATAAATAGATAAACAAATAAGTAAAACATACGACTAAAGTAATACAAAAACACAGTCATATGTACTAATATCCTGTACATAAAATCTCAGTTAGTCTTACAAAGCCGTCGCAAATTAACACCCTAGTGTCAATCCTGGCGCCCCAGTCTTTTCATTCATGTCCTCTGTAGTGAACTCGCAAATCCTAAAAAGTTAAACTGAAAGATCCTTTCCCCCTCTGTTCTCAGGAGGATTTCATATTAACATTTTCGCAAAATATTTGTTTGCTTCTAAAATTCTAAAATAATACTTCTCTGTACCTGCAGGTTAATGCGGCTCTAACTAAACAAGAATTTGAATTAATGAGCATGCAAAATCCTCTATTTTTGAAATGCTTTATATTCATTACACAGCATGATACGTTTATTCTAAGTTGTGAGACTTTTCTTGTCATTCGTCTCAAATTCAGCACTACAGCGCTCCAGTGCTGCGTTCAGGCTCCAATGGGACAAACGTAAATTTGCTGGATATGCAGAAAACTGTCTTTTTGTAATCACCACCTGGAACAAAAACTAATTTTTACTACTATTTGGCAGTGCAAGTGGGATTTTCTTTATCATATTTTAACTTTCACTAATTATTAAAATATTTATATCTAGCCTTACTCTTGTTTTCCCAAGAACGTTTCCACATATCCGACTGCAATTGAAAATAATTTTAAGCTATTCATGGCCTATTTTAGATTACTCTGACTCACCACAGCATCTTGTGGTGCAAACTGGTATTACTCTAATGTAATATGTGGAATGTGTGGACGATTTCAAACTCTGTTTTAAACACAGAAATTCGCCCAAAATGCTTTTAAAGTAAATTTAAACTACCTGAAATCAGTCAGTGGCATGTGTGCATCTTTTTCCAAGCGTAAAACAAAGACTTCCAAGCCTGCCTTAAACGGCCAGTTTACAATGACAGTCCTTGGCAAAACAATGACAAGACTTTATTTGAACTTAACAATTTATTTAAATCTTTGTATAAGCAATTATTTCTTGTTCTAAACCTGTATTTTTACCACGTAAAAGATTATTTACTATGTAAGCATTAACAATAGAATCTGTTAGCTAAACAAAATAGTTAATGTTTAATTTACTGTAATAATAGCACAAATCAATTCATTATTTTGTCATAGTGGCAAACCAGCGAATTAAATTAATCACAAAATTCACCATTAGAACTAAGACAAAAGAACAAGGTAACCAAAAAATTATCTAAAGTTATTTTAAAATTAATTATATCAAGAACAGGAATGATGTGCAGAGCTGTTGTAACTACAGAGGATAAAGTTTATGAAACTAAGAAGACAGCAAGACAGTATAGAGGTGTGCGATAATTGGCAGATGAGGTTAGGCAGGAGTCTTTGTGGACTGTTTGCAGACGACATTGTGATCTGTAGTGAGATCAGGGACCAGGCAGGCAGAGGTATGGTCTGGAGAGAAGAGGAATGAAAAGTGAGTAGAAGCAAGATAGAATGCATCTCCAAATGACATGGAGACAGCTATAACAGCAAAGCTTCAAGAAGCAGGAGTAGGGGAGGTAGATGAGTTTAAGCACCTGGGGTCAACCATGTAAAGAAATGGACAGTGCACAAGAGAGGTTAAGAAGAAAGTGCAGGCAGGGTAGAACAGGTGGAAACAAGTGTCAGGGGCTATTTGTGACAGAATGATAGTAGCAAGAGAGAAAGGGAGCGTTTACAAGATGGCAGTGAAATCTACTATGATGTATGGCTTGGAGATGGGGAGCCCGACAAAAAGAGAGAGAGCAGAGTTGAAGGTGCTAACATTTTCATTGGGAGCAACCACAATGGACAAGATTAGAAAGAGGGACAGTTCAGGATGAGCAGTTTGGAGACAAAGTTAAGGCAAGGGTCAGATGGTTTGGGCATGTGCAGTGGAGGTATAATGAATACACCGGACAGAAAACCTCAGAGGAGATTCACGGATGCAATGAAGAAGGAGTTTGAGAGAGTTGGCATGAGAGGAGGATGCTAAGAATAGTGTGAGATGGAGATGATCCACTGTGGCAACCCTTAAAGGAAGTAGCTAATAACTAGAAGTCTTTAAATACATTATTAGTGTTTTTTTTTTTTTTTTTTTGTTAAATTTAAACCAGGAGATAGTATTTCTTTTATACTATCCTCAAAATAATTTTGGAAAAAAGTTTCGTTTTTTTTCTATTACCTTGAACACAATCTTAGTTTACGCCCGCTGACGTCACGACGCTCCCAGTGTTTGGTTTCCGCGCCGCGCCGAGCTGAGCTGACTGAGCAGACATGGCAGCAACCAGCAGCGACAGCAAACCGGATGAGCCGCAGACAGATGGAGGGACGGAAGGTGATAGATCCATGTCGAGGTCAGACAGGTAAAAAAGGGAGGAATAAAATATGGCTGCTGTGGCACGCGGGGGTGTTGTCGAGCCCCGCGGTGGAAACGGCTCTTGGCAGCTAGCTAGTCCAGCTAGCTGCCACACTCGGTGTAACCTACGCATTGTGTTTTGTCATGGGTGCAGAGAACAAAAGCTTAATAAAGAACATGGGAGAATTAGCCGAAAACACCTAAGTGAGGACAGAGAGACCTGGGCCCGGTCGTAAAATATTATATGGAGGTTTCATCTGTGGTTACATCAACACTTTCTGCCCTCGTCTCTTTCCATAAGCATCTGTACAGATCCTCTCATTCTGTATGCAAGACTAATGCGACAAATGACGATTTTATCAACGTTTTCAATTTACAAAGCGTTTATTCATCATTTAAAAGTATCCGGCAGCCTTTCAGTGCGGCCTATTAAATTCGGCCGTATTAACCATCACATCTCAAAAAATATTCACTTTCAAATTGTGTATTTTAAATGTTTATTTTTAGGAATGGCTACTGTTAACCAGGATCGGTTTTTGTTAATTACTACCAGTTTCGAGATGTTCACTGACCATATGTATCACAACGGAAGCTAGTGTTGCTTTGTTGCTAACGCCCCCTTATTCATAACACGTAGCACTGAGGATGTGCTGGGGATCAGGTGTCTGTCTGGCAGCTTGGTGACCTGGCTGTGTAGCTGTAGTGCAGCTGGGTGTTAAATCTACGCAAAAATGCACGAGTTTTTGAATCATTGAAATGTCAGTGCACCAATGAAAAACCTTGGATCCTTGCATACTTTGATGCATATCAACCACTCAAAAAATTGATGGTTACTGTGAAGGTGTTCCTTTGACTTGGCTGCACTGATTGTAAATAAAATGCAAAGCTGCATTTAGTTTGTATTTAAATTAGGTCAGCGAGTTATCTACGTTAGGTGTCTGTATCTTTACAGGGACTAAGATGTGCATGAAGCACAGAAGTGAAAAAAACAAAAGGAAATTTTAAAAAAATCCATAAATCAGCCTAAAAAGTGTTACATTTGCATAATATTTTGCTTCTGCAAAAAGCAACCTATTGCCTATTTCTGCACGCTTACAAGTTAATATTTAATGGCCTACCTTCTCTGCCATTGAGCTACAGCCATAGACTATTAATAAAACACGGACATAGCCAGTAGGTGGCCGTCCACTGGTTAGTGAAGTGAAACCTTGTGGTGAAGCTTTCACACTTGCTTTCTTAGTGTTCTAAATACGAACTGAGAAACTGACTGCATGTTCAAACTGTAGTGACTTGTAAACCATAAAGTCCAGCCAAATGATGACAGCCTTACTCATGTGAATGGTGGCTCCCAACCCAGTGTCATGCTGTGTCCAGGGCAGCGGTGTGATTTCCTGGGGAGGGCCGGCAAGTTCCCCCTTCCTCCCCCTCAACCACACCGACAGCAGATGCTTCCCTGTGAAGAGGAGAGTTCATAGAGGGTCTCCGGAGTGAGCAGAGACCCTCTTCTCTCTCTACAGGACAACAGTGTATCTGCAGGTTCCCAAGAGTTAAATAAAATATTTTGAATATATTTAGGTAAATGTTTTCCCTTTTTATACCCATTTATAGCTTCACATCTTTGAGCTACTTTTGGTTAGAAAAAGGCTACTTTTGACACAATGGTGGTCATAAACCTGCAGATATGTTGTAAAAATGAAAATGCCTGTATTGGAGCAGCAGCGGGGGTCCACTATGAGCGAACAAGGCATCTCTGATGGCATACTGCAAACACAAACTGTTCAAAAAGCAGGCAAACATGAGGACTTAGCCTTAGTATGAGTCTAACAATTACTTTAAATGATCTCACGGCACTTTGGAAACATCCCACAAGTGTTTCTCTGCTTGCCTAAAAATACGCAAACAATCTGTTTTTTGGTGAAAGTCAAGCAGCGCACCTGAAATGTAGAGGAGTGGTCAAAATACAATGCCCTGTGGTGCCCAAACATGTCTCTTCTGTTGGTGTTATTTGAAGCTGCATAACTGCATTGCCGCTGTGATATGATGGGACAGACCCACCCCTGTCCAGTTTTTTCCATGGGGTAAATCTCACCCATATCAGATCATATTTAGATTCATTGGTGACTTTAAATTGGATGTAGGTATGAATATGAACGGTTGTCATCTCTCTTTATAAGTCCTGCCCCATCACAGCCTGGGGACCGGTCCAGTGTAGCCTTCAAGGGACACATTGTGTGATATATACTTATTTACATGTGAATCCTAGTTTCCCATTAATGTCACTTGTTAATTAAAAACCCGTTAAAAGGGCTAAATGTTGCTCGCTTACCTTCCTTTCTTTTACCCCAGTGGAAGTGGTGACGATTCCTTGGATGGCCTCTCAAACCATGTCCCCCGCTGTCCTTTGACCCCTTCGCTATCGCCACGAAAACGGACTACAAGCCAGTCTAAGACAGAGCCTCCTCTGCTGAGGACTAGTAAAAGGACAATCTACACTGCAGGCAGACCACCTTGGTATAATGTCACTGGGACAACCTTCAAAGAAGCCTTCGTTATAGGTGAGAGAACATCTTATTTCATTTAAATTGTTTAAAATTATGGCAAGCATTCTCCTGGCATTCTGATGAGGAGGAAGTGAATGACAGAGTCTATCAATAGCACAGCTATCTGAGTTTTTCTAGATCAAAAATCTCAGGTACTTTCGTCCGCTTCCTATAGCTACAGCTTTGGCACCGGGATTAAGAAGCTAGTGCATTAAAATGAACATTATACCTGGGGGACAGAATCATATTATTATTTTTGACCACCATGGGTCTGTTGTTGAATGTAGAGCCCCCCCCCACACACACTCACTCACACACACACACACAAAAGGAAAAAACTGGTTTTAGTTGTCAAAAAAATTTGTAACAGGCGCACCATCAATAAAACCACTGATGTCACTGGCATTTGGGAGAA
Source organism: Neolamprologus brichardi (assembly GCF_056152115.1). NCBI lineage: Eukaryota > Metazoa > Chordata > Actinopteri > Cichliformes > Cichlidae > Neolamprologus > Neolamprologus brichardi. The sequence goes on along the minus strand of NC_142118.1, from coordinate 20,824,402 downwards.
GCTTTTGCAACAGTGTTATACAGATGCAGTCAGCAGATTCTGGTCAGTCTTTGTTTTATTCCCAGAAAAATTTGCCTAACTCGTGCTAGGCAATGCTGTGTGAGTATTTGGTTATCAGACCCGCGATAATGTGGCGTCTTTTCTTTTTGTACAGCCACTGAGGGAAAGTTGGCTCAGCACTCGCTGCTGGTGGAAACGAGGCATATGTGAGATCTTGTTGGCCTTTAAGTCTAAACACTGCTGTGCCAAAATACATCCCTAGTGAGCTGTTTGCATGGCTGCTGGTTCTTAGTCTTGTTACTTGATAAAACAAATAATTATTTACCAAAATGAACGGACATTTCAGTTATCATTTCAGTTAGATATTTGCATTTTCTCAGACTGAAATCTAACATTTTCATGAGGCTCTGGGTGCATTGTGGGTGCATTTACAGCCGGCTGCCATCTTGCTGATCAGCTCAGTAAAATATCTGCATCGGGACAAGTCCCAGCAGCAGTAAAATGAGCGTGACAGAGACACTAAACCTGTGTGTGCCTGTGCACGTTTAACAGCCGCAGAGCCAGCGTACCGTGGTTAAACGCATCAGACTGGCATGACTGGTGATAGGTGGAGGGAGAGGTGGACATTATCTTTAGTTGGCAATCTGTTACCGTCAATGGCGCGCAATGACTGGTTACAATTTCACACTCGACTGTACCGTGGCCCCCAATTTAAAGGAGCAGTCTGTGTAACATAAGGGGGACTGTGCTGATCTGGTCCCAAGAAACAATGGAGAATATAAAGTGCTGGGGTTGCAGGAACAGATGGATTTAGGGATGGGAGCAAAAGTGAATGGCAGAAAAACATTGTAAAGCCTCATAGGTATCAAAGGTGGCTGTTGTCTCTACAGTTTGGGTTTATTGCTTATAGAAAAAGCAGTTTTATCTGTTTTAACAGGATTTTCCAGTGGCTAGGCTTTGCTGCTGGGTGACGTGCTGAGAATTTCTTGTCTATGCAGGAGCTTGTGATACTTTGGATTAGCTAGTATTTCTATAACATCTTCAGAGCTGTAATCGGGAAATAAGCAGCCCCACAGTGTTCTTTGACCGGTTTCCTAGTCAGCAGTTTCGACCCCGATGAGTCTTATCAGGGCAAAAAAAAAAAAAACCCATTCCAACACTTCACCAAGAGTTGTTGATGTCGTTGAAGCAGCTCTGTAGGCTATTTCTGTTCCTGCGTGCACACACGCACACATGCACCAACAAAGACACAACAGCAAATTCATCCTGCTTTTCACCCCCTCCTGCCAGCCAGCAGGGTGTTCTGGCCCCGTTCCCAGGATTGTTTTCCTGAAAGATTGCTGTTGTGGTCTTTAACCCAGGAGGTCGAGGGAGGTGAGGCAGGGATTGACTTTTATTTTAGACATCTGTCCCATTGGTTTCATGTTTTCTTTTTTTTTTCTTGTGTGTTTTTGTCTCTCAGCTCAAAATATGTTTGCGCTCACAGATTTTTCTGCACTCTTAAGCATAAAGCGTATAGCATGATTTTTGTTCATCGCCATCACCTTCAGTATTTTTAACCTCACAACCAGAGGATGGCTAAATGTGAAGCAGAAAGGACAAGTTAACAAAAAATGACTCAACAATTTCGATAATTGATTTTATGCTTTTATCTCACCGCCTGTCGGCATCTGACAGCTGAATGTGTCGGTGATTAATGAAAAAAGCAATCAGCTATTAAATACATAGTGACAGCAGTTATTAAGGCAGCTGCAGTCAGGTTAATTCTTGATATTTTATACATTTTGATTTTGCATTTATGTTTTGGTGTCGTTTCACAGATAATTTGAATAGAACTGTATAATGTGGTCAGGGGACATTTTCATTCTGCTACAATTGCTGATAGCAATCAGAGCAGTCAGAGAAAAGATAACATGTATAACAGAAGTGTAACAGTTTTAATAATGGAGCATGTGGACATCTGTGTTAAACAAACTCATCAGTTCATTCAAAATATGTTAGGCTTGAAAAGAGCTTGAGAATACCAACCGTACAGTTAAACTTATTGCATAAACATTTGTTGTCTCATGGTTTTTTTCTGGGTCAGAATGCTGTCTTGGATGTGGTGACTACATATAAGAATGATTAGTCTTCATATAGACGCTTAATAGAAATCTGTGCATTTTCCTGTGGTTTTTGGCTGTTTGATGAACAAAATAGTATTTTCTGCTTTTTTTAAATGCAACAAAAATCTATCGGTCTGGTGATTTTTAACTTGAAAGCAGTGATAAAAAGATGATTGAGATGATTGTCAGACATGATCACCTGGGTCATAATCTGCACGGCGTGTCCAAAGCTCTGTTTATGTGCCAGGAAAACAGAAAATGATTCGGAAACAGAAGCAGTGTACCTGTAAGGTCAGGTACATTGCAGTCTGTTGTCCCATAACAATTTTTAAAAAAGTACTTGATTAGGATTATCTTTAGCTGACGTTGTACCATTTATCTCCAAACTTGGATGTTGGAACACAGGAGTGATGACACTCCAGTGTTAGCGTTGTCCAGAAAAAGCACAGAAAACAGGATTTGTGTTGGTTCTTAGAAAGGTAGATCCATTCAGGTATCACTAACAATATACATAAATGTTTTTATACTCGTTTTGTTCTTAAAAACACCCCCACAGCACATTCATGGATAGAGCTCGGTCAGTGCTCGGAGTCCCAGCCAATCGTCATGTCTGTAGTGGACCAAGAACGTTAAACTGAAAAATGTTTTTCCTCGGTTCTCAGGAGGATATGGCTTATTTAGTGAGTCACAAATACATAACAGTGGCAGTGCAGATTAAGGCTATGTCCACACGCACACGGGTATTTTTGAAAACTGAGATTTTCCGTCTTCGTTTTAAAAAATAATCCCGTCCACACGTAAATGCAGAAATGAAGGAAAACGCTGCTAGGAACATGCCAAAGCAGCAGGTGGCGATATATTCCTAACCTTGCAGAAATGTTGGCCAATCAGAAGTCTAGAAGCCTCGGTGGGAAAAAGTAAACAAAGCTGAGGCATAGAAGCAGAACCAAGTCGTATGTGTGGAGAGACAGTAACTGTGTATATATGTAAGCATTTAAACACAGCAGAGAGTAAAATTAACAGTGACAGTATTGTAGAAATTCATTTCACCGAAACAATAACGTGGCGCACAGTGTGACGTCAAAAAAGGCGCACACCTTTGACGCTGCGTTTTCTCCGTTTTTCTCGTCCACATGTAAATGCAAAAACGGAGTTTTAGAAAATATCCACCCTGGCCGGAGTTTTTAAAAAATCTCAGTTTTCAGTGACCAAAAACGCCGTTTACGTGTGGACGAAAGGTGCAAACGCATAGAAAAATCTGCGTTTTCAAAAATACCCGGGTATGTGTGGACGTAGCCTAAAAGTGTTAGTTTTGTTACTGTTTGCGTTCAGAGCCGCCAACTTGGATTGTGGGGCACACGGGGTTGCTGAGGCTTTCCAACTGGGAAATCAAGCAAGTAATTTTAACTGTGAAATTCTGACTTCCTAATTATTCAGCACAGCGTTACTGTCAGTTGCCTTTAAGGATTGAAGGATATTTTAAAACACATCTTTCCATTAGTCAAACTGACCCAGTAGTGTCTGAGATAAGTCTCCCTAATTATGAATGACACGGCTTTTTTTCCTTTTAGATAAAACTGCATAACTGTGACTGACATTCATATAATAGACTGAGGTGCTAATTTATTAGAAGGATGTCCTGCGTTTTTACACCTGCTGTCCTTGATATCAAGATGTTGAATAAAATGTTTCTGCACGAGTTTTCCTGGGTGCCTTTCATGCTGCAGTCATTGTTAATCCCAAGTATTTCAGTTATTCCTTTTCATGCACCTCAGAGAAGTGGTGGAAGAAATTATGAAAAGTAAAATTATTATCAAAATAATCGTGTTGGACTTTTGACTTAAAGAAAAGTATCCAGTGAAAGCTTTGCTGTCTGCTTCCAATATAACAGACTAACGTTTCTGTACTAGTTGAGCAGATTGTCGTTATCCATTAGTAATAGTGTTGTGATTCTCTCTCTCCATCGTTTTCAGGTCTGTGTGGAGGAAGTGCCTCTGGGAAAACTACAGTAGCCAATAAGATAATTGAGGCGCTGGATGTCCCCTGGGTGGTTCTGCTTTCAATGGACTCTTTCTACAAGGTACAAAAAGCAGCTGAAAGCACTGAAGTGTAAATAAGTACTGTGATTAATAGCATTTTAGCTCATTAGCAGCTTTAGTGCTGCAGTCAAGACACACTATTATTTCACATACTGTATTGAAGCCACGATAAGTAATGAGCTTTTTGATTTGAAAAGAGTCTCGCTGATCGAAAATATAAATTGTACTTCTTAGCCTTCTGTGACTGGATATCTGTCATCTCTCAGATGTTTTTCCAAGAAAACACATAATGCAAACTGGCTGGTGAAATCCATCTCAGGCACCTGAAATACCTGAAACCAAAGGGATCAGTTGGTTTGCAGTGTGTGAATTTTCTTTCTTCTTTATATCTCTTTGTCATTCAGGTGTTGAACAAAGAAGAGCAGGAGCTGGCAGCTAAAAATGAGTACAACTTCGATCACCCCGATGCCTTCGACTTTGAGCTGCTGGTCAACATCCTGAGAAAGCTGAAGAAGGGAAAAAGCATCAAAGTGCCAGTTTATGACTTCACCACTCACTCCAGACGCAAAGAATGGGTGAGACCCTCCGATTAACTTAAACACTGTGTTGGGTCGTGATTGAAAAAACTTTCCCCCCATCGGAGCACCATTTTTACTGTCATTTGCATTTTTAACACAAACTTTCTGCCAGAGTTTTTACAGCTTTGGTTGGTTTACCTCTGGGTTTTAATTCATCACATTGTGCTCTGTACTCTGGTTTAAAGTGGGGAGGGTTCAGTTGAGAATAATCTGCTTTTTGTTGTGAACACTTTGCAAGTTTCAGTCAGTCACGTGATCAAATCCCATCCACAAAGTCCTCATGAAACAGATAAGTGTAATTGATGATTACACTCATAAAGCATAACAGAAGATGTTTTTCCCATAACTTTGCTTGGTTGGTCTTGGCATCTGCAGACGTCTTCTATCCAAAGCCCCCAGGACTGCTTGTCTCAGGAACATTTTTCCCAGGAACTAAAAGGTCCTTCAGGCTGCTGTTTGTTTGTTTACACAAAGATTAGGGATGCTGTTCTACTGATGAAGGATCAGCTGTTTTGATATGCAGGACTGTATAAATGTTGAACCTGATATCTCAGCTACCTGTGAGACAGACAGTGAGTATTCACATTCACTGCTTTGTTCTCAGCACCACTTCCTCTCTTCATTCACAGTCTTTGACATTAGATCTCCTTGAACTTAATCTTCAAAGTCCAAAAGCCCACCCACCACATAGATCAATTTCTGACTTAGTTTTGAGCCCTTTTCATTTTTGCGCTGCCGTTCTTGGTCTTGTTTCTGCTGTGTTACTGACTTTTTTTAAAGTGGTTCTTAATGTTGTTGTTCTCTCTCAGTTTTTAGGATGCCCACTGCCAGCAGGCAATGTCCAGTTTAATGTTTTTCCCCCCACTGTCTCTTATTGGGTTTTTAGGTGCAAAGGTTTTTATGGCAATCACAATAAAAAGCGCTGCTGTTTTCAGCTTCTCTTCCTCCCAGTGTGGGTTTACTGTCTGGGTGGGGACATCGTGTCTTTGCAGCCTGTGTGTGTGTGTGTGTGTCATAGACATCCTCACTCAGCCTTTTAAAAAACAGTTTAGGCTGAATATGTTATATTTGATATTTACAAATGTGCTCCTAAATATATTCTACAGTGACTATTTTTCCAGAGGTCTCAGATGCAAGTGAACGTCTATTGAATTCTGAACCTTTGTTGTTTTTCCATAAAAAAAACCCTCCTATGCTTCATTTAATGTGAAAACATGATGTTGACAGGAAGAAAAAAAACTTCATTTGTGACTTTCATGTGATTGGTGCAAACTCTGACCAGAACAGAGTCATCAGTTATGCCTAAGCATGAGACACCAGCGAGCTTTCTCAATGGGAAGACATAGAAACACTTGGTCTGCTCCCATAAACCACCTACTAGTCCCTGCCTTACTCCACATAGAGGAGTAGTTTTCAGTGGCTTTGTTGCTTTAAACTAACTTGTGAGCTATTTCAGCTACTGAAGCTGATTGACTTGATAAAAATGTGTATTATTAGAATATTCCCAAATGTGTCAAAGTAGTGAGAAGAGAAGCAGTTTTCCACCCACTTGAGTTCGGTTAGTTTAGTGTAGTCTGTCTTCATTGAAATAAAAGCACTGAACACTTGAGAGGAGAAAAATGAACATTACAGTTACAAATCACCTAACACCTCCGGGGATGCTTCAGTTATTTAAGCTGGTGAAAATTCCGATGCTCGATAATTTGCTAATTATTAAGGATTTTAGGGTACAGTACATTAAGCCCAGCATCTCCTCCCAGAAGCATTGTGAAGAATCAATCAGGCGGCGTAGCTCACTGTCTATTTCTCTGCAATGTAATTTCATGGCTGAAAGCCACAACACCACACGGGAAATCGCCTCAGATCTGAGATCATTTTATGGGCCTTTTGTAACGGGGTGGATGTAATTAAGACTCAGGCCTCGAGGGTGCTGAGGGCCATCAAGCTGCAGGCTGTGTTTATAAAGCAGTTATACAGATGGACAAGAGCAAGCAACTTAGTTTTTCTTCTTTGGTAAAACTTTAGGTCACCTTCCCTCTCTCGCTCTCTTTCAAGCACTGGCACTTAAGTATTTTAAAGAGCCACTAAATCATCTCTTAGTAAAGGAGGAGGAAATGAATAAATCAATAAACACTCATCTGTTTGTTTAAAGTTCACTTTCTCTCAAACTGTGCACACTGCCTCTGCCTCTCTCTCCGCTCTTTCTCAAAATCAATAGCAAAGTGTTCAGCCTATTGACTTTAGCATGAAGCTGGTTGTGGAAAGGTAATAGGATTGTGACATACTCTGCACCATTTTGTCTGTGATTGAATCGGTTATTAACCTCTTTCTCAAACGCACGCTCAAACGCCTGGTAGTAAAACTTGTTCTGGGTGAGTTTCATCAGATAAGTCAGTAAAGCAAACATGGGTTCAGGTTGTGTTTGTGCGTCAGTGGCTGTATGTCATGCATACACATGCAAGTGACAGTGTTTAACTGACATCTGTAAAAGTAAATGTGTTTTATGCTTTCATCTTATATAATATACAGTAGATTTGTGTTATCTTGGGCAGTGTCTTTTATCTCATTTATTGTACCTTACCAAGGATATTGTGTTTCCTTTAATTTAAAAAGAAAAAATAACTGTGCTCAAGTCTCATAGTTTTCTTTGGTTTAAGTTGAGTTAATGCAGGAATCATGTTTATCTGAAAGCAAAGGGTTTCATGTCTGAGAGCAGGAGACCAGATTTGCATATCTCACAGATTTCAGCAGTGTGCTGTCCAGGTTTGTGCATCTGGCAAGCTGATGTGGAAAAAATATTCCAAGTCATAGTTTCACAAAGATCAGGAGAAAACACAGACAACACACAAGTTTAAACTTATTGTTCCCAGTTCTGTATGTGACCAGGAAAATTTGACAGGATCAAGTAGATGCAGGCTTTTTTTTAATGTTCATATCCAGAAGAATCAAGCTTTTCTATACTCTGTTTAAGTCCCAGTCTAAGATGTGGCCAGATGTTTGGGTTTTTGTGATATCACAAATAGTTTGGAGGACAATTTTGCAACTTACAGTGGTGCTGTTTTTGTTTTTGAACTTGGATTAAACCAGAACTCATGTGCCTTGAAATGTAAAATATCGCATAGATTCTTCATATATTTCTTTTTATTTTATTGTTTGTACCCTGACTCTCACCGTCTGACTCTGAATTGGATAACCAAAACAAAAAGTAAAGATGGATTATTTAAATTTGTGTGGAAGAAGACTATTTTACAGACATCTTTAATTGTCTTAGATCCAGCTTAAATTTAACTGTATAAACAAAATATTCGATTTATTTTTGTGTTTCAAAGTAAAAGGACATTTAATGACCAGCATGAAGAATGAATACTTTAAAAATATATTTGGGTAAAAAAAACAAAAAACTTTTTTCTGACCTTCAAGTGTATTTTTTCTTAATTAAAACGCATCCGTATCGTATCATAAATGTTTAATTTCACACTCGTTGTAGCTCATTAATTGTAAATAATTTTCATATCCTCACTTATGACACTGAAATTATTTTTAGTTAATGAACCACTTAGTTCAAGGTGTCCACACAGTGTGGGGTTGGAGGATTTTGACCCCTATCCCTTTGTAACTAATAACCTAAGAAACATTGTGTTCACCAGTACAATCAACATGAACACAGTGTAGCTTCAAGTGGGGGGAAAAATGTGAACCTGTCCTTAAATTTGTCCTCTCTTACAGAAAACTGTGTATGGTGCTAATGTTGTCATCTTTGAGGGAATCCTAGCCTTTGCCAACAAGGAGTTGCTCAAGGTAAGAATATCAATATCCCCTCACTCTGTTTTACTTTTCTTTGACATTTTTCTTCCTTAGAATATTTTGAATGTGCGTGTCTGAGCCACCAACAGCCACATACCACATCACTTAAATCACCTGTGGTCCCTGTGATGCTTTGATTGAACCTCAGCTCGTTGTTGATGCTAAAATGCATTGAGTTGTTGAGATGTGATTGGCTGGTTAGTGTTAACAAGAAGCTGAGTGTATGTTCATATTTATGTCATAATAATAATACTAGTAATAAATTTTATTTATAAAGCACCTTTCAAGACACCCAAGGACACTTTACAATAGGATAAAACACATAATGGAAAAATGACTAAATGAAGAACAATAAAACAAAAGCACAAGATAAAATTAACAAACAGTGGGTTCACAGTGAATATGCAGATTTGAAACTATGGGAAAGGATCAGTGTTTCTTATATCTGGGGGTTGAGAGTTCCACAGCCTGGGAGCAGAGCAGCTAAAAGCTCTGCTTCCCATGGTGGTGAGGCAGAAGGAAGGCACAGGAAGCTGGATAGAAGAATATTGAAGTGAGCGGGCAGAAAAGGTAGAGCTTAACAAGTCAGAAAGGTAAGGAGGTGCGAGGTTATGAATGGCCTTCAAGGTGAGCAGAAGAAGTTTTTATATTATCCAGAATTTCACAGGGAGCCAGTGAAGTTTCTGAAGAACAGGGGTGATGTGCTGGTAGGAGGGGTGTGTGTATATTTATCTGGACTATAAAAATAAGATGTGATCCAGAAATTGACTCAAATTAAGCTTTATTTTAAAAGTTTGCATTTTAGGCTCCTAAAGCTCATATTTACATCCATTTTTATGGATGTGTAGAGAAGACTAGTGCTAGGAGGCTAAGGAGACACTGCCATTATTTCAATGCTCTTGAGGGTCAGAGGGAATAAACACTTATAGAGGCATTCTTCATTGCTAATCAGTCCTGCAGTCACTCTCTCCAGCCTCTTCTGTTGTGTATGAGTAAATGTGAGAGAGCAGGAGAGCTGGACTGTGATGATAAGACAGGCAGCCTCTCCTGAGACCCGGCTGTGTAGCCGATTACCATCTGATTAAGTTAATAACAGTCAGTGTCTCTTGTGATCAATGGTGTTTTTTGTCCATTCTTGTAATTGAATTCAATTACAGCTGCAGATCCGATATGCTAATAAAGAGGTTTGCTTTAAAAAACCAAGATGTTGCAAAGGGACATGGTTAATAATAGGATTTGGTGCTTCTCTCACGCTATCAAACCATTGTGGCCAGTGTTGCAGATCATTATGGAAGACTGCTTCATAGTAGGAGGAAATTTCAGTTATTGTGATGAAGCAGCGTGTTTTTCAGATAATTTATTCATTGGATTTTCTAAAGATGTCATGTTTTTGTCTGTATGTTGTTGATCTGAATTTTAATCATGATTGATATATGTATTTTCTAAATGTCAGATTAAATTTGCATATGTTTTATAATAGATCTTTTCCATCTCGCCTCCCCCCGTTCTTTTATTTAGGCTTAATAAAACACTACTAGCACAGAAAAATATTATTTGATTCACTGCATCAGTGAAGGGTTCATTCAAATGATTTTCTTGGATAATACACACATGCCTTCCATATTATTTTATATTTTATTTAAAATCAAGTTGAATTAACTTGGAGTCCTTATCTTTCTATACTGCCAAACACAAACAGTGGCTGCAGTAATGCATTTGTCACATAAGACAAAATAAATCTTAAAGAATTTTATTTTCAAACGATTACTAAAACAAGCCAATAAAAATAAAACTTCAGTTGTGCCAAATTCTGCTCTGTAGCTGTTCTTGTTTTGGTTTTTGGCTCAAGTTTTCGCCTTACAATACATAATACACAAAGTAGGTGCATGTGGTACCATTAAGACCATCTTATGTGAGTATGGACATCAAATGGTCTTTAAAACGACATCTGACCAGTCCGTGCTAAAAACAAAAGTAGTTCCTAAAGTCAAAGCAGTGCTGGCACAAACCATCTGCATAGACAACGTTGGACACCAAGCCAGTGGTGTTTTTTCTTTGTTGGTTTTTCATTTTTAGGCATACTTCCAGTAGAAAAATGTGCAGTTTTAATTTAAAAAAAAAAATCGTTTGAGATTATTTTTTTGTTTGGATTGAACACAGTAATAAGTGTAGAGTAAAAGATTTTGTGTATTGTTCCTGATACAGATATAGCTTTTCATTTTTCAGTTGTATTCATGCCCAGTCCTGAACCCACCAGCAATAATGTTTGATGTATGATACGTTGTGTAATCCTGCACTTGTACTTAAACCAAAAAAATCAACAAATTTCCACCTTTTCTTTACTATATCATAAATGTCATCAACAAATGCCGGATAAATCCACAAATGTCCCTGGTGTTCATTGCTCATTGCACATTCAAGGCTTGTAGCTGCATCAAAGGAAAACTTTCCAATTTTCCTGCCTCATCACTTTGACAAAAGAAAACTGGGAGCTTTCCTAGGTTAGGAAATGATCTAGAGCCACAGCCTTGCTGTCTAACCTTTGGGGCCAGGCCACTCTTCATGCACCTCCTCCAAGCTGACAACACTGCTTATCCAGCAACCTGCCACCTTTTGGTTGGTCAGTCTGTCAGATTTACAGCAGCCTGAACTGCCAGCCAGTAGCTTTTTGTGCAACTGAGTTATTACTGCGCTCCCGCTGCCGTCCTCCTCTAAATCACACACAGACTTCTTTTAATTTCAAAAGTCATCAATAGTTCTTTGTGTTGCCTCCTTGTTGTCCCACCTTTGTTGTGATGCTGCCCCATTGATTTTTGTCTTCTGTCTTCTGTCTTTGCTGAATTGAGGTTCAGTTTAGTGGAGCTTAGTTGGTGGATCGGGGCTGACTTTCTCTTTGAAGCTGCAATGATAACTGGCGTTTCCTCAGATTCTTCAGCATGTCCCGACCCCAGCGTCAAGCTTCCGATGTAAAAATGTCAAATCATTGAAGCAGCTCAAAGTGCCTTTTCACAGACACTGACTTTATTGACACTGAAAAATGAAGTCTGTGCAATTTGTGCTCTTTACTTCCTCTTCTTCTTTAATACATTTATCCTTCTTGTGCAAGATAAAAAAATACTATTAATAATGTTTTGCACTGAGAATCATGTTATGTTATTTTAGTGGCATATAAGGATAAAAAATGGAAATGGGACATTTAATGTCCCACTTTAAATTCTGAGTATATCAAGATCAAGTGTTTACTGCAGAGCGCTGGGAATATAAAACACTCCCTAACTGATAGAACTGATGGGTGGTGACATTTGTTAGAAGCGTTCAGGCTTTTAAAAAAATAAATATGCAGCTCTCAGGAGTTGTTTCTGTCATTTTTACTCATGCTCAGACAATAATCTGAGGCTATCAGTAAAATAATGAATAAAACATCATTCATTCATTGTCTTCAGAAATTCTATGAACTGAGACTTTGTTTTGGCCTACAGAGAACTCTTCAAACATAAATGACTGCAGTGTCCTGCACTACAGCCACTAGTTTGTCACCAGCGTTTCTAATTAAAAGCACATACACACACCAGAGCTACATTTCAGGGGCAACTGTGGATCAGGAGGTCATTGATGATGAGGAAGGTTTGTGGTATGATTCTTAGCTCCTCCAGTCTATATGTCAAAGTTTCTTGACATACAGTCAAGATATACAGATATACAGTCAAGTTGCAGCATATTTCACCTTAGAGAAGTGACCTCAGTGGATCCAACAGTACCCTGCATAAGTAAAGTATGTGTAGTGCAAAAAGAGGTACCTTTGAATGGGATTCAGTCTGTTCACACAAACTCCAAAGTGTTATGTACTCAGCCCAACTAACCATTATTTACAGTGAAATGGCCACAATAACAGAATCCTGGGGGCGGACATATGTTAACAGATGCTATTAGAGGATATAAATATGTCCGCTGCCAGCAATTTAAAACAAGTACTGGACCATTGATGGAGCGTCTTGTTAATGTATGTGGGTGTGTGATGCTGTTATGGATACTTTTGCAAGTCAAGGAGAACTGCAGCTTTTTTTGACAGTACTGGATGTTTATGCGATTGTTTTTACAACAGCGTGACTAATTATAGGGTCTCAGTTCAGTTACTACCTAATTACTACCTAATACTTCATACTTTAATGGCATTTAGACTTTGACATTTTTATTTCAACCTAAATCTCTGTATTTTCTATTATTTCTGTTCATTTGATTAAAAAAGGTATAATATACTTTAGTAAATGGGGCACAGGTGCTTAAACTTTAAGGATACCCAAAAACTTTGCAGGAAAATCCTGCTACTAGTATTGATATAAAACCTGAACTGGTAGTGCCTTTATGGGGCTAGTACCTTAAAGGTATTGACCCCATAAAGAGTTACAAAAATATCCTAATATTAATAATGATAGTCATTGTGTGTAATATGTATATACATATACAGAAACATGAAATCACTATAAAATGATCAAATAAATGCAGCAAAGGCAAAAAACTGTACGCATATAAAAATGTTACAGGTCGATGAGTGATTCCTCCTTTTGTCTGCCAGCTTCTGGACATGAAGGTGTTCGTAGATACAGATTCAGACATCCGCCTCATACGGAGGCTGAAGAGGGACATATCACAACGTGGACGGGACATCAGCGGCATCATCAAACAGTACAATAAATTTGTAAAGCCAGCCTTCGAGCAGTACATTGAGCCCACTGTGCAGGTTGCTGACATTGTGGTTCCCAGAGGTCAGTGGCAGTATTTGTAGTTCACCATAGAAAAGTACAGGAGCGCTCTTCTCTATCAGCACTTTACACGTTGCTTGTTTTTTATGTGCAGGTGGAGAGAACTTTGTAGCTTTGGATTTGATTGTTCAGCACGTGCACAGTCAGCTGGAGAAGGTAAGGAATTCTCAGTTTATGTTTTTATCGTTTTGTCATTTGAGGATGTGAGGGATTTCTTTGGAAAATTGCAGCTTTAATTGCATGGGCTTATAAAGGATACTATGATCTATAGTTTCTGCAGACAGGTGGAATGTATTAAAGCTGGCATTAACTATTCCTACATGTTTAGATAGAGCTTCTTATATTTTGCTGACCGGCTTTCACTGTAGGGTGGCACATACTCTTCTAAAAACTCTAAGGTGGGGATGCCTTTATGATTACTACAGCAGAATCTTTTTCTTTTTTTAACCTTTCAAAGTAAGTGTGGTGCTGGCTGGTGTGGAATAGTGTGAACATGGCCTGTGGGGCGTTGACGGCAAAAAATTCTTCTTTATTTATTATTTTGGGGGAATTGATACAGAAATAAAAGACGGAGGCAAATTTACCAAAACATCCCAACAGCTAAGATTCATCAGACATGTTAGGTCCATAATTGGGACAAACAATAAGGTGAAGTTTGATTTTTTTTTTTTTTTTTAAGTCAGAGACTGCACCTATTATAAAAAAAGAAAACTAAAAACACACTTCACTTTAATTTGAATGCTGGCACCTTCATAGTAGTGACACACACCACTTGACCACTTGCAGGTGTGCATTTGTGCTGTGCTGGGTTGCGTCTGTTGTGCGAACACAGCAGACTTTTGACTTGAACTTTTTTTTGAAAAAGTGGAAGAAGTTGCAGGAATTTAAACCTGGTGAACAGGATGGGCTGTGGACAATAACATGATGTCACATGCTGCTATTTTTCCCGTCTGATGGTAGAGCACATTAGCTGATGTCATATTTTTCTCCTCTGCTTTAGTAGTTTGGATGAAGTTAAGCGACAGTGGCCTTTATGATAAAATAGTACTAAAAGTAATTAAGGGTACTAAAAATCAGGAAAGTAAAATTTCTGGACACTTTTCTCTCAGGCCATTTGAAGTGATGCAGGAAGATTTGTGAGGTCTTTTTATGCTTTTTTTTTCCCTTTTACACCTCGTGGTTAGAGGTCTTAAGTAGGTACCTTAAATTAATGACCCTTTAAGGAAAGATCGTGTCCTTCATCTTAGCTCACCTCATTGTTCTGTCATCCACTCACTTTTTGATCTACCGCTAACAATGATCTGCTCCACCTTCAGCACATTCAGTCATGGTCGCTGCCAGAACACCCACAGCATCTGTCACATTCACAGGCGTGTGTGCAGTATGTAATAATGAGAAATAGATGGGCACACACAGGTTAGCATGACACTGTCCTGTTTTACACTCACATATTTTTCTCGTTGCCTTTACTAAAATTACTAAAATATGCCTTTTTTAAATTAAAAAACACATTCATAGTTATATTTATATGAAAAGTACAAAACATTGGCATTATGCGCTTTCCTTTGTTGGCAAAGGAAAGAATACCAACTCCTTTCTTTGCCTTCTGAACTGTGTTACCACTAGGGCTGCTCGATTATGGCAAAAATGATAATCACGATTATTTTCACTGAAACTGAGATCTCGATTATTTGACGATATTTATTTAACAATAACAATGTATTGAATAATGACTTTAAAGATTGTCAAAAAATAATATAAAATGGTGTGCAAATACTGATAACAGTGCAAATGTTTGCAATATAAAAAATAAATGAAAAATGTAAACATCTATGTTTAGTGAACTTTGCAGTGTTGCTCTGTGGGGCATCTACGACACTGTAGCAGAGTTTACACACTGTCTACTTGATCCACGTCTGACTCCGCGAACCCATAATGTTTCCACACCACTGAAGTTTTTTGTACCTCTCTTTTCAACCAACAGCAGTCACTTTTCTCTCCAAATAACTTCTGCTTAGCTTTCCGAGCTTCCCTCGGGTCCTCTAATCAGCGGTCCCCAACCCCCGGGCCTCGGACCGGTACCGGTCCGTGAGTCGTTTGGTGCCGGGCCGCGAGAGTTGAGGCTCAGGTGTGAAATGTATAGTTTTCAGGGTTTTTATCGGTTTTCAGCGTTATTTTGTTATCGTTTTTATCGTTTACTCGGTTTTCCTTGGTCTTTTCACGTGTGTTATGAATAAATATTCTTTTTTTCGGTACCGGTACTAGTTTTATTTTGTTGTATTTATCCGCGACACCTTAAAGGCTGGTCCGTGAAAATATTGTTGGGCATAAACCGGTCCGTGGCGCCAAAAAGGTTGGGGACCGCTGCTCTTAATTGTTGTGACACGTGTTCGAAATGCAGAGAGGTGCACTCGATTTGCCACACGGAGCAGCGCGAGAGTAAAGCACGAGGGAGGGGCTAATAATCGGCTCAGTCATTTTTAATGATCGTTGAAAGCCCAGATCGTAATCGTGATTAAAAATCGATTAATTGAGCAGCCCTAGTTACCACTATTGTTTGCTTGTGTTTTAAATCACTGCACCTTTTTTCCATTTTGATATATAAAGGACGGGGTGGCTCAAGACCTTTGCATAGTGCTGTGTATCCAGAAAGTTGCAGATTTTTAAATCAGTACTTCTGACACGACTGTGGTTTTAAACTACATTATTTTGCACTGACAGCTCATGAAATAATTCGCTTGTTTTCACTTGTTGTTTCTACAGTAAAATGAAGTGGTCATAAAAAGCTGATATATGACACAGTTAAACTCTTGTCCAGCCAAACATGAAATTAAAGTTCACACTTGAAGTGTTTGTCTGTTCAAATGTACGACTCTCCACAGGCAAACATTTATTGTGTATTGTGAATTTTTTGTTTCTCCTTTGGGAAGAGGTTTATGTTGTGAATGATCCTTTTTTTCTGACAAGCCGCTTGTCTCACGTTTTGTTTTTCTTATGTTTCTCGCTGTTTGCACACACGTGTCTGTGTGCGTGTGTCTCCTTGTACGTGCACGACCCCTCCTCTCCTGGCTGAATGCTGTGTAACCATTCCAGCGTGAGATCACTGTGAGGTACGACTGTTGGTGCTTTTTTTTTTATTACCACATCCTCAGAGTCATCTTTTTTCTGATCTTTTATGTCACCACATTTTCAAGAATGCCTCACTATTTTATTTGCAAAGACTAAACTGTTTTGTTTTTACTACAAACTCCTACACATGTCAGTGCTTCACCTGCCTTTTCACTTAATTCTATGTTTTATCCCGATTTCATTTCATAATGGTCAGAGGGTTATAATGATTTTATCATCTCTGTCTCTGTTTCATCTTTTCTTTGTTTTACTCAGCAGAACTATTTGAATGTATTCATTGTGAAAACACCTAATCAGCCTATACTTTTCAAGTTATGGATTAAAATAAAAACGTGTCATTAAACATAATTTAAAGTGTCGTGACCAGTGGCACATTTTGTGTGTAATATTTCTTGTACTGTCATATAACTACAGTATATAACCCGAATGGTGAGTTTAATAGTTTCCTGTAAGTCATTAGAAACCATTGATCACAGTTTGAGTTTAGAAATTGTGATAACAAGTTAATGAATGTCTTTATCACACTTGTTATCTTTTATTTATTCAGGTAAAAGTCTCATAGAGATCCCAGAATTGAAAAAGAAAATGAAATTCCCTTCATTCTGTCCTGGTAGTGAATAGGATCAGAAGCAATCTGGAAAACTATCATCTAGTCTGCTAATGCAGGACAACAGACAATATTTCAGTGTTTTTGTAGAGCCAGGTGCTATCTGAGCCAAGACTTCCTGTTCTGTGCACTGTTTATTTCAGTTGTTTAAATATTTAGATTTAAAAATAGAAAGAAAGGAGAAAAGCAAAATCACTGAGAAATGTGTCTCTACTCTCCACATGAATTGTATGCAAACACATCCAGCACAAATGTGATTGGTCAGAAGAAGACAAGTCGTTATGTCCTGTCTTCTATTCTGGACCAACAACCTGTTTTTCATGGTTATGAACTTAGGCAAAATTCTGATTTGGTTCTCTCAGACATAGATTGGCTAGTTTGCTGAAGTTCCTCAGGTCATGTTCACACCTAACCACAACAACATGCAGCCAGCTCAGCAAAGCATGTGCCAAGTCACATCATTTAAAAAAAAAGAAAGGCACAGAATAGACTTTATGGTGCAGGATAGAGGAGAAAGATCAGATTTTGGTGTCCACAGGATGCTGTAAACTTGCAGAACAGCTGGAGTGGAGACCTAAATTATGTGTGATCACAGGTGGTCATGTGCTCCTGTGTGTGTGAGATGAAACCTGCTGAGAAGTAGAAGTTCTTAGCTTCAGTTCACCCTTGAATGAAGATGAATTTGCAAGCCTACTTCAGCTGAAGTTTCAGTGGGTTAAATGGTTTGGTTCAGCAAATCTAAGGTCAGCTCTTAGATGGATTTGCTGCCCTCACAGCTTTTACTGAAACTAATCCCAGTTTCTGAAGTTGAGTCACCTTAAGCGAACCCCACTCGTGAGATAAATTGAAGTGAGCGTGCTCCTCAGTGCAGAGCTGGAATGTGTTTGTTCGGTGTTGTACAGCAGCAATGTGGTGAAGCTGTTTCACTGCTAATTCTCTTCTCTCTCTTCCTTTCTCTGTTTTGTTTTTTTCCTCCTCTTGTCCCTTTGTGTGTGTGTGTGTGTGTTTTTTTTGTTTTTTGTTTTTTCCTCCCTGTGTTTCCTCCTGCCTTCACCTTTAAACACTTAATCTCGCCAAACAAATATCTGTCACCTTCTTCAGAGGAAGATGCGCTGGGATATGTGAGCCTCACCTCGTGCACCTTTTTTCACTGTTGTAGTCTTTAAAAATACAGATTTGTAGTCTTAGATTTAATGCACTCAAGCCTTTTTAACTTGTTAAAATATGCACTACATATTCTGACTGTAGTTAAACCGACACGTTTGCTGGGTTTGATTCCACAAATGTCACAGTTCCATTAATCTAAGCTGTGCACAATTAAAACAAAGCATGCTGTATATTTCAGCAGCAGAGTGTGCATGAAGCAGAATAGTTTCATTGCTCTTTAGTATTCTAAGTAGCATGTGTTTGAAATGGTATGTGCCACATATGCCAAATTTTTAATTTTTTCATGATTGCTTTTATTGTTTTTCTGTTTGTGGCACGCATTGAATTATTTAAGTGCAAACTTTTATCTGGCATTATGATCAAAACGTTCTGAGAACAAAAGCCTTGCTAGATTTAAGAAAGCTTCCAGTACCACGAACAATGGAGCAAGAGAGGTGAAGAGTCCACTGTTTCTAAATCTAAAGACTCTACATCAGGTGAAAAGCCAGGGCAGGATCAAGTCCTTCATTTATTGACATTTACGGAGTTTTGCATTCTGAATTTGCCCCTCAGAGCGATACTGTCGATTCCTGAAGTGTCAGGGGAACACTGATTGAACACTATGTTAAATAAAGCAAGGCTTTTAATGCTGTGTTTCTAAAAGTCTGGCAGCTGACACACAGAATCAGCTTCTTCCTCGACTTTTGCTTTAAAATCAAAAAGGCTTGTTAAACCGTGTAATGTGGGGCGAGTTACACAAAGATGCCTCATGCTTATGCTGGGGTGGCCAAACGCTGTAATCCCGTAGAGCTGCCCGCTCTCCATGTTTATCGTTAATGTAGGAAGCAGTGCCACTGACATTAGTCCTGATTATAGCAGTTAATATCTACACAGACTGGTGAGATGGATGGACGTCTTGGCTAATTTATTTAAAAAAGGAAACTCCGCTTATCTTTGTGAAACCGGCCCCTCATCAGTTAACCTTAAAATGTCTGCTTTGCAGAGCGTTTGGTCGTCGGTGTTTGTAAGCAGTGCACTCTCTGTAGTGGCTTGTGGTAGGACTTAAGATGCTTGCAGCTTCTTAATATAACCTCTTTGAGCATCGTTCTGTGTCGTGTGATTTTGTGATTCTGGGTGTAAAAAGTTGCTCATTGATTACAGATTTGATATTTCAAGGCAGTTAATGAAAATGACACTTGAACCGTTTTTAAACAGCAGATATGAGAACTGATATGCATATATTGAAGCCTTTCTGTTTACATCAGGGTAGTTCTGGCTCATTGGTCAGCTGACTGATTACATCACTATGCTGGATGATTATTAGATGTCACTTAAATATGAAAACCCCCCCAAATAAGTACTAATTAAATCAATTTCTGAATTAATGAAATGATTTTAGGTTACATTTGTATTAGTACATATTTGAGCAGCTGTACAATACCCAGCCTTTTGAAATATTTGTTACAGAACCTAAAATACTAGTTTGTTTTCAATATTTTCTTTCAGAATAATAAAAAAAGAGATGAAAAATGAACTGATTGGTTCTGATTAGTTAACCTGCAAATCCAGAAAAAGTATTTAGTTGAATGAATGTAGACACGTCTCTTACTTTGGATGCATGAATGTGTTTTGTTTGCCGCAGATCGGCTCTGGCCTCGGCTCACCAGGGTCAGCCATTACCCAAAACCCTCAGCGTGATGGAGAGCACGCCACAAGTCCGTGGCATGCACACCATAATCAGGTCAGAACGAACACTCTTTCATACGCTCATTTCACAAGCAAAGGCTTGTTAAAATTGGCCAGTGAGTAGGATTTAGAGACACCTAGCTGTGAAGCTGCAGATTTGCAACCAAACCACCTCTCGTACTTTACACGTTTTTACAGGCCTACTGTGGGCACCACTTCAAAATAAAATAAGAGACAGGACCTTTCTATAGTGACAGTTTTCTAAAGCTGCCCGCTGCCTTCATAATTTCATTGAAGATGGCAACAAAGTGGAGATGACATTTCCTTGCACTTCAAAATAAATCACTTCCTGTCAATTCTTTGCCCAGTATTGCGAGAGTTAAAACTTGCAGGTTAAACGCGACGATAAACACGATAATATCATGTTTCAATATATCTTTTAGTAAATCTAACAGTGTGCAGCAGATCATTGAAACCAGTGCTTGTGTGGTGCAGTCAGCACAGGTGAGCTATGGTGAGCTATCCCAGGTGGGATGTGGATCACGAGAAGAAAATATTTAAAAGTATAAAATTTCTTTAAAAATTATAATCAAACAGGAGCTTGCTACTTGACTTTTTATTAGGCCATAAAAAATCACTCATTTACACCAAGAAGTTTTCACCTGTGAACATAAAAGGTTCGAACTTTTCTTTTTAAAAAATATAAAAAAGCAGAGGGTCATCCTGTTTGCATCTGCCGTCTGTGTTTGTGTAGGAACAGGGAAACTAACCGAGATGAGTTTATCTTCTACTCCAAGAGATTAATGAGGCTCCTGATAGAGCATGCCCTCTCCTTCCTGCCTCTCAAGGTGAGTTTTTGCATGAAGATTTTTAACTGAACTCCTGCAGAGCACATTTTTTTCTACTGTTGCTTATGCTCCATAGCAGGTTGGCGTTTCTGTTCTGAGCAGGAAGTCTACTAATAACATTTTTAATAGTAGCAGCATCAACTCTTGCCAAGATTTGTCTTGATGCATGCTCAGTCATCCAGCTAGGTTGAATCCATTCATCTGGACGTCGCGTTTTCAGACTGAGTGACGAAATGTTTCTCCCACTGAAAATGCTACGTCCAGATGAACAGATTCAACGTTTTGGGATTTTGCTAAGATTGATTTACTTCAACCTTTAATTTCCTTATGTTCCTCTTGGCTCTTTCTCCTCCTCTGCAGTCAGTGTCTGTGGAAACGCCACAGGGTAGCATCTATGAGGGGAAGAGGCTGTGCGGTAACAGAGTAAGTCCTTTAAGATGACATTAACAGTTACTATAATGAGAGGACATTTAACTTAAGATGATAATTTTGCACATATGTAAAGATCTGGAGGAGCCGAAGGTTTAAGTGCACATAAATTTTAAACCTTTTAGTGTTTTCTGGTCCAGATAAGCTGGATCGCTCTAGAAAACCTCACAAAAATGTCTGTTTTTCCAGATAACGGGTGTTTCTATCCTGAGGGCGGGAGAGACCATGGAGCAGGCTCTGATGGCTGTGTGTAAAGACATCAGACTTGGAAAGATCCTCATTCAGACCAATCATGACACAGGAGAACCAGAGGTGTGTGTGTGTGTGTGTGTGTGTGTGTGTGTGTGTGTGTGTGTGTTTTAGGCAATACTATAAAAGTTTTATCAGTGTGGCAACATTAAAAACACAATTTTACATGTCAGATCTAGCTGGTTCTTCGTGTTCGACTCTGTGTTGTCCGAACAGGATTGTCTCTTTAATAAGTTGCTTGTTTGATTCTTTTTTCCACAGTGCTAATTATTGTATAAGTTAGATTTTTATGTTGTATAGATTTAATAAGCTTTCTCACTGTTTTTTTTCTCTCCATCCTCCAGCTTCATTACCTTCGTCTGCCCAAAGACATCAGTGAAGACTACGTCATCCTCATGGACAGCACCGTGTCCACTGGAGCTGCTGCGCTCATGGCGGTCAGAGTTCTGCTGGTAGGTTGGCCCCACGTCTTCACGGCTCAGTTGTTCGTACCTCAAAATACGTGCTAGGTTAATATTGCCTGTCTTGACCCAAGAGCAAAAAGACATTGTTTTGCTAACAGACTTTCACTTCCTGGTTAAATAAAGGTGAAAACTGGTGTCCTAAAAAATGCTGATGTTTTTAAATTCTCTCTAAGCTACCTTAGTGTGATTACTGCAGGGATTAGGCTGTTTGGCCAGCTTCAACCCTTCAGGGCTGAAGCGTCTGTTTCAGGGTAGGCAAACAATGAAATGCTTGTTTTTAAAAGACACCATCAGTTTAATAAAAGTGCTACAGGTGATTTATTTTATCCATTATAAAACATTGTGCAGGCTCAGGTCATTAGTATTTATTACCCTGTGATGCTGCTAATGAAGCCGAAGTTATTATGTAAATATATGAAATTATTAATTCTGGTTGGATGTGTTCTTTCACCGACATCATCTAGAAATAAGTTCTGTGTTTCTCCACATGAAGGACCACGATGTAGCTGAGGATAAGATCTTCCTGTTGTCCCTGCTGATGGCTGAGATGGGGGTCCACTCGGTGGCCTACGCCTTCCCTAAAGTTCGGATCATCACCACCGCCGTAGACAAGGAGGTCAACGACCAGTTCCACATCATACCAGGCATCGGTGAGTACATGCGCTCTGGCTTTATCAAAGTTCATTTATCATCTGTTTGAAAAACATTGTACTTTTAATAGACGATTAACATGATTTATAGAGTTTTAAGCATAATTAGCCCCATAAATCTTCTGGTTTTGCCAAAAACAAAACAAAACAGTGTGTTAAGAAACTTTACTGACAGCATATCTAGGGTAAAGTGTCCTGATAAGAAACAAGGACTGTGTCAGAGGCCTTAATGGAAGAAATTAATTGACTTTGCAGAGCTGGAAGAGATCAACAACCAAGTTTGTTTTTTGCCCTCTGGCCTTCAAATGTATTTTTAGCCTTTATTGACAAACAGTGGGAGGCTAGAAGAAAAGGTCACCTATAAATCAATAAGAGGCATTAGGTAAATCATCTGTGAATTACACAAAGTACAAAACCATTGCTGCATGGATGAAAGCTCTACTGTTTGCAGACAAAATCTAGCACCAGCAGAGCGGCTACAGGGTGTTTGAGAGTTTGGGAAAGCCACAGAAAAGTCAGTGGTGTGTTTTAGGTTTATTTAAAGTAGATTATTAGCCAAGATTATAAATATTTTAATAGCAAGGTAAAGGGAGTTATTGGGAAGGTTTACAATGTAAACATTTGCTCGAAAGAGCTCTGTTCTTTATACACACTGTAATCTCACATCTAAATCAGTGGCAGCAAAGGTGCAAAAATGATCTTAGAAATTTCCCACTGTGGATATAAATGAGCTTCTAGGTACACAGTGTAGCTTCTAATCTTATAAAGTTAGGAAAAGGGTAAAAAAAAAAAAAGGCAGTTATGCTCTTTAAAATCTTCCATATTCGCAATGGATGTCACCCACTACAGAGAACGCAGTAAAGAAAAGTCCAACTTTTTCTGTCCCATCTCCTTTCACCTGCTCCTCTCAGGGAATTTCGGAGATCGTTACTTCGGCACCGATGCTCCGTCGGACTGGTGTGAAAGCGACGAGGGGATGGAGTTCTGAGGAGAGAGGGCCAATCATGGAGGTGCAGGGTTGTTACAAAAGCACTTAGTCACTGGAAGAAGAAGACAGCTGATTGGTGCCATTGATGTCCTCCTGAACAGTCAGCTTTTGCTCTACAAACTGCTTCCCATTCACAATGATATGTTTTAAGGTCAGTTTGGTTATTAAAGAAGTCAGGAGCCAAAGTTGAAAGTGTTAGCTGTCCTGCAGGATGTGGGATGCTTCTAAAAAGATGATATACCATTAAGTTATAATTTAAAAAGGGGAAACCTAAAGCTACCTATTGAAAAAGAGAACTAATTCTGGTGTTAATAATTTTGCCAGTGATGTGTTTTTGTTGCTGAAGCTGCAGCCCGTGAGCCTTCAGGGGTGATGTTTAGATTTGCATCAGTTTACTGGAAACGCTGACCTTCATAACCTGCATAATGTAAATAAAATGACTAATTGACAGATTTTAAAACCCAGCTGATAAGTTAACTGGAAGATCCAGCTCCAGCGACGCTCAGTTATAATGATGTATAAGCAGTTTATGAAAATGGTCACTTCCTGGTCCTGGGTCAGTCAATAATAATGTTATCATTTGCTTTGCACATATACATAAAGGCGAGCGTGGACAGTTTTAGGTGATGCGTCTGGCCTAGTTAGCGTTGTAGCTTGGTGTTTTTCTCTCCTAGCTTAAAGCTCTCGTAAGAATCAGTGTATTCCAGCTTTGCTCTGCTGCTGAAGCTGCAGCTGTCTGTACTGTAAAACACTTTTATCTCAGGCGACTTCCACTGAAAGGGACAGCAACGACTCATACTTGAAGAAGACTGACCGAGTGAAAAGGTGAAAGGTTTTAGCTTCCTTTTTATTCGGTTACTCTCCTGTTAAATTGTTTTTTTTTTTCTCAGTGTCTTTGACTTTATGGTTCTTGTACAGCAATAAGAGAGCCAGGATATCCCAGTTAGTTATTTTTTATTGAAGCAATTTACATTTTGAGATTTTAAACATTTCTGCCAAGCTTCAGCTGCTAATTGAATCAACACACAACTAGGGAATGCTTTGTACTGTATTTCTTGTCAGCTCTTGACCTGAAACCCCTGTTACTGTGAGATTTTATTGATTCTCATCAACAGAAAACATCTTAAACCAAATGACAGCAGGGGTCTTTGCTGCTATAACGTTTTGATTTAAAACAGAGCTGCATTCAAATTTCCCAGATTTTGATTGGCTTTAAGTCTTAGTAGCATTTGTGTAAATGCCACACACTGCTTCTGTTTGCAGACATTTTTAAAAAATGTTTTCTTATTTATTTATTGTATTGTATGAGGGTTCTTCACACATTCAACACATAACAGATGTTTATTCAAACTGCATCGTGAAAATGTTGTTTGCATGTTATATGTTTTCAGTTCTGTACTCTTATCCAGTGCCGTATCATTTTATTTAATGACAGTTTGATTTGAGAAACACAGATTTAAAAGCAGTTTAAATTTAGCTCTTTCAGGTGCTTCAATGCTTAAAAGCCTCACCTGTGTACCTGCACCTTACAAGGCCTCATTTCCACCACACAGTGCGACTGATTCTTGGTACCACCATTTTTAGTGTTTTAAGCAAGCTAAGAAAATGCTGACATTCTGCATTTCCAAAGCCACATACGTGCCATCGTTGCTCTTCATGTGTTTTGCTTCGTGTAATGTTGCACCTTGCTGTGATGGCTGCTCTTCTCGACGTTGAGGTGAAGTGAGAAGCTGGTACCAAAAAGCGAGTAAAGTTGATGATGAGGCTTTGGGGAGCAGGAGCAGCAGCTGTGTGGATATTGTTACACATGTGCCAAATGTCCACTGTGAGCAAAACTCTAAAGCCGGGATGTCAAACATCTGTTCACAGCCCACAAATGGCCACAAATAATCTTAAGTGAGCCACGCCCGTAAGATTATGTATGTGTCGTCTTTGTCTTCTTCTTCCAACTGCTTCAATTCAGGGTTACCACATCGGCCCCTATCTCACCCTGTCCCTAGCACACCATACCAGTTACCCCACTCCCTCGTTACTTGTTGTTAATTTACATTTTCTTGTTTAATGGATCATCCATTTAGAAACTATATTTTCTGCATCCTACAAAAGTGCAATCTCAACAGTATACCTCAGCTTTTCCACATTCACAGAGTCTGTTGTCATTTCAGTTACCAATGACGAAGGTGTTAACTTGTCTAGATTTAAAACTATTAACTTTTCAGATGTTGTCACTCCTTGCTAGTGAAGCTGAGATCTCTCCCAGTTTTTACACTTTGTGAAGTCATCAAATGAGCCAAAATGGACCTGGTTCTGGTCCCCCCGGGCTGCATGTTTGACACCCCGTGCTCTCAAATAACTCTATTTCTTCTGACTTTATGCAAACTGAGTCAATAAAAAAGGTCACGTTAGAGCAAATTACAACACGTTACTTGAAAAATGTGTTCCGGGGACAGTATTGACCTCTCCTTGAGTGATTTACATTTTGGTTTCCTGGTAAGCCATTCCATTGTCATATTTATGCCAGTTACACCTGTTTGTAAACCAGAAGTCCCATTGTAATAACTTTTCTTTCTTTTTTTGTTTCATTTATCGTAAGTGCCACTTCACTTGAACAGAATAAAAATCATTGCAATTTGCTTCCTGTCATGTTGTTATTCTGGAGTTGTCCTCTAGAGGGCAGGGGTGTGCCTATGTTATTGTGTACAGCGGAACTGACGCAGACTACAGTTCCTATGCTGTCTTCACTGGTCGTAGTAGATCACGATTTCTTCTGCCCTTATTGTTTGCAACAAAGCTAAATAAATTGTTGATTACTAATCAATTTACGCAGATGTAATGAATACTGTGTTAGTCAAAGTTAAGTAAACTCTAAAGTAATCTGTAAAAATCACTTAAATAAACTGAAATGACAATAATATAGAGTTAATATAAACTAATAAAAACGTTGTGTACTTAAAATACTAAAAGAATTCAGGAAAATATCTTTGAGACTGGGAAGCCTACATGTCTGTGTTACCTGGAGCCCCTTTTTATTGTATTGGAATTTTTAGAAGACCTTTAATTGTGCACCAGGTTTTTTAAATTGTTGCACTGGAAGAATTACCAATATAATAAATACAAAACTTGAGACTAATAAGACCCAACTTGATTGACAACTTGTTTAAACTGTAAAGATGTAACTGATGTGAGCCTAACGAAATAAGTGTATTTAAAAAAGAAACAACAGTATAACACACAAATTTGTATTCATATTTTTCTGTGCTGTACAGTTGGAGTACTGCAAAGTCGGAGCTGATTTCGTGCCGTGAAAGCATCTCCGCCTGTTTCCTCAGGGAAGCGGCATGTGTACAGTTTTATTTACATTAACCGCAGCTTGCCAGTTTACGGACCTTTAAGTTAACTACGGTGAGCTGTAAAGGTGAGTTAAACAGCAGCTGCAATAATGTTAAACGGAAAGTTACAGAAACGATGAAAGACTCAGCAGTTCGTTATTCTTGATTTAAAGTGTGAGTTGCTACAGTGTGTTACAGTGCAGTTTAGTTTAGTTTCGTGAGCTAAATGAGTGATTGAAAGTTAGTGCTGTGATTTAGAGACGCTAATGACGCACTGTGCAAGTCGTAGGTTCCGTGGAACGTTAGCTTCGCCAGCCAGCACGAGACCGAGCCTCAAGCCAAACGTCATAAAAAAAAAGATTTTGCAGTTAATCTCAGCTGTCGTAAAACTAGGCATCTATTAACAACTTCGGTAGCTTGAGAGAAAATGTTAGACCCAGTGTTAGAATTCGGCATTGACAAAATTTACCGAAACACGAATACTTTAATAAAATGTTAACTTTGAGTCAGCAGTTGACCATAAGTGTGATGTAACTGAATGGAGAGGATTAGCTAGCCGTTTGACTGAATTTGAAAGAGTGAGCTAACCTCTTCGATATAGGTCTTGGGATACATTTAAGTGTTTTAAAACCCTGAAATAATTTTTAAAAAACAGCCCGAAGTTTACACTAATGGGCAATCACTAATGGACAGTTTAACTGAACTTGTTAGTGGTATCGCTTGATTTGAATCACGTTACAAACCGGCGGGCGGGGTGATTGAGCAGAAAAGTCTGCATTTGCAACAACCTTTTATTTTTCTTTCTTCCTAGGACGAGGAATGGCAGGCCTTTGGAGAGGCTACCAGGCCTTGATGACTAAATACCCCTGGACAGTCCAGATAGTGACAGCGGGTAGGACAACCTTATCACTGCACATAAAAATAAGTTACACTCTGAAAGCGCAAACGTAAATGTAGAAAAGCTGCAGACAGATGTCACATGAGAAGGTGCAGAAACGATCTCGGGTACACCACACACTGACCTTTGTTGATTAAAATAAAATGAAGGGTCCCGTTTCAGCTTCTGGTTGACTTTACAAACCTTTGCTCCAGTTTAGCCTGTGTCTATTTGTACACTAAAGGTCATTGTACTGTGATCAGGAATAAAAGCAAATGAAAAAAAAAAAAAATCAATAATATGTGTATGATATGTACATCTATTCAAGAAGGTTGTAGAGTCGTACATACTCATGAGAACATCAAGTTTGCATATATTTTTACAGGATAAGTGATCAGAACATCCAGACGAAACCATAAATATATTGATTTAACACACACACAAAAACATTTGAATTGAACTCTGTTTGCCCAAAATGTGATACAGAGAGCTGAAGTATGCTGATAAGTTTAATATGATGCAGGTATTAGACCAAAAATATTTCTGTAACTGTTGTGTAGCACTTTTGGATTTCATAGCGTTGAAAATGGCTTTTAGAGCTCTGGTGGATTCACACATTGGAGCAAGTTTCAGATGTAAATGATCTAACCTAAGCAGTTAGTGTTGTATTAACCCTTTACTTTTTTCAGAAGGCTGTAGTTTTAAAGTACTGTTTGCAGTACTATTTAGTCACCACTAGATAGAGGCAGAGGTTTGACCTCGCAGCTAGAGCAGCTAAAAGGGGCCTCTCTGAGGAATTTAAAAAAAGAGAAATCAGTTTCCTTATTGACAGTCTTTATGCATTTTCAAAGTTTTTAATTTCAGCTGAGTTTGTGAGTTTCCTACAAAAAAACGAAAGGAACGACGCTCCTGAGGTTAGTGTTGACACATCATGAATTTCTGAGCAGTTGGTCTGTTTTTAAATTGTTTTTGTTATAACTACATGTTATGACACATGAATTTAGTTTATCTTATTATTCCATTATGTCCAGCTGATGTCTAATCAGCTGACAATTGTGAGTATTTATACTGATACTATGCTTATTATTCCTAATCAATGGAGCTGAACAGCCAGCATCGACCTAACATGTAGTTACATCTGCAGGTAGGTGCACGTCAGGTTACAGCACAGGGGTTCAGAGGGGTTTACTGTGATTACATAAGTGTGGTGTAGATTTCCTGCTGAAGCATAAATCAGTAGTTGGTCAAACCGAAGAAGTTTTAGTGCCTTCTTGTTTTTTTTTTTCTTTCTTCCAAGCCCTACCATGACCTGGATAATTGAGAACCTACACAGACTTATTGTGGATAAATTACAGACAACCATTCACGCTCACATTCACACCTATGGGCAATTTGGATTAATCAATTAACCTATCCCCACAAACTGTGTGTCTTTGGACGGTGGGAGGAAACCACGCAAACACGGGGAGAACATGCAAACTCCATACAGGAAGACCCCCCGCCTGATGGTCGAATTGAACTCAGGACCTCCTTGCTGTGCGGCAACAGTGCTAACCACCGTGCTGCCCACTATAATAAAGTGAAAAGCTAATAAGTGGAGTAATTTACCACAGTGCTTACTGAGGTCCTGACTCAAGCTGGAGATATTAAGGCCTTTAAATGAGTTGCTGGACCAATTTATTTTTATTTTATAAAGTATTTATGTTAGAAACAAACAGAAGACTTGAAGAGGACCTCTGTGAAATCTCTGCAGTGTTAAGCAGGATTGTTTGTCTAAAATTGGTTTATAAATAAAAAATTAGCAGTGACTCAGGAAATTCGTGGATGACGCCAATGATGATGAGTTAATGGTGGCTTGTTGGTGACAACCCTTTAATGCCTGTTAATAAGCAGTGTGAAACAAATGAAGACAAGAGCTCTGTGATGAAATCCTTTTGAAATCTCATTTGTTCGTATAAATAATTTATATTGGTAAGATATATTACGGAGAAGAAAAACAACTGAGTCTGTTTGAGGGACACATTGCGTGACCATCGCCAAGTTGAACTCGGATGGGAGTTTGTACTTTTGGACAGTTTTGTTGCATTTTAAAGATACTTTTTGTAAACGCCCCCTGCAAAATGTCACTTAAACTTTCACCACTAGGTGGCAGTATTTTATCAGTAGTTGTGTTAAAATTTGATCTCAAGAAACTTTTCCTTTTTTCCAGGTCGAGTTTGACTTCAGCTAATATCTCTTTAAGACAATGCAGATTTTTTAGTAGTTCACATTTGGTTGGGAGCTTTTGTTAATTTTGGAATGCTTATAAAGTATTTTAACACATTATTTTCAATATTAACAGTAAAGTTGATTCTTTGAATACATTTTTTGGCATATTTGCAGTTATTATGCATTAATTACAAGAGTGCTGCCTAATCAGATTCTCACTGCAGGAACAGTAACATGTCTGCACGGATCATATCTGTAGAAGATTGTGCTCAGGGGACTGAGATGCAGTTTCAACTCTGTTTGACCTCCAGGGTCTTTAGTGGGTGTCGGTGATGTCATCTCCCAGCAGCTGATCGAGAGGAGAGGATTGGCTAACCACAACGTGCAGAGGACGGCTAAGATGATGAGCATTGGTTTCTTCTTTGTGGTAAGTATCTTTCTGACTCTCAGTTCATTTACTTTTTTAAAATTTTCCAAATACTTTTGATAGGTGTTACATGCTTGATATTTTTTGTAGATCTAGAGAAACTGTGTGAATCATGAAGAAATAGAATAATATTTTAGTTCGTATGAAAGCAAGTCTAGCCTCTCAGCAGCTATTTTTGTGATGCCTGTCGGTGCATACCCGGGTCATTATGTTAAGCATTTAAAACAGTAATTAGCGCTCACCAAGACATAAAAACTGCATCATAGAATCAAATGTGTTTAAAATTTGTTATCATGGGAGGCATTATCTCCTTTTTTTTTTTTTATAGATGATGGTTCAGTGTGTCCTCTGCTAAAGGGGGTGATAAGGGAAACAAAGGATTTGGAAAATTCATACATTTTTTATTGTGGTCGCTATGCTGACACTTCCAAGTCATTTCATACAGAAACGTTCCCAAACTCAACCAGTGAATCATGCTTCTTTATTATAGACAACCACAGTTACTCACAGCAGTCATTCCCAAACTCTGTGTCCCGAAATTGTGTGTTACGCTACATAGTGCTAACTATTTATATATGATATAATGTAGTAGGAGATTTACAATATGGAAGGTTTTCTGTAAGATTTCTTTTGCCTCCTCAGAGGACACCAAATGAGCACCTTTGTAAAACAAAGTCAACATTTTAAAACAAAGTTTTAAACATACAGAGGCAGGCCTTCTACTGTGCAGATAACACACAGTACAACACTGTGCTGTGCAAATTTAGAGTTTAACTTAAACTGTGTTATGTGTTTCAGTTGATTCGATCTATGTCAGTGTGGCTCCCTGGAAGAAGAAATGTTGCCCATTACTTAGAAAGAATACAGGTTTTTAATTAAAATTCCTTCTTCTTCCTTCTTTACTGTTTGGTTAATTGTTTAAATTGAGGAAGTTAATATAAAGCAAAAAGAAAGATTCCTGCTTGTTTGTGCATCTGTAAGCAATGACTTTAAGTATGTGTGTTCATGATGTACTTGTCTGATCTGTGTTACTTGTTATATACCACTCATTCATGTCTTTGTATGTTTAATTCATCAGTATTTCACTAACTGTGACAGCTGCACAATTCACCCTCCAAGTAGCTCATTTCTTTCTGACGTCGCTGTGACGAAGGCAAAGTTTATTTATGTTTCTGTAATTATCTGAAGCTCCTTGTCTGGAAGGTGGCTATTCAGCACACACAGGACTTGAGACGACATGTTTATTGGCAGCTATATTCATGCATCATGTATCGTTGTCCTTCACATAAATAATGCATCCATTTGTTGGTTGAATTCGGTTTATCTTCAGTCAGCCTGCTCGTGCTTCCGTTTAAGGAGGGAAGCTGTTGACAGAAAGCTGCTGAGTTCTTTTGGAAAATGTTTTTAACATTGGACATAAATTTAAAATGTAAAACTTTTAATGTAAAAATTTGATAAAACACTATTTTTGTATCTTTATGGCCTAAGTTTTGTATTTTGTGGTAGTGGAGAAGAATTCCCTGTTCTGTTGTTACTTGTGCATCTTCTGCAAGATGCAAACGCAGAGTTACAGGACTCGGCACATAACCCCCCCCCCCCCCCCCCTCCCCCACCAAACAAACAAAAAATACTTGATTTTTATCCAATCTCATCTTCAACATCATCTTTTTTTGCACCTCTGGACGTCTGTTTTTTGTTTGGTGTTCAGCTGAAGTCTTATACTTTCCTTGGTTCCCCACTATTGTGCCAAAGTGTCAGTCCATCTTTGTAACTTTTATTTTGGGAACAGGAAGGAGTTGCAAAACTAGCAAGTATGATGGGTTTGTTAATAAATACTTTCCTTGAGGATCACAGCCCACAGTGGTGTACAACTGTTCACAATAATGACTGTTCATCTGAGCTCACAAGTGATGGCCCTCATTATAAAAGCTGGAGAATTTGATTTCAAGAAGTACTCTGTAGTTTTATGGACACAACTAATGTGACTTTGAGGAGGAGTGATCTGAAAACAGCAGCTGAGCTGTCAGCAGTCTGAGGAGAGATCCCAAATCTAAGCCAGGTCATGTTTTTTAATTTTATCAGCAGCAATTTAGAACTTTGTGATTGCACCAAATTTTGACTGATTTTGAACAAACTCCATGTCAGTGTCAGTTTCTCTCTTGTGGACCTGTGTTGATTTGTGAAGGACACACATTTACAGAAAATTGCAATTAGACATAAAGGTTTGTACAGTTCACATAGCAAATTGTTAACTTTGGTTCATTTTGTGAGTTCATTGTGAATAAATGGCTGAATATTTAATGCACAAACCAAAAAGCAAAGATTTGATGTTTTTATTTTTTATGAAATCCATCATCGGTTTTCTGCTTCCATTGCAGTTAAAGATATTAGAAGAGAATTAAGTGGAGAATTTCAAGAGTAATATAATGATGGTAATTTTATTTCTGTTGCAATAAAGGGCCCTGTCATCGGCAGCTGGTACAAGGTTTTGGACCGACTGGTTGTTGGAGGAACCAAAAGCGCTGCCATGAAGAAAATGCTGGTCGACCAGGTGGGACGAGCATCTTAAGGACCCTTAATCGTCGTCGTCTTCTTGTTGTTGTTCTTGTTGTTGTTCTTGTTGTTGTTGTTGTTCTTCTTCTTCTTGTTCTTCTTGTTCTTGTTCTTGTTCTTCTTCTTCTTCTTCTTCTTCTTAGCAAACCGAACACCAGCTCAGCAATAAAAACAGCTTTCTGTGTGTATTTGGCACTCGCACTGAGCTTGTTAGTTGTGGCAAACAGAGTGGATGAATCCTGACTGCTCAGATTGTTTTGACTGACAGATGAGTCTTTGTTGTCCTGATAGGAGGAAACTCTTGTTAGCAGACTGTTTTCCCTTTTTGTGAAGCTTTTGAGCCGAGAGGCTGAGTTATGCAACAGAGCTCCAGTTTTTGCCCCTCAGCTGTAAGTTGGTGGGGTATCGTTGTCATCTACAGGGTGAGCGGACACCCACGTTTGTGAATGCGATAACTCAAGAAGGAAGTCACAGAGGATTTTCAAATTAATACCTTAGGTGTATCTACTAGGGTGCTGAGTGGTAGCACTGGTATTTTGTAGTTGCTATCTAAAGTAGAACATACTTGAAATGTTGTTTACTTTGTATAATGTTTCAAACACACATGATGTCAGATTAGTTAAGAGTTGCAGGTGCAGTTTGATTACTCCTGACTTCGGTTGCTTAGTTATATTCCAGTTTATTCTGACAAAGCTTGATATACAGTTACTTTGCATTGATTGATTTATAAGTGCTGCAGAACAGCTGTCATCTGTTTAGTTTAAGCCTCTGTTTATTTACTGCTTCATTCATAGAAAGAGAGGAAACAGGGTTCAGCGCCAGCGAGTGGCCGATGGTGGTAGAACAACTTTGAACCAGGAATTCCTGTTGTAATTTAATAAAATAAGAATATTGCTGAATATAACTGACTATCATTTTTGGCATTGAGTAGCAAAAGCTGCAACGTTTAAATGTTTAGTCGACTAGTTGCACATAACTATAATCTGTACCTCATGCTTCCTGAATGAATCATTAACTTTAGATTAAGGTACACAAATATATCAGTAAAATTATATAGCATAAACTTGGAATGCAACTTGTCTGTAAATGTCTAAAAACTAGTCATTTTTGGTAGCTTCATGCTGCCCCCTGCTGTGTTTCAGTGAAACTGCAGCAGAGCAAAAAAAAAACAGTATCTGCTTGTTACTGAATAAAATATTTACTGGAGCAAAGGGTCCACTTGCACGCTTGAATAGTGATCCAGTCGCACTGTCTGCGCTGCTCGCTTCACCTCAGTGTGCATAACAAACAGCAGCACTTGAAAGATTTAAGGTGATGCAGCTGTAGCGTCTTCCTGCGTCAGACCTGATCAGCCAGAAGAAGTCGAGTGACTGTTCATGTAAGATTCATACTAGGAACAGTTTAACCTCAGTCTTTCAGATTTCTTAGATTATCACTGGTATGTATTTTATTACTTAATTACTTAAGTAATAGACTCAGTTTGTTACTTTGTTTCTGGACTCCATCAGCTTCTATGGAGTAGCAGCTAAGCATCCCAAGATCCTCGGAAAAACAAATACAATCGAACGAAATGAATGAAACATCAAGAAAGTAAGACAAAAAGAAGAATGACAGCGAAGGAAAGAATTCATCCTCCATGATGTTTCTTTAAAGACTTCCTTTTCCGGATGTGCTGCAGGAAAATGTTTTGTCACAAGTAGATTAATTAGATATTTATCACCCAATTTCTCATAATCAAAAGTCATGTTCTGTTTTTAGGTTGCACGTTTACTGCTCAGTTTAGGTTGATGTCACACTGCCAGAGGGGAGCTTTTTAAATAAAACTGACCTGAAATCTGCTGATTTAGGCCACAGCAGTTACACTTATGATTAACTTCGGATTCTTCTTCTTGTTTTTTTGGTTTGTTTCCTTACAGCTGTGTTTTGCGCCGTGCTTTCTGGGAGCCTTCCTCTGTATCTCTGGTGCGCTGAACGGACTGACAGTCGAGGAGAACGTCACCAAGCTCAGGAGGGTGAGTGAGTTTTATTTCAGTATCCTGTCATGATTCATTCCCAACATCATTACCCAGCGGAAAAACAATCCAGTGTAAAATGGGAAATAACATGCAAAACACAAGAAATAACTCTGTGTCATGTGTCTCTCACCCTTTGACCCTTGTGAAGTGTAAGTCTGAAAAAAGGCGTTAATGAGCCTGAAAAAGAAGCTTGGTAGCAGATAGGGCAATAAACTGGGGTGTTGGTACAGTTGCTTGACATTTTTCTGACCATTTTTAATGGTCACCTTTAACCCTGTGTTGAATGAGTCCATCAGTATTGTAGTGTTGTGGAAAATCTTTCAGGTGACGTTAATCAATTTGAAAAACTCCACTTGAGGTAAAAGGTTAGAGTTTGACCTGATGTGTCTTCAGCTCATTTTTTATTTATAAATGTTACATCGTCACGTAAAAACAGGTTTATCCAAAGCCTGAAAGGTATCGGTTTGAATTGCACAGATAAATTACTTTGTGTTACCGTAAAATTGCATTTAAATACATAGAAAAAAGAATCTATGATTCAGATTTCAGATGCAAAGTCTTCGTCAAACCCTCCTTTCTTTGTTCTTCGTGTTCTTCATTGTGTGGCATGAATTTGACCTTTTTAAGCACTAAAACTAAACCTGAGACGAACAAACTGGTCAGAGAGCAGTAAGCTTCCTGCACGCACACAGCTCAGGTAAACGACAGTACACAGAGAGGAGGTTTGGTTTTCATCATAGCTACAGTATCTGACCTCCAACACTCACCTCTCATTATTATTGGAAACTATTTCCTGTGATGGAGGAAGAGATGAGAGAGAGAGAGAGTGTGGAAATAACCAGTGTGACTCATACCTTCATATATACGTGTGCGAGCGTGTGTTTGTATGCCAGGTCAGAGCTAACTGTCATCTTGTGCCAGCTGCTCAAACGCCCGTCGCCGCCTTGCTTTCCCAACATGCTGCTGATCACCATCAATTATTTACAAAAGGAGAGGCGCAGACCTGAAAGGCCAACCTGGTAAATGTCACAAAGGACAGAAAATAAATGACAAATGCGCTCGTTACAACGGGGTCTGGCACTGAGGAAATGTGAGATGAAAATGAATGGAGCCTCTGACCAAACAGCCGCTGTGATTGATAAATCTGGACAGAGTTCCAGTCGCAGCTTTGCTTCTCTTGTTTACCTGTTCTGCTTTTTACCTGCAACTGTTTGGTCAGAGTCTTGGTCATTACTCAAAAATAAAACACAGTACACTGGAGAAAAAGTGAGAGAAACAGGTGAGAAGTGTGAGGCTCTGGTTTTAAAACATCACAACTTTATCACTGCACAGTTTTTCAAGGCACTTGGCAGGTTGGGGTTTTGAAGCATGTTGTTCCGTTTGCCGTCATTCTCTTCCAAGATCAACTCCACGATGTCAGGGTCAGACCACATGCTGTGCTGTATAACTGATCAGAGTCTGAACATTCATAATATTCTGCACAGTGTAAAGACAGGAAGAGCAGAAAAGTGTGACCGCTGTTAGATGTTGCATATACAGTACAGGTGTGTAAAGTGCAAACACAAATATAGCTTCCACGTGCTGCCCTGAGAAGACCTGGATCCCAAAACTTGAACGTTTAGACAATCTTATTAGATTATTTTTAAATGAATAATTTAGCTGAATTTGGGGTTTAGTATTTCACTAAAGTTTTACAACAAAACTTCATATTTATTGCATCCTAAAAAGCTCCTAGAAGAGGTAAGAAAGGTCCCGTCTTGTGTGGGTAAAGACATTGACGTAATTTCACCCCAGGTGGCAAACGAGCTTGTTTGACCATAATTAAAACACTGTTTTCACCCTGGAAAAAAGGCAAAAAAATATTATAGCTGGAACATTGGCTTGTTGGTTTTATATGCCAAGAGATGTCAGGGTGACCTTTAAGTAGACAGGTTGGGGTTTTTTTTGGTGTGTGTGTTTTGTAATATTGTGTGTTTGAGAGAGAAAGTTGTTTATTAAGAGCACACACCTGATTTCTACCTTCAGGTTGCATCGCCAGCATAACAAAGCGCTTTAAGACAATACACACAGACTTCAGACACAAATCGTCTGTAATATCCAGTTAGGTCTTTAAAAGTATTGTCAGGGTTTTAGAGTATATTGAATTTAGAGTTATCTGATGAATGAGGGCTTTAAAAGCAGACATTTGATTAAATATAGAGGAGTTACAGCCTAACTGTAAATGTGCTGCAACATTTTTCTTGTTTTAACAAAATGAGTGAAATAAAGTGTATTTATGTGTGGCTGATGAAGGTGTTCATGCATACAGTTTACCTTCCGTTTGGACAGAAACTACTCACCAGCTGTAGTTTGAACACATCAGCATTCCTCACTTCCTCCCCCACCGGCAGCTTCAACTGTTCTGATGGAAAATGCTGCAGGGCTGAACTTCGTACCTAAGCAGGAGGTCACGAGTTTGTCCGTCATGTTTAAGTGGAGAAACACTTTATTTCTGTCTTTTAAATACAACTAAAAGTTTCCTCTTAAGATTTTTGTCTTTTTTTTTAGTAGGCTGAGGGAGAGGAGTGCAGCTTTCATGAATTAATGTACTCTCAGTGTCTGCAGTGGTAGGTGGACAGGAAGTCTTCTGACACTCATTCATCCATGATCTAACTGATGATCTCAGGGGCCAGAAGCTTGGATCTGTGGCAGTGAATGTGAAATAAAATATTCATCCATGAACAGGAGCTTGATGAAGGAACAAAGAAACAAACAGATCTTTGTTCAATTATGTAAAACAATCTGTGCTGCTAACTGTGTGTTTCCAGTGGGGGGGGATGTGTACGACCAAATCATATCTTTAATGGGATTGTTTTGATGTTGAGTCAGTTTACTTTTTATTAAAAGAAAGTATGTTTGGAATCTGTAACAGAGTTTCTCTTACAGGCTCACGGGACAGTGTCACATTTCTTCTAGACATCCTCTGATTTCCACATGAAGAGCTAGCTAATAAAGAAATAGTTCTTCTTTCTTGGATAGTAAATTATGTTTTAGAGTTGCTTAATTTAACACAATAACTTCACATTTGAAACCTCATGTTGAACTTTTATCAAGACCATGTTTGTCTATTTGGGGTTTTAGAGGAGTGGAGAGGAGCATGATGCTCTGATTATAACAGAAGGCGATATGAGAACCTGAAAAAGAAAGCAGCAAAATAACCATTTCCTTTCCATTGTTTTCGTAATAAATTGAGTTTAGCCTAAAATATTTGAATGTTTGTCATTAAAGTAATTTCAGTTGGTACCGACATGATAATATTTCTCTTTCTGTGTTCACAGGACTACACAGATGCCCTGATCTCTAATTACTATGTAAGTGTTCAGTGTAATCTATTTTTCTATCTCTTCAGAATATGTTTCACTGATCAGTTGAATGTTTCCTGTTTGTTTCAGCTTTGGCCTCCAGTCCAGATTGCCAATTTCTACTTCATTCCTCTGCACCACAGGTGAGAGTTTGATGGCTTCATTAGCATGCAGGCAGTGAGCTCTGATCATATTTGAAGGTTAGTGAGAGCAGAAGAAGCTTGTATACAGAGTCAAATCTTAAGGGTTTTATTTTTACATTTCGACTGCTTTAACACAGTCATTTCTGCACTTTTAGGATACATACTCTGTCTGATCTTAGTGGATTATTTTAAATCTGAAAACATGTTTTGAAGTTGTAGTTTTACTAGTTCTGCATCTAAATGAGACATCATTTGTTTCACTTGTGAAAATGTCACATGAAACCAACTTTAATTGTCTCAGAAAGCCTTTATTTCCATCTTTATGAAACTCTCCGACTTAAACTGCATCCAAACCAGACACATCAGATTTCGTCCTCCTTGCAGGCTGGCTGTCGTCCAGGTCGTTGCTGTTGCTTGGAACTCCTACCTGACCTGGAAGGCCAATAAGATGTGAAGGACGCTCACAAGTCCAGCCTGTGTCGTTCTCGCTGATGATTACTTTGCACTCATTCGTAGTGTGTGTGACATGGGCGTAACTTACTTTAGGCTACTTAGTCTGCTGGTATTTCCAATGTGTAAAGCTGTGACTGAGTCACGCGTAAAGGTCGGGAGAAACGGCTCGTCTACTCCGAGTGACAAATTCACACTTGAAAGTCAAACTTGCATTTGCAGAAATGTCTGTGAAAGTTTATTATTTATGGAAATGGGATTTGGCGGTGGTGCTGCAGTGTATCCACACATACACACTCATACATTAACACCTATTGCTCACAAAGGAAACTTTTGTAATCTCTTTGGTGTATTGACATCATTGTTTTTGTACTATGTGTTGGTTTTTTCCAATAATGGACTTCTAGTCAGATATTTTAAGTGTATTCCAGAGTTTCTAATAATGTGATTTTAGTTTACATAGTTGTGTTTTTTACTTTGTCTAAACCTGCCTCATCTTTTACTTTATTTTCCTGAATTTGACAGATGAAGAGGTCAAACCTCCTGCAGCATTTACAAAGCTGCATTACTGGATTAAATTTTTCTTTCTTTTAAAAAAAAAATCAGAGTAGTGACGTTTTTCTACATTCGAGAAGTGTTGCAGCAGATTTGACATCTTCAGACTGTCTCCTTTCCTCTGTGAAGTTTGCAAGCAGGTGAGGTTGTGTCAGCTGTCTCTACTTTTCTTTTACATTTGACAGATCTCAGGAAAAAGCTGATATAAATGGACAAGATGCCACAGTTTGTCTTCACTCAGATTACACCAACTCTTATCTGCTTTGAGTTTATTTTGTTGGTCGAGGTTCCTGTGGTTAAAGTACCTAATCTAACATCATGGCTATGTAAAGAAAGAGCCTTGTTCCTTATCTTATATAGTAAGTTACAACAGTTGCCTCAAAGCGCTTTATATTGAAAAGTACAATAGACCCTACAATAATACAGAGAAGAAATTATTGTAAATTGGATTTAGGTCTGAATTTAAAATAAAGTGCATAGAATAAACCATTGTATAAACGGGAGTTTGTTTCCTCTAGTCTAAAGCATTTTGAGTGTTCAGTAAGGACAGAAAACTGCTATGCAAGTGCAAATACATTAATGCAACACCAACATAACGTGTCATAAAAGCACGAGTGAGATCAGTCTTCTCTCTGCAAGGACAGTCATATTTACTCAGATGTCAAACTGTTCCTTTAACAGTCAGCGTCACATTTTTTCTGTTAAACTGTAGCTGCTGAAGAGTCACCACTAATCCGCAACATAACCCAGGATCATGCTAGTGCTGCGTTCCCCTTTTTCAGGACATGAAGAATCTTTTTCTCCATAATGTGCACATTTTTGATAATTAAAGGTCACATCTGGGGTAAGAGCTAATAAAGTTTTACACGAGTTGAGTTTATGAGTCTGTGGTGTGTTTGACCTCGCTAACTTTGCTTTGGATGGGGTGGGGTTTGTTTGTTTGGAGGGAGATGTGGAGGCTGCTGAGCTGGGCTGCCAACCAAATTAACTGCACACATTTTCTTTTTTTTTGTTCCCCCCCCCCCCACACACAAACACACACACACTCGCGGTCCATATCAGGGAAAAACAAGCGGAAAACGTCTGACGAATCGATTGAAAATCTGCCAAATATCCCCACCGCCTGCCTGAGGGAAATGAGCCTCTCCCCAGAAAGCTGGATTTCATTTTTTTAATTCATCTCCCAGGCTCGCTGTGTTTGAGAATTAAGGCCCAGTAATTAAACGAAGATACAGTGTGTAGGCTTTTTAGCAGCACAACCTGCGAACAGTGTGTGATGGGGCTGACATCTGTGATCAAAATGAGCTCTGATCTGTAATTTGAAGTTACTGATGTTGGCTCATAATTTGTGTGGATTTACACAATTTGTGACCTCAGAGTGTTTGAAAGAAGTCATTTTCTCCTCATTTTCATGTTTGTCCTGAAGAAAAAGTGAAAACAGCAATATAGTTTCATATGAAAGATGATATTTGCAAATTTTCATAATCAAACTGTTCTACAGGCTGTTGCTAGCAGGCATTGTTGTGTGTAAAAGCACAAAAATGCTCTTTTGATTCCCAGATAATAACTTTATGTCTAAATTTGTAGAACCCAAAGATAACATTTAGGGAGTACATTTCATCTCTGTCTGTGTATGTTATGGGTAATCTAAGGAGATTAGAAAGAAAAGCAACTGGACTTCTTTAAGTTTCTTCTTTAATTTCATCTACTATCATGATTTAACACCATAGAAGTCAGTTTGTTTAGCTCAGAGTGAATTGAGTCAAACAACTGAGTTGTTTAATGAATCAGAGGAAATGCAGGGGAAAAGCAAATTTACAATTGCTGCTCCTTTAAAAATAATCTCCCTCTTTAAAAAAGAAGGGAACAGCAAGTGCACACAGAGCTAACAACCCCAAGTATTTGAAGTGTTTTAAAAGAAGAAAACTTTGTTGTGATTATGCCAGACCAACTTTATGTAATGTGCAGTGTATTAAGAATAGCTGTGTGTGAGGCTGCAAAATGTTTCAGGTCTGTAAAAGGAAAAGTTGAACTTGAGGATGTAAACTTGTGTTTGGTCTTAATTACTTTTGTCCCCTATTTACGTGATTCATAATATTTAACTATGCAACTCTGTGACTCAATCAGAGTAAATAGCATCTACTATGGATTTCTTTATATTCTGGTTTCACTGGTATAAAAAGTGAGCTTTTACTAATAATCCCGTGACGGTTCAGCACCATAGACAGCTCCCTCACCCATTCAGTCCGACTTTAAAGACGTTTTTCATGTTCTCAGCTTCTATTTAATCTTTAAAAGTCATTTCTTTGTCTAATTTGGCCAAAGCAATACTTTGCTTTAGAGCACAGCCTGGTCAAAAATAAAGGTTTAACTTCAGGCAGGTGAATGTGAGCTGAATTAATGTTGATTTATTGTCTTTTGCATCTTCTTGCATCACTTCAGCGCTTAGTTTCTGCCTCTAATTCACCTCTAATTCTTTCATTTGAACTTCTGAAAGTGAAATAGCCCTTTAGCAATGCAGTGCAGGGAGACAGACTCTTCACAGATTTTGATTCATATTATTATTATTCAGATTATTCATATTTAAGAGAGAATTTAAGGCAGTGCGGGTTGCAAAGAAAAAACATAATCACGCACAACCAGAACAAAATAATTCTGATAATATAAGTATAAAAAGTTGGGCAGTTTCCTGAATCGCCCCAGAAATCGCACACCCATTGACACC
This sequence comes from Neolamprologus brichardi, assembly GCF_056152115.1. NCBI lineage: Eukaryota > Metazoa > Chordata > Actinopteri > Cichliformes > Cichlidae > Neolamprologus > Neolamprologus brichardi. The sequence goes on along the minus strand of NC_142118.1, from coordinate 20,782,297 downwards.
TTCCTCCTGTACCCCTGTGAGTTTACCTCATCAAACTTGATGACCCACCAAGGATGAAAAAGAAATGAAGCTGTAAAAAAAAAAATCACGTCCTTTATTCGCCGTCCATCACAGCTTCCCCAGCTGTCCCTCGGGACTTCTGTGCTTTGCGTCTCGATAGTTGTCCGGTTTCCAATGCGCTATCTGTGCTCACATTGACGTCAAAGGAGCGGGCAGGACGTATAAAACCCTCCGGTCCCCTCCAGTCTCCGCTCACAGGGACTTTTCAGACTCTGCTGAATCTCACCGGCCGACCGCAAAGTCCAGCTGCAGCATCTGGAGACAGTAAAGTAAGAACAGTAGTTCTTTCATTCACTCTAAAGTTTTGTTCATCATTTAAACTTTTTAATAACCGCGCAGTGAGGTGCTCGTCATCTTATGCGCTTTAGCTTGAACAATCTTTGGCTACAAAAGAAAATGTCGCCATTAAATATTCTTTTGTAATTTTAATTCCAGTTCAAGTAAATGTTCTAGAAGATTTAGGTTTCCCATCAGATTGACAGGTAGCATTTCTTTTGCCTTTGGAGCGAACATGAGACTTTACATCTGCCGAATCACGACCCAAACTAAACTTTAAAGTTTTAAAAGTGTATGAATGACACGCTTAGCTCAGAGAGAATGTAAATAAAACGCAACATTTCCAAGATACACCATGAAACGTACTTTTAAACCTGAAGGTCTAAATGTCATCTTAAGTGTTTCCTTTGCTTGCAGGACATGAAGCCAGTCTCCCTTCTCCTGCTGCTCTCCTCGGTCCTCCTGTCATCACACCTCCGTCCAGCCGCCGGCAGACCGCGCACCTTCCCTGGCTGGATGAATGGCAGCGGTCGCCTTCAAACGCAGCAACTGGACGAGGTGCTCCTCAGAGCGGCTGCCGCTGGGGACAACGCCGCCTCCGATCTACTGGGCGAAAACATCATGAGGTTTCTCCAGAGGAGGAACCCGGATCGTCTCCACCTGCTCCCGCCAGAAGAAGACAGCGAGGAGGCGGAGGAAGCGGCTATGAGGACCGCGGCGCAGCTGCTGAAACGCAGCGAAGAGCCGCCGCTCTCCATCGACCTGACCTTCCACCTGCTGAGGAATATGATCCAGATGGCCAAGATGGAGAGCCAGAGAGAGCAGGCTCAGCTCAACCGCAAAGTGCTCGACGAGGTGGGGAAGTAAATCTCTGCTTCTTTTTGAAAATGCCTCCTTAACAGAGCCCAGAAGCTGTATCAATATTCCAGACCTCTGACATTAGTTTCTGTTCGTGCGCCTGCCTTCCTCTCCACATCATTTTACGCACAGTTGGTGCCATTTTACGCATCACAGCAGCTGTCATTAAAATGTAAAATGTTTTAAGTGTTATTTAAAGACATTGTTGGAAGATATGGAAAAGGACCTCTCAGACCCCCGCTGATCTTCAAACACACACAATCCTCTTAATCTCTGGACTTGTGGTGGCAAAAAGGGAAAACCCTTGGATATCGAGTCGTTTTCACTCTTTGAAGTATTGGATGTGGTTTGACTTGGAAATCAACACTTCTTTATGAATTTATGTCTAAAATAAGTTGTTTAAGCAGTTTGTGTGTATGTGTTGTAAGCTTAATGTTTTCAGAAAGACTAAGCTGACCTGGGAATCTATGAACCCACTGAGAAGTGCTTTAGTTTGACCTTTGAATGCTGTAGATGTGACACATTAAAAGAAAGAGTTTATGGTTGCCAGCAGCCACAAATGTTAAAAAAATATGTATTTATTCATTTTTAGTTAAGTATAAAGTAATACAAATGCACATTCAGATTCATTTAGATTAGTTTAAGCAAACTACATGTTTGTACAGAGTTGTAGAAAATGTATCTGCTTGCCCAAAGTTAAATTTCTGTCACTGTTGAGAACCAGAGGACAAATTTTCAAACCTTTTTCTGTCGGCCCAACTCGCTTGTATATCATCACTTTGTCTCTTGATCAAGCTCAATAGACAGATGGTTATTGCCTTTTACATTAATTTCCCCCCTTTCTGTCATTTTTCTTTGAGCGGGAGCACTATCACCTGTACTGTATCTACTGTAGCATGGTAACCTACAAAAAAAAAAAAAAGGAAAAAAAAAATGCTTAATTTTACTGTAACATTCATGTCTGACACCAGTCTCTTTGTTTTAGCAAATGAAAAAAAAAAACAAAGCTTTTTGCCATTTATATTTTGTAATAAAAAAGTTTGAAGTAAAAGTGGATGCCTTTGATGTTGTTATTGTTGCCATCTATGTGTGTGTATTGATCATAAAATACAACCTCATACTCTGATGAAGTGTCATCAAGTGTTTATTACAGCTGATCATTTCCAAAGTCAGGAGTGAAAGAAAATTGAAAATTGTTCCTATAGGCAAATGTAACTGGAGTTGAGTTCAGATGATTCTCGTTATCTTTCACTAGCACCACCACCAAAGGTTCAAACTTTCAAAGCAAAGTATTTCAATATTTTCCTCTTTTTTTCTTTTTCTTTTTTTTTTTGCAACCCATCAACATCCTCTAGCTGACCTTAATCAGACAAAAATATGTACACTGAACACTAAACTGTAAACATAAAACCATCAGACTTTGCTGAGGTCATTGTTTCTCCTCTTAGTATTTTATTTTTTGAGCTCTCCTCTTGCTCCACCTTCAGGAAAAGCCAGTTTCTCAGAATTACACATTTGTACAATTTTTGGAATTTTCCTCAGCATATTCACTGTCTACATTACAGTAGTTTAGGGTTATTTCCTGCCTTCATTGGCCAAAGGGCAGAAATGGGCAGGTTTATTGGTCCATAAAATGATTATGAAACAAGTGGCAGTCAATTTTCCTCCCTATCTTGATATTTCATCTCCTTGTGATTACTGTGCAGGACTTTGATGGATTTGCATCTCTTCATAGTCTTTTTTTTTTTTTCATTTATGGAAAATTTTGCCAAAGATTGCATAGGCCCACCCTAAACATTTCAGTCATGAAGGTGCCTTAGTTTGAATTCAAATGACCTCCATTGATTTTTCTCTGATGCCACTCCAATCTAAAAGCCTTACATTTGCATTCAGCTTTTACTTTCTGGTTTAGGTCCAATACAAGGAGGCTCTGTTTGGGAAGCTTGTTTTCATTAGGTCTTAACCTGGGACTGTGTTCAAGGCAGAAATTCAAATAAGCAAATTAAGTGAAGTTTCAAGTACTGAATAAGAACAGCTGTTGAAGGACACCAGTAAAATATATCAAGAAAATTCGCAAAGAATGTGTCATCATTTTTAAGTAGTTTGTTATCTCATCATAGGAGCAGCAGCTGATTAGGCTCAGGCTTGATAGAAGTGACAGTTAGTGGAGTTGTGTCCAAGTTGTTGAACATGATAAGACAGAGAAGAAACAAACGCAGAAGTGAAAATGGCCTCTGGGTCCTGTGTTTCTATGACTCAGTCCATATTGTGGGTGTGTGGCTGATTCTTCACCAGCTGTCTGTGTGAGTGTGTACATTGTGCCTCACAAATGCCATCGCACTTCACTTTGTGCATCAAAGGAAAGACAAACGTATCGTCTTTCTTTAAACTCTGTTAATATGTTCACGTAGTAAATAAGGCCAACAAGCATTTTTACTTATTTTTACTTATACTTATTTTAATTATGAGGTAATGCTAAGTCATGTATTATTTTATTTATGATATAGTAGATATTTTTGGATTGGGTCTGGTGAAAAATTCCTGTCTTTTTTAATTATACATGCATAAAGTTTTTAAATTCTCATGTGTCTGGGGTCATATAAACTGAAATCAGAGTAGTCAGGATGTGGATTATGTGTGTATAAAAAAGCAGCTGTATAACAGTACTTAACATCACTGAAGCCTTGGACAATAGTTAAAAATGTGGTTAATTTTTCAAAGACCTTTCTACAAAAATACATTTGCATACATCAGATAATAGATAATACTGGAAAAACTAGATGAACAATCCATTAAATGGTTACTGATTGATTATCAGACAAACAGGTGTTCAACAAGGATCCATTCTTGGACCTCTTTTGAGCTCCACACACAAAAACCCATTACCTCAGCCAAGAAAAATTGTAATGTACATGTTTATGCAGATGGCACTGTTCTACATGGCCAGTGTTTCTCACATATAGACCTTACTTTGGTGGTGTACCCACATATGTTAAAACCACCCCTTATGCGTATTTGGCAACTCATCTCTCTCCAAGAATGACATCATCTGAAATCACTAATGAATAATTTGATGATTCAGTATCATTGTATTATTTGTCTCTCACACTGTTCTGGAGGAATTTTCTCGTTTACACTTCAGTTCATTGAGGTTTGTGAGCATTCACTTACACAGCATTTCTACTGGGATGAGGTCTGGGCTTTGACTGGGCCATCGTAACAATTTTTTTCTTTCTTTTTTTGAGCCGTTCTATTAGATTTGCTGAAGTGCTTGGGATCATTGGGATGGTTGTGTAACATATTTTCAACCATGCTGTGAGATGCCCTCACATTTCACCCTAAAACGCTTTGGAGTCCATCTTTAGTTAAATGACTGCAAGGTACCGCCTGTCTAAAGAACATTGTTCCAGACGTTTTGTGTTTTGTTTAGATGCTACTTTGCAAACCTAAGATGTTTTATTTATTAATATATGTTTGTTCATTTTTACTCTTCTGTAAAGCATCCTTAATGTTCTTGAAAGGCACTGTACAAATAAAAATAACAAAGTTAATATTATTAATATTATTATATGTAGAAGCTTCTTGTGACAGTGCTTTGTCCCC